>NC_073270.2:41163035-41467053 GCF_029289425.2 Pan paniscus
CATCTGTATTCAGGTCAGAACTAGTTGTGGAGTCAGAAGTCTGAGGGGTTTCCCGAGGTTGTATGTTCCATGCCCTAGAAAAGCGGGTTCCCCTGTTGTGACCCTGGGAGATGTGGAGGGGCCATGAGATGGGGGACAGAGCACTGGAAGCCTCTTCTCTTTTCTCCCCCATGGGCCTCTCAATTTTCACTGCCTTAAACTCTGCTTAGCTATTTCTCGCAAGAAACTAACAGCGCTGTGTGTCCTCAAGGAGAAACTTTTAAGACCAAGGAGCCAAGACCCAGGGAAGTGATTCAACAGCTTGCCAGGACTGCAGTCAGTGGAGTCAAGGGCCCAGAGAGCAGCAGCAAGAATGGTATAAAGAACCCTGAGGGCCCAGCGCAGTGGCTCATACCTGTATTCCCAGCACTTTGGGAAACCAAGGTAGGAGGATTGCTTGAGGCCAGGAGTTCAAGAGCAGCCTGGCGAACATGATGAAACCCCATCTCTACTAAAAATACAAAAATTAGCCTGGCATGGTGGCACTCGTCTGTAGTCCCAGCTACTCAGGAGGCTGAGACAGGAGAATCTCTTGAACCCAGGAGGCGGAGGTTGCAGTGAGTAAGCTGACATTGTGCCACTGCACTCCAGCCTAGGTGACAGATGGACACTCTGTCTCAAAAAAAAAAAAAAAAAAAAGAAGCACACTGAGGGCCAGGTGCGGTAGCTCAAAAGAAGAACACTGAGGGCCAGGTGCAGTAGCTCATGCCTGTAATCCAGCACTTTGGGAGGCTAAGGTAGGAGGATCGCTTGAGGCCAGGAGTTCAAGACCAGCCTGGATAACATAGTGAGACCTCATCTCTTAAAAAAAAAAAAGTTTAAAAGTTAGCCAGATGTGGTGGCACACACCTGTGGTCCTGGTACTTGGGAGGCTAAGGTGAAAGCTGCAGTGAGGTGAGCTATGATTGTTCCACTGAACTGCAGCCTGGGCAACAAAGCAAGAAAGACCCTGTCTTTAAAAAAAAAAAAAGAAGAAGAAGAAGAAGAAGAATGCAGACCTGCAGGAAGCTGTAGTTATCACTCTGCCTCTTTGGATATCAGCTTCCTCATCTGTAAAAAGTGAGGGTGGAGAGTTCTTGCCTTACCTGCTTCACTATGCAAGGCATGGCAATGATAACAGCTAACACATCCTGAGTGCCACCTCTGTGCCTGCTCCTGTGTTGAGTGCTTCTCATATCCTTGCAGTTAGCACCATGAAATAAGCATATTGTTTACCCTCTTTTTTTTTTTTTTTTTTTTTTACAAATGAGGAAACCAAGGTTCATGGAATTAAGTTACTTGCCCAAGGCCTCTAACTCTAAGTGACAGAACTGAAATTTTGAAAGTGTGCAGCCTTCAGAGCTGAGTGACCATGGGTGGAGAGTGTTTGTGAACTCTCAAGTATCATAGATGCCTTGTACCCTTTGGGGCAAGAATGAACAGTACCAGTTTGCAGCTTGTTATGGTTGCGGTTGGAGGTGGGTGGCTGGGGGAGAGTGTTTTCCAAGGAGGCAGCTGAACAGATCCTGTGGTTAGGATGGGTGACCTGATCACATCCCCAGAGTCTGGGTGGGAAAATGCAGGAGGGTCCACAGTCTGAAAGAGAGCCCTAGGGCAGGTTGTGGTGGTAGAGGAAACTCCTAGCGTGTCAATCCAAACAGTCCATTGGGAGCCCAGGCCTTCAGTAGGAGGGGCATTGTGGCTCAGATGACATGAACCTCTCTGACCGGGCTAAGGCAGAGAGAAGCTCCAGTTCGGTCAGAACTTTCCAAGAAACCAGGGACACGCAGCCCAGGAAATAATACCTGTGGGAGTCAGCCCCACCTGTGACCCCTTCATCTTATCTCTCTGCCCTTGGGTTTCTGGCCCCCCAGCTTCTACACTGCTCTCCCTGGATCCCCAGCCCACTCCTTGGCTTCCCCAGCACCTCCCTTCCAGGCCCATTCTCCCCTCACACACACCACAGCTCTGTCTGCCACGGCAGCTCCTTTGTTTACTTCCAGAGCTGCCAGGCACACCACTAGCCAAACACAACGAAGCCCAGCCAGCGAGGGGAGGCTCCAGGCTCAGTCTGTCCCCTCAGAGAGAGGTAATAGCCTCCAGACCAAGGAGGCAGCTCAAAGGTAGGCTGCCCCCGCACTGTGCCCAAGCTTCAGGCCTAGAGGGAAAGGGCACAAGGTCTGCCCATAGCTGGGTAGGAATCCCTACTGTTGAAACAGCTTTGGTGAGGAGCCCCAGGAATCAAAGACCCAGCTGGAGGGAGGTAGGGGAAATGTCGAAGCCCCCTGGGTGGGAAGTGGAGGCTTAGACTGCTCCTGGTTCTCCCTGTGTCTATTCTGCCAGGTAGAACTGGAATCCTCAGCCCAAGGCACCCATATGCCTGTCTCCCCACCAGAGGGCTATGTTCCCCTCCCAAAAGTCTGTGCCCTGTGCCTCCCCAAAGATTCCAGCTGAGAAAAGGAAGTGAGCATTTACTCTGGGCCAAGCCCCAAGCAGGAAACATTGTCAGGGTGTGCCTGGCATTTGTCTGTCTGAGGTTAGTGGGGAGTTTATTTATCTGATGTATAATTATGTATTTATATAATGTGTAATATAAAGGCAGGGGACTCCGATTCTGTTTCTGGAGCTGGGGGCTGATGGGTGAGCAGTGAGGTGTAGTGAGGGTGTCAAGATGGAGGGCAACAGGGCCACAGACATGGTCATGTGAGGAACAGTGGTCAGTGGCGAGAGGAGATGCCCCAACAGGGAGAAGGAGAGCCTTGGCAGCCCAGATTCCCCAGGGGAGAGATAAAGGACTCTTTCAATGGTGCCCAGGTAATTCTGTGAGTATGGGGGTAGCAGGGCAGGCAGATATTGGTCGATGATGTAGGAATGATTTTAGAAGAAATGAAATCCCCAATTTCCCTCCCTTTTAGGGATCTATTTTGGAGACAACAAACTTGACTAAGGAATCTCAAGAAGAAAATATAATTCTGCTGCCAGGCCCCAATGGAGCAAATAGAGCTCGGGACCCAGGGGCCTTTGGAAGGAACAGGAATGGGGTTAGAGGTGAGCACTGGCCCTGCTTAGCTGCACTCTCTGTCCCGTTGTGCTTCAGTTTCCAGGAGTGGGGGTGGGGATAGGGCTCTGAAAACTGAGTTTATACATGAAGCAACCCACCTCCCTGCCCTGGGTCAGTAATTCTTCAAGGGGTCACTGGGTCCCCTGGAGTAAACAAGAAATTTGCCACAGTTTTAGGCACAGTTTTGCTTTTTATCTCATCAATATACATTTAAATCTAACAGTCTAACAGCCTCACACTCCTCAACTCTATCCAAGCCCTCTCCTCTTCTCTCCCACTCTTGCCCAGTCAGCTTCTCATCTGTCCCAGGGACAGGAAGTCACCAGGCACAAATGTGATTTGAGGAGGCAGTGGCACCTGTGGCTCTCCTGAGAAGTGCTTAGGAGAGTCCAGAGGCTGAGAAGGCCCAGGTGAGGAGAAATGGTGGGCTGAGTCTCATCGGAAAGCACTGTCTCCTGGGACTCAGTCCCATTCAGAGTCTGTCTCCCTGGACCTGTGCCTGCCACTGGTCACATCAGCAGACGGGCAGCAATCCTCAGCCAGGGGAACTTGTGGATAAAAGGGGGACTTTAGCCCAAGTCACACTCAGAGAGCGAGCAAGCTTATTGGAATCCCCTTTCACGCAAGCTGTGTAGATGCTCCTGCCATAGCTTCCTGACCCCTCTGTGATTCCAGGAGTGCAGGAAGGGGCTCTTGGGATGTGCCACCCAGGAAGACAGAGGGCCAGTGCTGCTACCTGCAGCCACACGACTCCACGACCATGTCCTCATACTGCTTATACACCACGTTGTTGGCAGAGTCAATGAAGAGGATGCTGATGGGACTCAGCCGCGTGGGCACACAGCAGGTGGGTGGTGTGGACTCGGGGTCCATGGAGTTCATCAGGGTCTGGATGACTGCATGATTCGTGGGCTCCAGGTGGGAGCGCAATGGGAACTCGCACAGCCCCTCGCAGTGGAAAGCCTCGTACTCAAGGGGTGCGATGATCCAGTCGTCCCAGCCCATGTCCTTGAAGTTGACATGCAGTGCCTTCCGACTGCAGCGAGCCTTAAGGTTCTTGCTGGGTCGCTTGCCCTGGCGAGTGGCCAGTGGGGCCCGCCGTTTTCGCCGCTGGCTGAACAGGTACTCATACACGGTCTTATCGTCCTGGCCAGAGCGGGCCTTAATCTCATTAAAGAACAGGTCCCGTTTCTTGGTGCGGCCAAACACCAGGAACAGGGCCTTCTCGTGGACCTGCCGGGCGGCGCGGTCGAAGCCCAGGCCACGGAGGTCCACGGCCCGGCCCCGTTCCCAGGCCTCCAGCTCCAGGCACAGCTGGGCCGAGTTCTTAAAGTTTCGGAAGAGCTTCCAGATGTCGAACACCTCCCAGCCAGATCCGTCCAGGCCTGGCACGGAG
Organism: Pan paniscus; assembly: GCF_029289425.2. Taxonomy (NCBI): domain Eukaryota; kingdom Metazoa; phylum Chordata; class Mammalia; order Primates; family Hominidae; genus Pan; species Pan paniscus. Next base: position 41,167,511 of record NC_073270.2, read on the forward strand.
CGCACATCCAGCAAGGCGGCCGGCTGCCGGCCGCTGGGGCAGCTGGACAGCTTCAGCTGGGCAGCCCGCCCGCCTCCGGGGGCCGCTGGCTTGGCCGTGTCCGAGGGCTTCTTCCGCAAGATCCGCAGCTCGGCCCCCAGCAGCCCATCCTTCTCCAGGGCACTAATGTCAAACACGTACCTCTGCTTCCTGACCACGGGACCTCGGTCATCTAGAGAGAACACCCAGAAGTCATTCCCTGCAACCTCACCAAGGGAGCCAGTCACTTCGAGGCTGCGGGGGAAGGCCCCAGCTCTCTCCCCGTCCAGAGAGCTTTCTTTCACCTCTGCCCCATTCTGACAGAAGCCAAGAGCCAAACCACTGAGAGCCTTTTTGAAAATGAGAGCACTTCCTACATAGCCGACCAAGTAGGGGTGTTCACCTGAAGATGTGGCTGGGGATGATTTGCGTGATTCTGGTGTTTGTGTCATGATATACGTGTTATCAGAGATTTATCAGCTTTGTAACTGCCTTCTACCTATCTCTCTCCCAGCCATGAGCTAACGTGATGTCTCATTTGTGAGATAGGTGGAGTGAGCATTAAAATTACTCCTGTTGACTGGGCACAGTGGCTCACACCTGTAATCCCAGCACTTTGGGAGGCTGAGGTGGGTGGATTGCTTGAGCTCCGGAGTTCGAAACCAGCCTGCATAACATGGTGACACTCTGTCTCTACAAAAAATACAAAAATTAACCAGGCATGGTGGCGTGCACATGTAGTCCCAGCTACTCAGGAGGCTGAGGTGGGAGGATTGATTGACCCCAGGGAGGTCAAGGCTTCAGTGAGCCGTGAATTCGCTATTGCACTCCAGCCTGGGCAACAGAGAAAGACCCTGGCTAAAAAAAAAAAAAAAAAATACACACTTTTCCAGAGGAGAATCCCAAGGTTCAGAGAAGTTAGATGACTTGCTCAAATTCTCAGCTGCTTCCACCATCCCTTAAAGGAGACCTTGGTGCTCTTGTTATGCAGATGAGGCAGAGATGGGGAGTGACTTGACTAAGGTCACACAGCAAGTTAATGACAAAGCTGGTCCACACTGACCTACAGCCCAATTTTCCTGGCTTTCCAGTGCAAGGATTTTGTTGCCTATGTGTCCTACTCTCCTGAGCATGTGCGTATGTTACAGTTGTATGCATGTGTGTGATTGGGTTCATGTGTGAATATGAAAGAGTGTATATGTTAATGACGCATTATATGTATAAATGATTGGGCTTGTGTGACTATTTGAAGAGCACATATATGTCTGTATATGCATGATTGATCTTGTGTGTGTATGTAAGAAGGTGTGTGTGCACATGCATATGTGTGTGATTCAGCACGTGTGTACGTGTGTGATTCAGCACGTGTGTGTGAGTCAGCATGCATGTACATGTGTGATTCAGCATGTGTGTATAAACATAAGGCTATGTATGTGTATGTGAGAAGCTCAGTAGTATCTCCGAATCAGCATGCCCTCCTTCCTAAATAGCAGTTTGCCATTGGGGAGCTTTCATATATTGCTCTAGAAGGTGACTAATTAGGCCTTTAAACTCCCCATCTCCCCCTCTCCAAGCTCCCTTAGTGCTGGGGGGCACACGGACTTATTTTATGAGCCCCCAAGGGGTCACAGCTTTCCCTGGCTGGGCAGGCAGCCAGACCACCTCCCCCACCTCAGCCAGACCTGCTGCCTCTGTGCCTCCCCCGCCCCCTGGCAGCCCCCTCCAGGCCAGCTCTAATGAGGAGCCTCTCCCACCCTCTGACCCCTCCCCCACCCTGCCAGCCTAGGACCAGAGCAAATGAGCTGCAGGCAACTTGAGCGACCAACAGCCCACCTCCCTCTTCACACTAGGAAGAAACTGAGGCCCTGAGAGGGGGAGGGACTTGCTTAGATCACACAGCAAGTGGAGAGGAAAAGCTGCAACAGTAACATTAGGTGGGCCGAGAGAGACAGAGGGGAGCAGGTAGTCTCTGGAGTTAATGAGGAGAATGAGGCATGTTCAGGACAGGACCTAAAGTTTTCATGTTGGAAGGGCTCTCAGAAACCACCCTGTCCAACCCCATATAGGTGTACAGATGGGAAAACGGAGACCCCAAGTGAGAAGGAGCTTTCCCAAGGTCATACTGCGAGTTAGGCCCTGGGTCTGCTCCCTCCCCATGTATCTGAACATCATTCCATGACTCCAAGATGCCCCATTTACTGTGTGCACCTCTCTTGCCTCCTCTAGCCCCTTGCCTGAGGGCAAAGTTGCAGAAGCATGGGGACCTCAAGATTCATTTCTTTCTCTGCTGTCTGAGACCACCTACAAACCTCTGGAGCTTGCAAAGTTCGGCCAGCCCAGCAGGTACAGATGCACAACTGAGTAATCAAGTCTCGGAATCTGGTCTCCAACTCTGCCACGAACTGGCAGGTCTTGTCTTCTCTCTAGGCTTTAGTGCCCACTCTGCACCTTGCAGGCGTTGGACCTGGTGCTTCCTAGGTGCCCTCCAGCCCTGATGTGTGGGCAGCCTAGGATCTGCTATGTGTGAGATATGTGTCAGTGTCCCCAGACACCCACCCCGGGCCAGATGCACACAGTGTCTCCCACCAGGGCAGTGCCAGGGCTTTGAAAGCCCCTCCATTCATGCAGATGCCCCTCCCTCTGAGCCGTGCCCCTGCCACCCCACCCCCTCACCTTGCCCTTTGTCAATAAAGCTGGTGATGGTGTTGGCCAGGCCAGCCTCCAACTTCACGCTGCTGTTGCCTCCCTTTCTGTCAGCATCGGACAGCGTCCTGTACAGCGAGAGCATGTACTCGTGGGGTGTGATGGGGGGTGGGCGAAACGGCTCCTTGGGCTCTCGTGGGGGCCCGGGCTCCCTGGCCTTCTTCAGCAGGAAGGAGCTGGGGACAGATCCTGCTTTTGGGGGTGCCTTGCCTCCGGGAAGCTGTCCTTTTGGGGTCACAGTCCGGGCTGTAGCCTGCCTTGTTTGGGGAGGGTGTCCTGGCTTGGGTTCAGGGCCGCCCGGTCTGGGGGGCAGCTTTTTGGGTTCATCCTTCTTGGGCTGTGTCAGGCCTCCTTTCTGCCCGGTGCCTCCCTTTGCCCTGGCATTGGCATTGGTGGCCCCCCCACCATAGCTGTGACCCCCTGGCCTGAAGACGTTCCGGGCCAGGGGGCTCCTCTCCTTGGCCTCTGCTTTGGCCAATCCTGGCCTGGTCCCCTGGGGTCTCTGGCCCAAGTCAGGGGCACCCAACACAGTGCAGATGAATTCCAGGTCCAGCCAAGCCAGGTACCAAAGCAATAAAGTGAGGAGTTTGGGGAGTCTCATCCTCTGGCCAGCCGCTGAATGACACCAAAGAGAACAGCGGCAGCAGCGAAGGTGCCTCTGGTTTGGCAGGAAAAACCATGAAAGGAGTGGACTTTCAAAAGCAGCGGCAGCAGCAGTAGCAGCAGAAGGAAAGGCTTTCTCCTCAGTCTGAGACTCTTGAAGTCTGCCGGGTGTGTGTTTGTATCCAGTCCCATAGTGGAAATGCTCTCGTATCCAGACGTGCACCGTCTCCAGTCAGCAGCTGAAAATAACTCGTTCTTGAAAGGAGAAAGCCGACCGCCCCCTTTCTCCTGCACAACTGACTGAGGGCTTGAAGGAGGCTTGTATAAGGCTGAGGGATTTTTCCAAGAAGGAAGAATGGCGTAATGCTGCCTGTGTGCTCCAGTTTTTTTTCCCCCTAGTTTTGAATCCTTTCCAGTGAAAATACTTCACACACACACACACACACACACACACACACACACTCACAGGCCTGCAGGTGCTCAGAAAAATCTTTTACAAACCTGAACTCAGGAATTGGAAACGGAATTCCAACCCAAACCAATTTAATTACTCTCTGATGTCATGCTGTCTAAACTCATTTAAGTGCGATATATTTATGTGAAAAAAATCACCACTGCCCTTTCGAGGCCATGGCTCACGGGGGCTTCTGGCACAGAGCCCCGCAGCGGGACTCTAGGCTTAGGGGGCCTCCCCCTCCACGGGGCAGACTCAGGGGTCTTCACCTCCACCTCATGGAGCAGCCCACCCCACTTTCCCGAGGAGAGATGCTGAAGAATGAGCTCAAAGATCTTAAGCCCCAGAAGCATGGGGAGTGTGGGTTTGTAGTTAAGTCCTTAGAGTGTTTTTAAAGCAGTTTCAACTCCTGCATCTAGTCTGGGACCTGATTTGTTATGCATGTGTGTGTGTGTGTGTGTGTGTGTGTGTTTATGTGTGTCTGTGTGTGTGTGTGCCTGTGTGTGTGTATTGGGAGTAGGGACAGCACAGATGGCAGCATTTACCCACATTTTCTTTTATTTTAATAAACTTGTGGTGACCCAGAGACTGAAAAATATCAGTGCCCACTACACCCCCTCCCTACCCCCAAATGCCATTGACTGAGTGCATATTCTTCAGGCTTGGGGGCACTGCCACCCTTAAGTTCACTCCTTGGATGGCGGCAGGTCCAGGGTGTACCCCACCACCACCCCGGCAGAGACGTCCTCTGAGTTTTCTTAGAAAAGACTGGCTGAGTCTGGGGCAGCAGCGGCCCCTACAGGAGGCTGGAAAAGCCATTTCCCACATGACGCTTTTTTTTTTTTTTTTTTTTTTTTTTGAGACGGAGTCTCGCTCTGTCGAGTGCAGTGGCATGATCTCAGCTCACTGCAATCTCTGCCTCCCAGGTTCACGCCATTCCCCTGCCTCAGCCTCCCCAGTAGCTGGGACTACAGGCCCCTGCCACCACACCTGGCTGATTTTTTATGTTTGTAGTAGAGATGGGGTTTCACCATGTTAGCCAGGATGGTCGCGATCTCCTGACCTCGTGATCTGCCTGCCTCGGCCTCCCAAAGTGCTGGGATTACAGGCGTGAGCCACCGCGCCCGGCACAATTTCCCACATGATGTTTTTCTGGTAGCTCTGGAAGGTCTGAATTCCAGCTGAACTCAAGGGTTTCTTAAAGTGCCTCATTGAAGTATGGAAGATCCCTTCCTCTGGGGAACCTTCGCCGTAGAGCCCCTGGGCAACTTAACACAGGGTCAGCGGGGAAAGCTGTTCGCTTCACCTGAAATATCCTCCTCTCTCTCTCCCACAACTGGAGGAAGCACTCCACATCCTGAGAAGTTTAGCTGAAAATTTACCTCCTTCGGGAAGCCTTTCCTCGTCCCCAGACAGAGCCAATTACCCCTTCTGTACATTTCTCTACAACAACACTTGTCACGCTGTAAGAAGGATGGCGGGGGAGAAGCAATAGTCAGATAGGCTTCCTTCTTTTTTTTTTTTTTTTTTTTTGAGACAGAGTCTCACTCTGTCACCTAGGCTGGAGTGCAGTGGTGCGATCTTGGCTCACTGTAATCTCCACCTCCTGGGTTCAAACGATTCTCCTGCCTTAGCCTCTCGAGTAGCTGGGACTACAGGTGCACACCACCATGCCTATCTATTTTTTGTATTTTTAGTAGAGACGGAGTTTCACCATGTTGGCCAGTCTGGTTTCGAGCTCCTGACCTCAAGTGATCCACCCACCTTGGCCTCTCAAAGTGCTGGGATTGCAGGCATCTCTACCAAAAATACAAAAAATTAGCCGGGTGTGGAGGCAAAGGTTGCAGTGAGCCGAGATCGCACCACTGCACTCCAGCCTAGGTGACAGAGCTAGAGTCCATCACACACACACAAAATAAGTAAATAAATAATATTAATAAAATAAAAAAATTAAAAACAGGCTTGTTCCCACTGAACCAGTCCTCTCTGGCATCCCTCCCTTCACTCCCTCCTCACCACCTCCATCACTGCCCTGTCCCCCTCATTGCTTGCCTCGCTATGATTCTCCCCTATAACTGGCTTCTAGGCCTCCAGGCTCTTTCTGGTTCAACCCTCTACTAAAAGCTACCCATCAAACAAGTGCCAACCCACGTGCCACCTCCTCCACGAAGCCTTCTTGCATCCTCCAGAAAATGCACACTCCCCCTGAGCTGCCATCACACATTTTCTGTGCTCTTTTACATTTTTTGGCAGCTGAAAGTTTATTCAGTCTCTGCCTCTGCCCCCTATCCCAACACAGTTTGTTTCTTCCACTCTGTATTTTGTCATATTTTAAAATCATAACTTAATTCCTTATAACTATAATAATTTCTTTACATACCTGTCTCTCCCATTAGATTATGACTAGACTGTGCCATATTTATCTTTGAATTATACCCAGTGCTTGGCACAGGGCCCAGCACACAGCAGCTCTCAGTACATGTTATATGAATAAATTAATCTCTAACTGGCCCTTATTTACAAAAATCATCATTTTCTACTTTGAGGTGTAGTTATTTGCGGACATAACCTGCCTTTCCCATTAGACTCTAAGTTCCTTGAAGGGAAGAATTGTCTTGCCACTTCTTAAGCATTTTGTAAGCTCAGAGAGTGAATAAATGAATGAGTTGAACAACCACAATGTCTCTGTACATGGCTTGATAAAGAGCAAGGATTCTGGAGACAAACAGACCTGGTTTTGAAGCTTGGTTCTGCTATTTATGTATTGTGTGATCTTGGGAAGCCTCTAAACCTCTCTGAAACTCTAAACAGTGATAACGATAGTGCTTACCTCACAGGACTCTTGTTGGAGATTCAATGAAGTAAATTGCGGCCAGGCGCAGTGGCTCACGCCTGTAATCCCAGCACTTTGGGAGGCCGAGGCAGGTGGATCACGAGGTCAGGAGATCAAGACCATCCTGGCTAACACGGTGAAACCCTGTCTCTACTAAAAAAAATAGATAAATAAATAAAATTAAATTGCATAAAGTGATCAACTATTAATGGCAATTGTTAATGATAGCTTTTTTTTTTTTTTTAGATGGAGTCTCACTCTGTCACCCAGGCTGGAGTACAGTGGCATGATCTTGGCTCACTGCAACCTCCACCTCCCGGGTTCAAGTGATTCTCCTGCCTCAGCCTCCCAAGTAGCTGGGACTACAGGTGTGTGCCACCACGCCTGGCTAATTTTTGTATTTTTAGTAGAGATGGGGTTTTACTGTGGTAGCCAGGATGGTCTCGATCTCCTGACCTTGTGATCTGCCTGCCTCGGCCTCCCAAAGTCCTGGGATTACAGGCGTAAGCCACCATACCCGGCCAATAATAGCTATTTTTTTTTAAGCACTTATTCCAGTCAACTAGACTCTGGGTTTTGTACTCCATTGCATTTATGTGTTATTTATCTTCATGACAATGCTATGAAGGTAGTGGTTTTCATTGTTGTTTTTTGAGACAGGGTCTTACCTGTTGCCCAGGTTGGAGTGCAATGGCGTGATCATGGGGCTCAGGTGATCCTCCCACCTCAGCCTTCCAAGTAGCTAGGACTACAGGTGCACATCACGATGCCCAGCTAACTTTTGTATTCTTTGTAGAGACAGGGTCTCGCCATGTTGCCCAGGCTGGTCTCAAATTTCTGGGCTCAAGTGATCTGCCCGCCTTGGCTTCCCAAAGTGCTGGGATTACATGTGTGAATCACCACACGTGGCCGAAAGTAACTTTTTTAATTTTTTTGAGATGGAGGCTCGCTCTGTCACCCAGGCTGGAGTGCAATGGCGCGATCTCAGCTCACTGCAACCCCCGCCTCCCGGGTTCAAGGGGTTTTCCTGCTTCAGCCTCCTGAGTAGCTGGGATTACAGATGTGTACCACCACGCCCAGCTAATTTTTGTATTTTTAGTAGAGATGGGGTTTCACCATGTTGGCCAGGCTGGTCCCAACTCCTGACCTCAGGTGATCCACAAAAAAGCATTTTGTAAGCTCAGAGAGTGAATAAATGAACGAGTTGAACAACCACAATGTCTCTGTATGTGGCTTGGCCTCCCCTAGTGCTGGGATTACAGGCATGAGCCGCCGTGCCCAGCCCGAAGGTAACTCTTGATACCCGTCTTTTTTTTTTTTTGAGACAGAGTCTTGCTCTGTCACTTAGGCTAGAGTGAAGAGTGCAGTGGCTCAATCTCAGCTCATTACAACCTCTGCCTCCCGGGTTTAAGTGATTCTCCTGCCTCAGCCTCCCAAGTAGCTGGGACTACCAATGCGCACCAAGATGCCCGGCTAATTTTTTGTATTTTTGTAGAGACGGGGGTTTCACCATGTTGGCCAGGCTGGTCTCGAACTCCTGACCTCAAGTGATCTGCCCACCTCGGCCTCCCAAAGTGCTAGGATTACAGGCATGAGCCACCATGCCTGGCCCAATACTCTCATTTTAAAGATAAATAAATTTAGGTTCAGAAAGGTTAAATTATTTTTTAAATCTAATTTTGGCTTCAACACATTTTATACCAAAAAAGCCTAATCTGGCCCCCAGAAACACTAGAAGTGATAGGGCACTGAGGAAAGTTACAGTATTCCTTTCAGTCAACGTCTAACCCAGTGGGCTGGGACTTTGGGGACATGGAGGAGTCTCGAGGCCAGGGCTATTGTTTGAGGACCAGGGAACTCCCAGAAATGGGCTGGGAACAGGGAAAGGGGACTCTGAGCTTGGTTAGAAGGCCCTCTCCAGAGAGGAGCCCAGGGTTCCTGCCTGGCTCTCACTATAAAGGTGACTAATCACTTTGGTTCCCTCTGGTAATTGCAACCAGATGCTGCCGCTGGCAGTGCTTCAGTCCCGACATGTTTAATTACTGGGACACAGCGTCCCTGGGTCCCCCGTGTCCCCCAACCTCCCCCTCTCCTGTCAGCAATATTAATGTCAAACTTGAGGTAGAGGATGGGAGCCTTGGGAAGCCACTGACATGGAAGTAATCTCTGCAGCCCCTTCTGCCATGTAGAGCCTTTTGCTTTTATGTTTCCCCATCCATTGTCTCATTGCTGTTCCATAAATCATCCTTATAAAGTCAGTGGGCCAGATTATTATTATTATTATTATTATTATTATTGGAGACAGAGTCTAGTTCTGTTGCCCAGGCTGGAGTGCAATGGCATGATATCGGCTCACTGCAACCTCTGCCTCCCAGGTTCGAGCAATTCTCCTGTCTCAGCCTCCCAAGTAGCTGGGACTACAGGCATGCGCCACCACCCCTGGCTAATTTTTGTATTTTTAGTAGAGACAGGGTTTCACCATGCTGGCCAGGCTGGTCTCGAACTCCTGACCTCAAATGATCCGCCCACCTCAGCCTCCCAAAGTGCTGGGATTACAGGCGTCAGCCACTGTGCCTGGCCGGCCAGATTATTATTATCCCTTTTTTATTGTGTCTCCAGATGAGTAAACAGTGAACTGAGTGATAATAATAATAATCCCTTTTTCAAGCACTTGTCGATTTTCAAAATGGCTTCCCATTCATGATGCTATCCGAACCTCCCGAGATCTCTCCGGGAGTCAGTCCTGCACAGCACAGCAGCTGAGAGAACAGGCGCTGGGACCAGACAATGCAGTGTTCCAGTTCTGCCATTTGCCAATTGGGTAATGTTGGGTATTCATTTCTTTATCTACTTAACTATTCAGCAAACATTTATTGGGTGCCTACCATGGGATGGGCCCCAGGTCGAGTTCTGGGTATCTAGCCATGGACAAGACAAACCAAGTGTTTTATCTGAAATTTCTCTTATGCGTTTGTTTGTCTCTTCTCACATTCTGGTGGAAGAGACAGACGAACAAACACATAAGAGAATGCTAAGTGCTGTGAAGAAAAATTAAGCAGGGTCAAAGAGGTGTCTATTTTAGAAAGGAATGCCCTTTGAGGGGGTGATGTTTGGGCAGAGACCCAGATGTAGTGAGAAAATGAGACATACTGAAGTCTGGAGGACAAGCATTCCAGGTGGAGGGAACAGCAGTTGCAAAGGCCCTGAGGCGGGAATGCACTTGGTACATCTGAGGTAAGGAGGAGCTGGTGTGGCTGAAGCAGAGTGAGCGAAGGGGGCAGTGGCAGGAGATGAGGTCAGATCATGCCAGAACCACATCTTGTATGGCCTCATAAGCCCTGGAAAGGGAGCTGGATTTTCTTTTCCTTTTTTTTTTTTTTTGAGACAAGAGTCTTGCTCTGTTGCCCATGCTGGAGTGCAATGGTGCGATCTCGGCTCACTGCAACTTCCGCCTTCTGGTTTCAAGCGATTCTCTTGCCTCAGCCTCCCAAATAGCTGGGATTACAGGTACCCGTCACCATGCCTGGCTAATTTTTGTATTTTTAGTAGAGAGGGGGTTTCACCATGTTGGCCAGGCTGGTCTCGAACTCCTGACCTCATGATCTGCCCACCTAGGCCTCCCAAAGTGCTGGGATTACAGGCATAGGCCACCGCGCCCCGCCTAATTTTTGTATTTTTAGTAGGGATGGGGTTTCACCATATTGGTCAGGCTGGGCTGGTCTCAAACTCCTGACTTCAGGTGATCCACCCGCCTCAGCCTCCCAAAGCGCTGGGATTACAGGTGTGAGCCACCGTGCCTGGCCTGGATCTTACTTTTAGTGCACTGGGAACCCAATGGGATGTTTTCAGCAGGAGAGTAGTGAAATAATGATTAAGAGCTAAGTCACTCACCTTCAAATCCTGGCTCCCCCCATTTATCAGCTATGTAATCTCAAGCAAATTATTTCATCTCTCCCTGCCTCAGTTTCCTCATGTATAAAATGGGAATAATAACGATATACCTAGCTGGGCAAACCGGTAAAAACATACTTGGCTCACACCTATAATCTCAGCACTTTGGGAGTCTGAGATGGGAGGATTGCTTGAGCCCAGTAGTTCGAGACCAGCCTGGGCAACATGGCAAGACCTGTCTCTATAAAAATAAAAAAACTGGCCGGGTGCAGTGGCTCACGCCTGTAATCCTAGCACTTTGGGAGGCAGAGGCGGGGCAGATAACAAATTCAGAAGTTCGAGACCAGCTTGGGCAACATGGTGAAACTCTGACTCTACTAAAAATACAAAAATTAGCTGGGCATGGTGGCCGGCACCTGTAATCCTAGCTACTCGGGAGGCTGAGGCAGGAAAATCATTTGAACCCGGGAAGCGGAGGTTGCAGTGAGCTGAGATCGCACCATTGCACTCCAGTCTGGGCGACGGGGTGAGACTCCATCTCAAAAAACAAAAAAATAAAAAAATAGGCTGGGCATGGTGGCTCATGCCTGTAATCCCAGCACTTTGGGAGGCTGAGGCGGGCAGATCACCTGAGGTTGTGAGTTCGAGACCAGCCTGACCAACATGGAGAAACCCCCATCTCTACTAAAAATACAAAATTAGCCGGGTATGGTGGTACATGCCTGTAATCCCACTATTCGGGAGGCTGAGGCAGGAGAATTGCTTGAACCCGGGAGGCGGAGGTTGCAGTGAGCTGAGATCATGCCATTGCACTCCAGCGTGGGCAACAAGAGCAAAACTCTGTCTCAAAAAATAATAATAAAAATAAATAAATAAAAATAAAACAATAAAATAAAATAAATAAGCCAGGTGTGGTGGCTCACACCTGTAATCCCAGCACTTCGGGAAGCTGAGGCAGGCAGATTACCTGAGGTCAGGAGTTTGAGACCAGCCTGGCCAACATGGTGAAACCCCGTCTCTACTAAAAATACAAAAAAAATAGCTGAATGTGGTGGCAGGCACCTGTAATTCCAGCTATTTGGGAGGCTGAGGAAGGAGAATTGCTTGAACCCGGGAGGCAGAGGTTGCAGTGAGCTGAGATCCAGCCATTGCACTCCAGCCTGGGCAACAAGAGCGAAACTCCGTCTCAAAAACAACAACAACAAAAAACTTGTATCACGGAGTGGTTATAAGAATTAATGTGTTTATATATGTAAAACACCTTTCAATGACCAAAATACAGTATGTGCTTCATAAATTATAATTTTATTTATTGCTTTTTTTTTTTTTTTTTTGAGACAGGGTCTCACTCTGTCACCCAGGCAGGAGTGCAGTGGTGCGATCTCGGCTCACTGCAGCCTCGAACTCCTGAGCTCAAGTGATCCTCCCCTCTCAGCCTCCTGAGTAGTTGGGACTACAGGTGCAAGCCACTGCACCTGGCTAATCATAAATTACAGTTTTGTTTTGTTTTTTAAAAAAAGATTCCGCTGTTAATATTGTCCTTGTTTCATAAATGAGGAAATTAAGCCTCTGAGTAGTTAAGTGATCGGCACAAGTTCACACAGCTAAAGACGACCGAGCTAGAATTCAACCCAAGCCCCTAATTCTGAATCCAGTGCCCTTCCCACGTAAAGAGAGGACTGACCACCCTACAGGTTAGGAGCTGGCAGGGAGGAAAGCCCAGAGTCCCTTCCCTTTTCATCTGTGCTCCTTCTAATCTGTGGGGCCTGCCTGTCCCAACCCCTGAGAACCCCAGCAAGAGCAGAGCCGCCTCTGCCTACACTCACCCGCGCCGCAAACCTGGTTTCTTTTCTTTTCTTTTTTATTATTATTATACTTTAAGTTCTAGGGTACATGTGCACAACATGCAGGTTTGTTACATATTTAAAAAAAATTTTTTTTTATTATACTTTAAGTTCTAGGGTACATGTGCACAACGTGCAGGTTTGTTACATATGTATACGTGTGCCATGTTGGTATGCTGCACCCATTAACTCGTCATTTACATTAGGTATATCTCCTAATGCTACCCCTCCCCCCCCCCACCTCACAACAGGCCCCGGTGTGTGATGTTCCCCTTCCTGTGTCCAAGTGTTCTTATTGTTCAATTCCCGCGTGTTCTCACTCATAGGTGGGAATTTAACAATGAAAACCTGGTTTCTTTTCTAAACTCCGCAGCAGTGGCCACTGCTCAGGACGCGCTCTCAAGGGCTCCCCCTGCTGGGCTACTCGGGAGCTGCACCTTGCTAGAGTTGAGTGTCTCTGGGCCTTCTGTCCATAAGTCAATCAAATTCCTTCCCTGGGCTGCAAATACCTGTACTACAATCTGAAGCTGGAAATTGTATGTCAGTGTTGCGTGTGTCTGTCTGTTGTGGGTAGAGGGGTGTGAATAAAATAACCACATGTTTTACATATTTATTCTAGAAAATATTTTTATTTTTAAAATAATTCTAAAACTTTTAAAAAGTCATACATATTAGGAAGAAAAGTAATATGAATTCATGATTTTAAAAATTTAAACATTAGAAAAGAATGCAAAAGAAAACATTTTCCTCCCACCCCAGACCCTGGGTCTTTCAGTCCTCCCCAGAAGCAACAACTCTGATCAGTCTCCTAGATGACTTTCCACACAATATAGTAACATCAGCTTTTTAAAAACTTTATTAGGCAGGGCATGGTGGCTCATGCCTGTAATCCCAGCACTTTGGGAGGCTGAGGCGGGAAAACCGCCTGAGCCCAGGAGTTGGAGATCAGTCTGAGCAACATGGCACGAGCCCGTCTCTATAAAATAAAAAAAAAAATTTAAACACCTTTTTATCGATGCATGATATTCATACCAAATATATTTGATTATAAAATTAAATCATGTTCATTGTAAAAATATTCAAATAATACCAAAGTTTATAAAGTTAAAAGAGAAAGTTCCCCTCTCCCCTCACACCCCAATCTCTCTAATCACAGGAAACCTCTCTAATCACTGGAAACCTTGTTGCCATTCTTGAGCTCAGAAATCTCAGATCCTTGCTGGACTCCTCCACTCCTCCTTCCCTCCATCTAATTCTAATTCCCACTTTGTGTATAAGAACCCTAGCTGGTAAGTACTATTATCCCCATATTGCAGCTGAGGAATTTGAGGCTCAGAAAGGGAAAGAGGGTTGCTCAAGAACGTAAAGCAAGCTGGACGCGGTGGTGCACATCTGTAGTCCCGGCTACGGGACTTTTTGTTTTTAAAAAAAAAAAAAAAAAAATATATATATATATATATATATATATATATATATATATATATATATAGTTAAGGGCCCCCCCGACTTTTTTTTTTTTTTTTTTTTTTTTTTTGTCTCACTCTGTCACCCAGGCTGGAGTGCAGTGGAGCAATCTTGGCTCACTGTAACCTCCTCCTCACAGGTTCAAGCGATTCTTGTGCCTCAGCCTTCCGAGCAGCTGGGATCACAGGTGCGCGACACCAGGCCCGGCTAATTTGTGTATTTTTAGTAGAGACAGGGTTTCGCCATGTTGGCCAGGCTGGTCTCAAACTTCTGGCTTCAAGCGATCCACTTGCCTCCACCTCCCAAAGTGCTGGGATTACAGACATGAGCCATCACGCCTGACCAAGGGCCCATTTTTGAGGAAGGAGAAGACCTGGTCCTGTGGGAACTGTGACTGGACATCCTTTATTGCCCAAGCCCTGAGTGATAGTGAAAAGATGTCATCCACTTCAAGAATCTCAAGCTTGGGTACGCTGGTCACTTCGAGCCTGACTTAGTCAGTGAGAGGGGGCTAGGACCGGAATAAGAACTGCCTATTGAGGCGGGGTCAGGACCAGGGAGAAAATATCCAGCTGACAAAGGGAATCCAACTAGGGAGATTGACACAATTCAACCAAATGGTGGCATCAGCAAGAGGAGTGTCCGGCATTCCTAACACATCCCATGCTCTAGCATGCTGCTGTGCCTTTGTACATGCTGCTTGGAATCCCCGCCACCACCCCACTCCTGCCACTTTGCTTAGCATTTTTTTTTTGAGATGGGGTCTTGCTATGCTGCCCAGACTGGTCTCAAACTCCTAAGCTCAAGAGGTTCTTCTGACTCAGCCTCTTGAGTGGGTGGGACTACAGCCACATGCCACCATGCCTGGCTTGTCTGCTTAGCATTTTTTTTTTTTGAGACAGGGTCTTGCTGTGTTGCCCAGGTTGGAGTGCAGTGGCTTGAACACAGCTCACTGCAGCCTCAACCTCCTGGGCCAAGCGATCCTTCCTACCTCAGCCTCCAGAATAGTTGGGACTACAGTAGTGCACCACCACACCTGGCTAATTTTAGCGTTTTTATCCTTCACAAACAAGTCATAGTGGCCTGATGCTGTGTAGCCAGCTGCTCCCTCTTTATAGAATTTACTACACTGTGTGTGTGTGAACTATTTCTTTACTTGCTTGCCTGCCATGTGAGTTTGTGAACAGAGGCTCTGGACAGAGTTCATTTATTATTGTTCTTTGGGTCCCTCCCAGTGTATAACTCAACTTTTGGCACACAGTAGGTGCTCAATCAATATTTTAAAAATAATGAATGAATGGAACTTCAGCGCAGCAGCTCAAGCCTATAATCCCAGCACTTTGGGAGGCTAAAGTAGAACATTGCTTGATGCCAGGAGTTCAAGACCAACCTGGACAACACAGTGAGTCCCCATCTCTACAAAAAAATTTTTAAACAAATTAGCCAGGACTGGTGGCACAGGCCTATAGTCTTAGCTATTCGGGAGGCTGAGCCAGGAGGATCGCTTGAGCCCAGGAGATTGAAGCTGCAGTGAGCTATGATCGAACCACTGCACTCCAACCTGAGTGAAAGAGCAAAACCCTGTCTCTTAAAAAAAAAAAAAAAAGAGAGAGAGAGAATGGGCCGGGCGTGGCAGCTCACGCCTGTGATCCCAGCACTTTGGGAAGCCGAGGTGGGCGGATCACTTGAGGTCAGGAATTCAAGACCAGCCTCGCTAACATGGTGAAACCCCATCTCTACTGAAAAAAAAAAAAAAAAAAAAGCTGGGTGTGGTGGTAGTGGGCGCCTGTAATCCCAGCTTCTTAGGAGGCTGAGGCACAAGGATCACTTGAACCCAGGAGGCGGAGGTTGCAATGAGCCAAGATCGTGCCACTGCACTCCAGCCTGGGCTACAAAGTGAGACTCCGTAAAAAAAAAAAAAAAAAGAATGGACTCAGATGAACAGCAGCAAGAGACTATCGTTTTGGTGCTCCAGACTGTTACCTTGCAGTGAGAAAGAAAGAGGAAAATGGTTGACTTTTTTTCCCTCTATTTTTCCCTCTCTGTCATCCTCAGCTCACTTTAGTCACTCAACATGTCTCCATGTTAACATGGAGAGGAAGATGGGGGTGGGAAAAGTCTTCTTTGAACCAGTGTAATAGCTGGCTTAGTGCTTTCTGGGCCTCGCAGATGTTTATAGCCATCTCTATCCATCATCAAAGCATCATGGGGTGCTTTTATACACTCTTCAGGGGTTCCCTACTGGCCCCTCTCCTGCAGTTCCCTTAGCAAAGGCATCTATTAATGGCCATTTGTCTAGCTTCTTGTTCCTGGGGTCCCTTTATACCTCCAGGAAGCCCTACTGAACAGGACCTAATAGTCAGCAGGCTTGTCTCTTCTTGCTAGAGTTCACAGGCAGGAAGCATATCCTGGTCACGATACTCCCTAACTGCAATGGTATGGATTCTGCATCTCAGATTCTCATGGAAGCCCCCTCTCCCAGTCACTTGGTTTGAGCGGTTAAAAGTAATGTCCTCTTAATCTTCCCCAAGGAGGAATGGGGACTCATAGCCAGAAATATCTCCACACAAATTATCTATCCTCCACCTGCAGACCCCTTTATATTGGGATAAGGGATTTAGGAACTTTCAAACAGATTTTAGACTAACAGAAAAAAATATATATATATATAAATATATATATACACAAATATATATGTACAGTGATTTAGCACCTCATTTTGAAATTTCACATATATATATATATATATTTTTTTTTTTAATTCAGTTTGTCCAGATAGCCTCTTGGCATGGGCTAGGAGGAATATGTATAAATAATGAGCAAGGCTGGGTGTAGGAAAGATCCATATTATAGCCCTCAGAGAGGGTTTGAGTACAAGGCATATTTCTAGAGATGGAATTTAGGATATAAAGGAAGAAACCGTTCCCCTCACCTGGCAGGGACCAGGGTTGATTTTCTTTCAACTCATCCATTGTCTTTCCCTCCAATCCAGCCTCCTTTGAGAACTCCCCAGTCTGGTTCATCAGACAGGTCTGAACATGATCAGACTTCAATTGTCTGGTTTAAGTCTTTATAGGACTCTTGGGCCCCAAGCCAGGTGATAGGTAGGAACACCTGTTTGTACGTCTCAAATGCTCCATGCAGTTTGCAGAATGCGTGTTTTTTTTTTTCTGTTTTTTTTCCTTTTTTTTTTTTTCGAGACAGGGTCTTACTCCTGTCACCCAGGCTGGAGTGCAGTAGGGCCATCACGGCTCATTGCAGCCTCGACCTCCTGGGCTCAAGCAATCCTCTCACCTCATTTTTTGATTTTTTTGTAGAGGCAAGGTCTAACTATGTTGCCCAGGCTGGTCTCCAACTCCTGGGCCCAAGTGATCCACCTGTCTTGGCCTTCTAAAGTGCTGGGGTTACAGGCGTGAGCCACTGCACCCAGCCATCTGCAGGTTGTGTAAGACTGATGTGGTGTACTCTTATGCCTACAGAACCACTAGGGCAGGGGTTTCTAATCCCCCAAGCCATGGACTACTATCAGTCTGTGACCTGTTAGGACCCTGGCAGCACAGTAGGAGTTAAGCAGATAAGCCAGCATTACCACCTGAGCTCCACCTCCTGTCAGTTCAGCAGCAGCATTAGATTCTCATAGGAGGCAAATCTTATTGAGACCTGTGCATGCAAGGGATCTAGGTTACACACTCATGAGAATCTAATGCCTGATGATCTGAGGTGGAAGTCTCATCTCAAAACCATTCCCACCCACCCCTGCCCATCCTTGTTTCACATACCAGCTAATTCCACTTTGGGCTTTGGTTCAGATAATATCCAGTTGTACTACATTATTATGTTTTAATACAATTTCCAATTTGTCCTTACTACATTGTATTATTATTCAATACTAGAACACAATCAATGCTCAATAAATGTCCACTGGGTAAATGAATAAATAAGGGAATGAATCCCCCTTTACAAACATCAAAGATTACTATTTGGTTTGGTATATCTTGGTAGTCTGAAACCTGTTTACTCCTCATAGTCTTTTTCTTTGAGATGAACTTTCGCTCTTGTTGCCCAGGCTAGAGCGCAATGGTGCAATCTCGGCTCACCGCAACCTCCGCCTCCCGGGTTCAAGTGATTCTCCTGCCTCAGCCTCCCGAGTAGCTGGGATTACAGGCATGTGCCACCACGCCTAGCTAATTTTGTATTTTTAGTAGAGATGGGGTTTCTCCCTGTTGGTCAGGATGGTATCGAACTCCCGACCTCAGGTGATCCGCCCACCTCAGCCTCCCAAAGTGCTGGGATTACAGGCGTGAGCCACTGCACCCGGCCGACTCCTCATAGTCTTAAAAAATATTGTCTAGTTTGCTAATGGATGTTATGTCATTAAACTTTGTAACACTAGGGCTGACTTGATTCATTCATTCAATGGATACTTACTTGACACCTACCATGTGTGTAAGACTGTGCTAAATCACAGGAATAAGTCTCCTATCCACACAAAGCTTAAATTTTGGAGGGAATGTTAATAGGAAAACAAAATAATAAATGGAAAGTGCTATGAAAGAAACAGAAGATGGCCGGGTGCGGTGGCGCACGCCTGTAATGCCAGCATTTTGGGAGGCTGAGGCAGGCGGATCACGAGGTCAGGAGATCAAGACCATCCTGGCTAACACAGTGAAACCCCGTCTCTACTAAAAATACAAAAAAATTAGCCGGGCGTGGTGGTGGGCACCTGTGGTTCCAGCTATTGGGGAGGCTGAGGCAGAAGAATGGCGTGAATCCGGAAGGTGGAGCTTGCAGTGAGCCGAGATTGCACCGCGGCACTCCAGCCTGGGCGACAAAGCAAGACTCCGTCTCAAAAAGAAAAGAAACAGAAGACTATCCTAGAAAGTATAGGGTATTACTTTAGATAGCATGGTCAGGGAAGACCTAGTTGAGGAAGTATCATTTAAGCTGGGACCTGAAGGACAGGAAGGTACCAGCTAGGCCAAGAGCTGGGGGAAAAGTGGTCTAGGTAGCTGGCATAGTGTATGCAAACGCCCTGAGGCAGAAAAGAGCTTGATGTGCATAATATTTAGATTGTTTCATTTGTATTTCAAATATTGTTGCAGTGAACATTCAAGCACAATGCCTGTTGTGGGATTATTTCCCTAGGATGGAATCCCACACCACTGCTTCTTTGCATCGTTTTCTCTGTCTAGTGCCTGGAGATGTTCCTTTTCCCCTCTCTAGATAGTTTGCCTTTCAGAATCCGTGTCCTTCCTTCCCCTTTTACTCTCCACTTTCTCTATTTCTCAAATTAGCTATTAAGATCTTTTTTGTGTTCTTACAGGAGAAAGATAAAATATAGCTTTTAAGCGTTCCTTTCTCAGGTTACCTTTGGCTGTGGATTAACCTGAAGCCTTGCTGTTTCACTCGAGCTATCCACTCATTCACCCATTCACTCAGCACTTATTGAGCACCTATTTTGTACCAGGCCTTGTGCTGAGCGCTATAGTCAGATGGCCAAATTACAGTCTCTACGCTCAAGCTCACAATCTCATGCAGCGCTTCCTAAAACGTCTTCCCAATGTATCAGAATCACCCTGGGTACTTTCTAAAATGCAGATTCCTGGACTCCACCCCCGGTTTAGGGATTCTCTGGGGGTGGAATCCAAGAGTCTGCATTTACCAGTTTTGTTTTTAATTCCTACTAAAAATTGAGAACCACTGAGTGCAAGAGTGAGGCAGGTAAATGGAGTTTACAACTCTAAGAAAGTGCATTAACAATTTATACACAAGGCCGGGCGCGGTGGCTCACGCCTGTAATCCCAGCCCTTTGGGAGGCCGAGGCGGGAGGATCACGATGTCAAGAGAGATCGAGGCCATCCTGGCCAACATGGTGAAATCTTGTCTCTACTAAAAATACAAAAATTAGCCAGGCGTGGTGGCGGGCGCCTGTAGTCCCAGCTACTCGGGAGGCTGAGGCAGGAGAATTACTTGAACCTGGGAGGCAGAGGTTCCGGTGAGCCGAGATCGTGCCAATGCACTCCAGCCTGGCGACAGAGCAAGACTCCATTTCAAAAAAAAAACAAAAAAAAACAATTTATACACAAAATGCTACGGGAATAACGCATGGGTCCTATTGGGAAGAAAAAGTTCTCTAGAAGTCAGGCTTAAGCAGAACTGCAGCTCCGGGACGGATTAAGTCAGGTAAAGGTAACACTCTGTGCAGACATGCAGACAAAACCGAGTGTTGAGTAAGTAACTCGCCTGTAAGTGTTATGCTGCCTGAAGCTTCTCGGAGCGTCTGAGCAGCAAGGTGAACAACCCTCAGAAACTGGTCGCGCTGCCAGTATTATCGCTAACCAGTGGCAGCGAGCCCCTTTGTTTCTCGCGCAGTTGTAATTGTAGTCTGGTTTGTAGGTGGAGCTGTGCGCAGGCGCACCTAGAACCAGGTGACCTTGCACATGCGCTGTATGTAACACTGAAGCCAAAAGCGAAATGATTAAGGGCAATTTTTCTTTTCTGCTTCCGAAATGTCCCTTTCGCGAATCCAGAGACCCTGACCGTCCCCATTTCTGGCTAGGGATCTTATAATTCTTAAAATAATACCCCCTTCCCTTCAGGGCCTCTCTAGTAAGTCGGCTGCCAATACCCAACATGGCGGCAGGCCCTGCGCCGGCTCAGTCTGCCTATAGGTGCAGGACTTGGCGGGGCGGGCCCCTCCCAAAGGGCGGGAGTTTGGGGGGCGGGGCCTGGCCCTCTGCCTCGGGGTGGGCTCCACCCCCGTCCCACGCAGGGCCTTAGCAGCGGCTGCCGCAGCTCAATCGCAGAGCAACTAGCCGGGCGTCTGCGGGAGCCGAGCGTGGTGAGGTGGGGCCTCAGGGGCAGGCGGGAGGTGCTCGGGTTAACCGTCCGAGGCCCGGAGACCCGCCCGTCTAGGGCGCCTGAGGGAATCCCGTTCAGGCAGCGGCCTCTTGTTACCCGGGGGGAACCCGAGGCCCAGAGAGGGGCTGGGACGCGTCGTTAGGGCCCAGGACCCGCTTGCCTCAGCTTCCTGCTGCCGCCAGCACGCTGAGCTGCAGTCGGCGCCGAAGGAGAGCTTCCCGACCCTCGTGTCCAGTAGCCGCAATCCCAGGCTGGGAGGGCGAGGCGCCGCGCTCTGCCGCCCCCCCGCCCCTCGCTCCCTGTGTCCTGGCGGATTTGCACGTAATCTATCCGAAAGCCCAGTCCCACCCGCCACCCGACTCTGGAGCTCCCATTCTTCAGGACCCTGCTGAAGTATCACTTCTCAGCCGCCTTCTCCAGGCGCAGCTGCATTCGCTTCTCGGTTTTTGCACTCGCTGTGCACCGAGTTACTTTCCCGGCCCCTCGTTGACACCGTAAGCTCGTTCGTTAGATGTTATGCCTTGCCTTTTTCATCTCTAGATCCCAGGGCCTAGCACGTGATGATAATAGCCATGGCTTACTGTACGGAATGGTCACAAATTGTCAGGTGCTACTGAATGCATTACACATAAGGGCCCATTTATTTATTTATTTAGAGACGGAGTTTCGCGCTTGTTGCCCAGGCTGGAGTGCAATGGCGCGATCTCGGCTCACCTCAACCTCCGCCTCCCGGGTTCAAGCGATTCTCCTGCCTCAGCCTCCCAAGTAGCTGGGATTGCAGGCATGCGCCACCACACCCGGCTAATTTTATGTTTTTAGTAGAGACGGGGTTTCTCCATGTTGATCAGGCTGATCTCGAACTCCCGACCTCAGGTGATCCGCCCGCTTCGGCCTCCCAAAGTGCTGGGATTACAGGCGTGAGCCACCGCGCTCAGCCAAAGGCCTATTTAATCTTCCCAACAATCCTATGGGGTGAGTTCTTTCTATAGCTTCACGTTTTACCCATGAAGAAACTGAGGTATTCATAGAAAAAGTAATTTGCCAGGAGTCCCACAACTAATAAGTGGATGGAGCTGGGAAACTGTCCCCAGGGCATTTGATGACTTGACTAGATTGCCTTTGGGTTTAATGAACGTCTGTTGAATTGATCTTTACTTTGGCCCTGGGAGTTATTGGAGGCTAGGCTTGTGATCAGTATTTTACCGCGAAGGCTTAGAAAGGAGAACTGGTCCCAAATTTATAGAGGTCACAACAAAACCAAGGCTACTGGTACGCCCTCTGTTCCTTTAGTTCTTCTATCTTTCTTTGCTCCTTTCGATCAGAAAGCTGCAGACATAGGTGTCATTATCCCTCACTATTTAAGAAGTGCCCCTCACAGAGCTGTGAGTTCGTAGTCCATGCTTTAACTAATGTAATGTTCATGCTTTAACAGCTAATGTCATGGAGAGAGTGTAGAATTTGGAATCAGATTGGGCTTCAGTCATTGCTCTGCCACTGACCAAGCTATAAGTTACATGCCTCCCCCCACTTTTTTTTTTTTTGAGACCTGGTCTCACTCAGTCACCCAGGCTGGAGTGCAGTGGTGCGATCTCGGTTCACTGCAACATCCTGTCTCCCAGGTTCAGGCGATTCTCCCGCCTCAGCCTCCTGAGTAGCTGGGATTACAGGCGCCCGCCACCGTGCCTGGCTAATTTTTGTATTTCTAGGAGAGATGGGGTTTTGCCATGTTGGCCAAGCTGGTCTCGAACTCCTGGCCTCAAATGATCTGCCCAACTCAGCCTCCCAAAGTGCTGTGATTACAGGTGTGAGCCACCACACCCAGCCTGTTTTTTTGCTTTTTATATAGGTAATAGAGCTGTTAGCATTTTGCAAGACCATTGGTGATAATATGGATCATGTTACCTAATGTCCTATAATAGTCAGTAATAATGGGCACTTGTTATAAACCAGGCTGTGTTTTAGGTAGGAGCTGGGAATACAGCATTCGATAAAACAATGCTTTTGCACTTGTGGAATCTGCATTTTGGTAAGTATATTACATAATAATTAGATAGGGACAGAAAAAGCATGGTAAGGTAAATAAAAGTACTAGTGTTATGTGGAGAGGTGATAGTATTTTATTTATTTATTTATTTGAGCATCTTGTCCCAGGCTGGAGTGCAGTGGCGTGATCACGGCTCACTGCAGCCTCGAACTCCTTGGCTCAAGCAGCCCTCCCACCTTAACCTCCCAAGTAGCTGGGACTACAGGTGAATGCCACACAGCCAGCAATTTTTTTTTTTTAATAGAGATGGGAATCTCCCTGTGTTGCCCAGGCTGGTCTTGAACTCCTGGCCTCAAGAGATCCTCCCACCTTGGTGAAACTCTGTCTCTACTAAAAATACAAAAAAATTAGCTGGTCGTGGTGGCACATGCTTGTAATCCCAGCTACTCGGGAGGCTGAGACATGAGAATTGCCTGAACCAGGGAGGCAGAGGTTGCATTGAGCTGAGATCATGCCAGTGCACTACAGCCTGGGTAACAGAGCCAGATCCTGTCTCAAAAACAAAACAAAACACTGGATGAGATTACCTTGGAAATTAATGGAGATGGAGAAGAGGTCTGAAGCCTTGAGGTTTCCAAACTTTAGATATTGGGGAGATGAGAAAAGGCG
Organism: Pan paniscus; assembly: GCF_029289425.2. Lineage (NCBI taxonomy): Eukaryota > Metazoa > Chordata > Mammalia > Primates > Hominidae > Pan > Pan paniscus. Next base: position 41,190,835 of record NC_073270.2, read on the forward strand.
GCAAAGGAGACTGTGTGGGAGAAGCCAGAGGTTGGAGGAGAGCAACAGAGAGGCCCCACATGAGATTTAAATAAGGAGCTGCATGCTAATTTGTTTTTTTCAGGAGTAAGAAACAAATTATCTCTGTACACAAATGTGTATACTGTAGTTTCTTTCTCAGTAAATGAAATGTTTGTGTCCTCAAGTATTTTTCTGTTTTTGCTTTAAGTGACAAATTCTATTTAATACCATTCTGCATCTTAGTCCTTGTAGCATTTATGCCTCTATTCCAAGTTTAGGTGGTAGTGTTGCTTCTCTTTTAAACTTTATTTAAATACTCCTTTTGTAGTATTTTGGATGAGAGAGGATCAAATACATAATTTGTCTCTTCTGTCACTTTCCACTCCAGGTTCACAGGTGGCTGTTGGTCTTTAGTAAGGGTGCTGTCTTCCCTGTCTGATCCTTAGCAAAAGTAGGAAGGTAGGTCTTGTTCATTTCTGTACCACTGTGGCAGACTCTTGATACTGAGTTGAAATTCATGAGTGTTTATGGGATAAATTAATGTACAAAAGAAATGAATCTTTCCCTTTTTCCTGCAGTAATGATAACATTGGCTCAGTGGTTTACAGCTTAGAAGTACACTGACACTCATTATCTTATTTAGATGTAATCCAATTTGTTAACAGTTTGCCAGCTACTGCTCTTTTCCCTTTCTCAGGCACATTGAAATTTACTTTCCCTTTGGGGGCTCTGCTAGTTTATTCCTAGCAGATCTGATCTGGCAGTGTGTTCGTAAAAGGATGCTGAACTGTGTCTTGAGGAAGCTCAGAATGAAATCTGAATTTCAGAAAGATTCCTGAGATAATTTTTCTCTGTCTCTTCTCTTTTATTCTTGTTTTAATAAATTTTAGTTTTATGAGGATTGTTTTGGTTTTAAAAAACTTTAAATCATTTTTTAAAACTATTTTTTTACAACAATTTTAGGGTTACAGAAAAATTGCATAGTACAGAGAGTTCCTGTACACCTTGCACCCAGTCTCCTCTTTTAGTATGGTATATTTGCTATAATGCAAATCTTTTTTTTTTTTTTTGAGATGGAGCCTTGCTCTCGTCACCCAGGCTGGACAGTGTTGGCCAGGCTGGTCTCGAACTCCTGACCTCAAGTGATCCGCCTGCCTCAGCCTCCCAAAGTGCTGGGATTACAGGTGTGAGCCACTGCACCTGGCCATGCAAATCATTTTTTGAGATAAGTGGGGCATATAAAAATATAAACAAAATGAAGTTGCTTTATCTCTACAAGCTTCAGTTTCCTTATCTGCAAGATGAGGGGGGTTGGACTAAATTTCTAAATAGCTTTAAAAATTTTTAATTATCTGCTAAAGTAAAATAATTATATAATTCTAATATAATTTCCTTTATTTGCTTAAGTATTACTAATACCACCTTGCCAAATCATGTTTGCAAGTTACTGACAGCCATATCCTAAAAGAAAACTTAATGAGAATTCATGGAACTATGTGTGGCAGGACTGCTTATTAGAGATATTAGGTTGAATGATGTGAAATTGCCATTTTTGTAGATAAAAAATAATGAGTGAGGCTGGGCTTGGTGGCTCACACCCATAATGCCATTGCTTTGGGAGGCTTGGGCCAGGGGGTGGCTGTCTGAAACCAGGAGTTCGAGACAAGCTTAGGCAACATGGCAAAACCTTGTCTCTACCAAAGAAAAAAAAAAAAAAGCCTCGGTGGCGCACATCTTCAGCTCCTCTGAAGGCTGAGGCTGGAGGATCCCTTCAGCCCAGGAATTTGAGGCTGCGGTGAGCTATGATTGCACCACTGTACTCCAGCCTGGGTGACAGAGCTAGATCCTTTCTCTAAAAATAATAATAATAATAGGATAATATTAGCAATTTCATATGGTTCAACCTAATGTTTTGGGATAGGGATTCAACAAAGTGTGAGGGGGCCTTTGGGACCTCATAAACTCCCACTGCATGCAAAAGCCCGGCTCAGCCCTCACCGTACTAGGAGAGAAAAGGCTCCTCAGTTCCCTTGAAGTAACTTGGATCTACATTATTGTAGGTAGAGTTGTTGGCAGAAATCCTAGGATAAGAGAACAGTTTCCTGGAAGATCTGTGCCTCCAACCAGCAGAAAGGGATTGAGCTTCATTGAACTCAACAGAGCCAACATTTCATAGCACCATGGTGAGTTGGTCACACAGCCTTGGCCAAAAGGCTGAAAAGGAGGGTGTAATAGTATGGGGAAAGGTTGTATTACCCTGGTTCGTAGGCTAGGAAGAGGCCTGGAGTACTGGTGCCACCAAACCTTTATTGGTGCCATTCTGTTCTCCCTACTTTATGCACTTTCCTTACTGCCTAGTACAGGCTCTGCAAACTCAAGTATCTTCGGTTGTTCAGGAGGTAATGTAAATTAGTAAGCCGAGTTTTCCTCTATAGTGCTACTATAACAGAAACAATAGCACAGTTGCAATGATAAATGACAACTGAAATATGCTATCATTGTGAGGGAGAGAATCGGTGTGTGCATAGGGGAGGCCACGATGAGCTGGAGAGCACATGCCCTGTCTAAAGGGGGCAGGCACTATACAACTGTGCAGAGCACACGCCCTGTCTAAAGGAGACAGGCGCTGTTCAACTGCACAGAACACGTGCCCCGTCTAAACGGGCAGGCACTATTCAACTGTGCGGCTGGTTGTTGCCTTATTGAAATATGGGTCAAGCATCACTGGGTATTCTGATTTTCCAAAGGAGCCAGAAATATGGATTTTATGTACATTCTCCCAATGATAAATGGTTTCACCTAATTTGAATTCTTAAAAACTATTATGTGGGCCACACAATGGCTGAAAAGAGCTAGCAGGGCACTGATTTGTCATCTCTGGCCTATGGCTTAGCTCTGCCAGGAGTGAGGCTCACATGCATTTCTTCACTGGACATTTTGACAAGTTACAATTAAAATGAATTAGACAGCTCCTGCCTTTGAGGTACTCATGGATTAGCAGAGAAAATAGACAAGTAATGATGATAAGATGTAGAGTAGACATCAGAACATATGTATTCTCTCTGTGTATATAGCTATAAAAGTGACTAACTCTTCCTGGGTTCATCTGGGAGGACATGATAGGACGTGGCGTTTGAGCCAGGATGTGGGAAATCAATAGTTTGGTGCATTAAAGGGATTTGGGGCCCTTGAAATTTCTACTGTATGTGCAAATGTTAGGTTTGCATTCGCTGTATATGCCATTTTGTTGATAAGTAGTTGAAAATACGGATATTCCTTAGCCCTGCTGGTGAGAGTCTTAGGGTTAATAAAATGAGAGAACTCTTCCTCTGGCCCAGGTTATGGGATAATTGTGTGTTTTAGAGGCCTAAGTAACTCAGAGGTCATGATACCCTCATTTCTGGATGAGGGAAGTAGCACATCTGAGGTCACAGAGCCCATTGGAGGCAGAGCTTGGACTAACACCCAGAACTCTTCTTTACCACCATGCCTTCCCCTGTCCTGGGTATCTCTGATGAAGGTCACCGTTAGGCTGGCCGCCTCTGCCTGTGGTGGCCCATTGCCCTGTTTTGGCCCAGCTCCTGGTGGGTGAGGGGGTTTGGCCATCCTGCTGCCACTGGTTCCTTCTCTCTTTTGGATCCTTTGCCTGAAATGCCTGCTACCCCTTTTCTTTGTCAGATAGACTACTTGTGTTCAAATCTCTGTCAACCATATGCCAGCTGTGTGGCCTGGCACAAGTTTTTTAACCTTTCTAAGCCCCAGTTTCCTCATCTATATATAAAGAGTTATAATAGTACGTTTGGTGAAGTGTAATGGGAAGGCATTGGAAGGTTTCAAGATTTTTGTAAAAACAAAATGACGTAATGCATGTAAAGCACTTAAAGCAACAGCCCTCCAGAAGCACTCAGCAAGTGTTAGCAATGATGATGATGATTCACACAGTTCACAGGCTCCCAGGCTGGGTTAAGTTCTCTTCCTTTGTTTTCTCATATTATCTTATTATTTCACATGCTACATTGTATGTATTGTAATAGTTTGTGTCTATTTCCCCTGCTAGACTAAGAACACCTTCAGCGATTCATTCAACAAATGTTTGTGAACCACTGTGCCAGGAACTAAGGATGCAGTGATAAACCAGGAGCTCTTGGTTTAGTGCAGAGTTCCGAAAGTCATGCCAGGAGACACTAGTCCTGTGAGCTTGTCTCATGGTCAGTTAAATTTGGGGAATGATGCTCATCATAGCGCCCTTCAGAGATGAGGGTCCCTTTTAGTATTTTAAAGGTTCTGAGGAGTCTTGTATATAGTAAAAGAACAGTCCTTTCAATTTGACTATGTGCTTTGGTCCCCAGTTCAAGAGGAGGTTGAAGTGGCATGGCAATGGTTAGAGACCCTGCTGGGCGTGAACACCCTCTGGCTACCTAGGGACCTGTGGGCCTACCACCTGGTGCCCTCATGGAGACAAGAAGCCCTGGGTTGAACAACATGAAGCCCCAGTCACTGCAGCTGGTACTGGAAGAGCAGGTGCTGGCACTACAGCAGCAGATGGCAGAGAATCAGGCAGCCTCCTGGCGGAAGCTGAAGAACTCCCAGGAGGCCCAGCAGAGACAAGCAACCCTTGTGAGGAAGCTGCAGGCCAAGGTGAGGCAGCTGCCCTTTTGGGGAGGGGAAAGAGAACAACCCCCAGAGCTAGGTGCTGAGGTGAGATAAGAGTTGCAGGAGGCAGAGTCTTGTGGTGGGAGTGGCCTACATCTAGCTTGGTGAGATAAGACCCAGACCTTCTAGCTTTCATGTACAGCTTCTCTTTTGATGCTCACAACTGCTCCATGAGGTACGTATTATATCCTTTTAATTTTATTTTATTTTTGAGATAGGGTTTTGCTCTGTTGCCCAGGCTAGAGTGCAGTGGTATGATCACAGATCGCTGCAGCCTCAACCTCCTGGGCTCAGGCAGTCCTCCTGCCTCAGCCTCTGGAGTATCTGGGACCACAGGTGTACACCACCACTTTTGGCTAATATATCTCTTTAAAGATGAAATTCACAAGGGTTAAGTTAATTATCCAGGTTTCTTCAGCTAGTCTAGAGCCAAAGCCCATGATCTTGCCTCTGTGATATAAAAGGCATATAGAAAGTATTTATTTATTTATTTATTTATTTATTTATTTATTTTTGAGACAGAGTCTCGCTCATATAGAAAGTATTATTTAAATGCCCAAATAAGGCCAGGCACGGTGGCCCATGCCTGTAATCCCAGCATTTTGGGAGGCCGAGGCAGGTGTATCACCTGAGGTCAGGAGTTTGAGACCAGCCTGGCCAACATGGCAAAACCCTGTCTCTACTAAACATACAAAAATTAGCTGAGTGTGGTGGCGCATGCCTGTAATCCCAGCTACTCAGGAGGCTGAGTTAGAAGAATCACTTCAATCTGGGAAGCGGAGGTTGCAGTGAGCCAAGATTGTGCCACTGCACTCCAGCCTGGGACACAGAGCGAGACTCCATCTCAAAAAAGAAAAAAATGCCCAAATAGAAACTATAAGATGTTATGGCCTTACCTTACTGTCACCACCCATTTCCCCTGTTCATAGCAAGTTTGCCTAAGATCCTCAGGGGCCTTTGCTTTGGGCTGTTTGTGCCAGCTGTGTTCATTGCCCAGGGCCTGTTCTTTTTGCTGCAGGTGCTGCAGTACCGAAGCTGGTGCCAAGAGCTGGAGAAGCGGCTAGAAGCCACTGGAGTGAGTGAGGCTGAGCTCTCTGCACCCCCTGGGTCCTCAGTGAATATACTTGTTAGGTTTCATTTGTTGACTGAGGGAGGTTGGAGTGTACAAGTGAGGTGTTTGGTAGAAGTCTCTCTTTCTCAGCCTCTGAGAGGTTTATCACACTGATATCTTCATTGGACCTAGCTGGCCTGTCAGATTCCAACCCTTGGTTTTCAAAGGACGAAATGTAAATTAGATTGGAAGGAGTGTGGGATTAGCAGGAAGAAGTGCATGTTTCCTCCAGCAGGTGTCAGTGTTTCTCTTAGAAAGATGCAGGCCTTCGCGAGCCTACAGCATGTCTGCAGCAAAGGGATGTCTGTGCTATTAGAACTGGCTTTGAAAAACCCATTTATTTGCCTTTGTTCCAGCTGCCTCTCAGTACCTCCTCACATTTTCCTCAGAAAAGTTCTCTCAGAGGAAGGAAAGAACCAAAACTTATTGAGCACCCTCAATGCAGTCCAGGCAGCATGAGGCACTGTCATATACAGATGGTCCCCCCCAACTTAGGATGGTTGCAAGTTTTCAACTTTATGATGATGTGAAAGCTATATGCATTCAGTATGTTCCTTGGATTATGATGGGGTTACAGCTGGATAAACCCATTGTTTGGGGTTGTTTTGCTTGCTTGTTTGGTTGGTTTTTGTTTGGTTGGTTGGTTGTTTTAAGACAGGGTCCTACTTACTCTGTCGCCCAGGCTGGAGTGGACTGGTGCAGTCATGAGTCACTGCAGCCTCAGCCTCCTGGGCTTAAGCGATCATCCCACCTCAGCCTCCCAAAAAGTAGCTGGGACTACAGATACATGCCTCAACATCTGGCTAATTTTCTTTATTTTCTGTAGACACAGGGTCTCTCTATGTTGCCCAGGCTGGTCTCAAATTCTTAGACTCAAGCAATCCTCCCACTGCTGGGATTACAAGTGTGAGCCACTGCGTCTGGCCCGAACTCACTGTTAAGTTGAAAATATCATAAGTTGAAAATGTCAGCCAGGCGCAGTGGCTCATGCCTGTAATCCCAGCACTTTGGGAGGTCAAGGTGGGTGGGTCACAAGGTCAGGGGTTCAAGACCAACCTGGCCAGCATGGTGAAACCGCATCTCTACTAAAAATACAAAAAATTAGCCGGGCATGATGGTGCGTGCCTGTAATCCCAGCTACTCGGGAGGCTGAGGCAGGAGAATCACTTGAACCCAGGAGGCGGAGGTTGCAGTGAGCCGAGACCATGCCACTGCACTCCAGCCTGGGCAACAGAACTAGACTGTCCCAAAAAGAAAAGAAAAAAAAACGTCGTAAGTTGAAAACACACCTTTAACTTATGTTCAACTTATGATGGATTTATGGGATGAAATTCCAGCATAAGTCAAGGAGCATCTATAATTGTGTCTCTTCACCTGCACAGCAGCTTTCTGAAGGGAACGATATACCGCTTTCATTTTGTAGCTGGAGACACTGTAGCTCCAAGAAGTTAAGTGACTTCACAGGCTGGGTGTGGTGGCTCATGCCTGTAACCCCAGCACTTTGGGAGGCTGAGGTGGGTGGATCACTTGAGGCCGGGAATTCAAGAACAGCCTGGCCAACATGGCGAAACCCCATCTCTACTAAAAATACAAAAATTAGCCAGGTGTGGTGGCAGGTGCCTATAATCCCAACTACTTGGGAGGCTAAGGCAGGAGAATCACTTGAACCTGGGAGGCGGTGGTTGCAGTGAGCTGAGATTGTGCCATTGCACTCCAGCCTGGGCGACAGAGCGAGACTCTGTCTCCAAAAAAAAAAAAAAAAAGTGAAAGAAGTTAAGTCACTTCCCAAGGTCAAACCGTTAGTGTAGTGGAAGTTAAGGCCATTAGTGAAAGATACATCACTTCTTAGGTTGAAGATTCTATTTACTACTGAAGGCCGTCTTTCAGGAGAGGTCATCAGTTTACTTTTGGAGTGAGGGATGCAGTGATTGAGAATAGAAGCATATTGCTAACAAAGGGGAGAAAGAATAAAAAGAAAGTGGACTGCCATGGAAGGGAGCCTTAGGGAACTGGTCTGAGTGATGTTCTCTTTGGAGGTAAGTAAGGCTTGTCTCTGTCTGGCGCAGGGACCAATCCCCCAGAGGTGGGAAAATGTGGAGGAGCCAAACCTGGATGAGCTGCTGGTCCGATTGGAGGAGGAGCAACAGAGGTGATGGACCCCAAACTTTCTGACCTGGGTGATTGGCCAGTTGGTGGAGAAGGCTGATGGGAAACTTCTGCCCTGAGGGCTAATGTGGACTTCAGCCATAGCCCTCTAATTCCCGCAATGGAAAATTTCAGTGGTTGCCATCTTACTCCCAGGAGGTCCAAGGGTTGAACTAGACCTTTATTTTGCACCCACTTTTACCCCCTCCCCAGTGCAGGTGTGAGAGTCTAGCAGAGGTGAACACCCAGCTTCGACTGCACATGGAAAAAGCTGACGTGGTGAATAAAGCCCTTAGGGAAGATGTGGAAAAACTGACAGTGGACTGGAGCCGGGCCCGGGATGAGCTAATGAGGAAGGAGAGCCAGTGGCAGATGGAGCAGGAGGTAGGAAGAACGGGGACTGGAACTGTGAGAGGAAGCCTGTGTATTCTGGATGCTGCCCTGGTCAGTACTGGAAGGGGTTAACTTCAGGACTTGGATGAAAACTGAGCTGTTGCTGTTAAAGTCCCTGACCATCCTTACCTGCGCATGCTGGCAGCCTCAGCCTTCTTGGGCCTTCAGCTTAGACCTGCCACTACCCGCCTAGTCTAGGTTCTGCTGGGAGGTAGCATGACACTCAGAGCAACTCTGTTCCTGCAGCAGTGACGAGCTTAGGTTTTTGATGGATCTGAAAGCTTACTGATTCCTGGTCTGGAGGTCTTGCATATCTAGATGCTAAGGAGGTAGATATGAAACTGAATGGGAAAGAAAGAGCAGTTATGGGCCCTGGGGAATTTTCAGGTCCCAGCTGAAGGAAACAAATGTTTCCTGCATTTTTGCGTTGTGCTCAGTGGTTTATGTATATCATTGACTCCTCCTTAGAAAAGTCTGTGGTAATAGATCCCATTTGTTAAGCAGCTACCGTGTATCCTTTTCTAATCTGGCCCAGAGGAAGGCGATATACCATCCTAGGCCCTCTGACCTCTCGAATCCCACTGCCAACTTTATTAAGCCCTTCACCATAACCTGGATAGATACCCATTCATAAACTATCTCCTGTAAGTCCCTCCTTCCTTCCCTCAGTAGTCAGGAGGAATCCAAGACTCTTGTGTTGGCAAAAGATAGCCCTCTGCCTTTGGGTATGACCTGGGTTTCTGAACACACAGTTCTTCAAGGGCTACCTGAAAGGGGAGCACGGTCGCCTTCTCAGTCTATGGCGGGAGGTTGTGACGTTCCGACGCCACTTCCTGGAAATGAAGTCAGCTACTGACAGGTCAGTGTGGGGAGAAGAAGGGAGGATGTTTGCCCCTACCAATTCTGGACTAATAACAGCGGGCTGCTATAGAAGCGGGATCAGCTGTGGGGGTGGGGTGGGTGGGCGAGTTGGTAGTATTGGAAGCAGATGATTTTTCCCAGCCCTGCTCCTCAGGCTTCACTGGGCCTGATCACCACACTCCTTCCCTGGTTCCTAGTGGAGTCTGCTGTTTTCCTTGCTTGTACTCAGAGATCTGATGGAGCTAAAAGCTGAGCATGTGAGGCTTTCAGGGTCTCTGTTGACCTGTTGTCTGCGCTTGACTGTGGGAGCACAGTCTCGGGAACCCAACGGATCTGGAAGAATGGATGGGCGGGAGCCGGCCCAGCTGCTGCTGCTACTAGCCAAGACCCAGGAGCTGGAGAAGGAAGCCCATGAAAGGAGCCAGGAGTTAATACAGCTGAAGAGTCAAGGGGATCTGGAGAAGGCTGAACTTCAGGACCGGTGAGATGGCCTGGGGTCCCATGAAGGGTTCGCTGAGAGAGAGCTGACTCCTTTAGAGGGTTAGGGACAGGCAGGGGAGGTGCCAGGAACATTCCTACCATGGAGGGGGAGAAGATGTGCCCAAGGAAATCTACTTTGAAACCTGATGCCACAGTTGGGGCTTGTACTGACCTCTGCCCTCAGCCTGTCTTTTAGCCCAGTTTCTTTCCTGTTGATTTATGGAGCTAGCTATGACTCCATCCTCCATCAACACCAAAGTGCTTACCATTCCCAGAACAGCCAAGCTCTTCCCCCTCCCTGTCTTTGTACCTGCTGAATTTAGTCCGGAATGCCTCCCTCCCTTCTCTCTCTGCCTTATCCTCTAAGACATAGTTCAAATATTACCTCTTTTTTTTTTTTTTTTTGAGACGGAGTCTCATTCTATCGCCCAGGCTGGAGAGCAGTGGCATGATCTTGACTACTGCAACCTCTGCCTCCTGGGTTCAAGTGACTCCCCTGCCTCAGCCTCCCAAGTACCTGGGACTGTTTACAGGCACATGCCACCACACCCAGCTAATGTTTGTATTTTTAGTAGAGACAGGGTTTCACCATGTTGGTCAGGCTGGTCTCAAACTCCTGACCTCAAGTGATCCACCTGCCTCAGCCTCCCAAAGTGTTGGGATTACAAGCGTGAGCCACTGCAACTCGCCGAAATGTCACCTCTTCTATGAAGCCTTCTCTGACCTCAGTAGCCTGATAAGTTACTGTGCCCTTGTAGTCTTTTGAGCTCTTATTACAGCATTGATCTCACTGATGATTTAGTTTCCCCTACCTTCTTTTTTTGGTGAGGCTGTTTTACTTTTTGGATTATAATGAAGTAGGTTTTTAAAAAATAATGACATAGAAGGGCAGGGAAATGAGCAGAGAGCCCCATTGAATCTCAGGACAAAGTTCATATATGCCCATGACGAGGGTTGTGTCTTCACCTGTTGGAGGTACATACATAAAATGCAGGACTATTTTGTTTTGTTTTTGCTTTTGGAGGCACTGAGAAGTATAAAAGCAGACCACGTCTTTGTAAGTTTTTATTTCTAGTACTTTGTACTTCACCTGCCATATACTAGACACTCAATACATTTTGTTTCTTTGTTTTTTGAGACAGAGTCTAGCTCTGTTGCCCAGGCTGGAGTGCAGTAGTGTAAACACAGCTCACCGCAGCCTTGACCTCCTGGGCTGAAGCAATTCTCTTGCCTCAGCCTCCAAAGTAGCTGGGATTACAGGCACGCACCACTATGCCTGGCTAACTTTTTAATTTTTTTGTAGAGGTGGGGTCTCACTATGTTTCCCAGGCCGGTCTGGAACTCCTGACCTCAAGCAGTCTTTCCACCTTGGCCTCCCAAAGTTCGAGGATTACAGGTTGAGCCACCGTGGCTGGCCAATGAATGTTTGTTGAGTGATGCAATACTTAAACAAATGACCATACAGTGTGTTAAGGTTCTTAGAGATGGTATAGAATAAAATTATTAAGACTTTTGCTGAGTGAGGAGGATCACTTGAGCCCAGGAGTTTGAGACCAGCCTGGACAACATAGTGAGACCTTGTCTCTACTGAAAGTAAAAATAAAAAAAGAATAGCCATGTGGTGGCATGCACCTATAATTCTAGCTACTTGGGAAGCTGAGGCAGGAGGATTGCTTGAGAGTGAGCTATGATTGCACCACTGTATTCCAGCCTGGGCAACAGAGCAAGACCCTGTCTCAAAAAAAAAATTGGAAAAAAAATTGGAAAAAAATTTAAACTTTTAGATAGCATTCATTCAAGAAATATTTATTTAGCCACTCACATAATAGCAAGCGGTAAGCTCTAAGATATAGTGTTAAGTGTTTGGTGATTTTGCTGGACTTTGAGATTAATATCAAGAAGGTTGAACATAATCTTCCCCAAATTGCCCTTCCTTTTTCCCTATCAGAGTCAGAACCTCGGGCTGGAGGGACCTTGGGACTATCCCAAGTGCAATTCTGATGTTCTTATTGGCTTCAGGGTGCTTGACTTCAAGATCAAGCGAGGCCTGGAAGGGCCTGGGCCAGGGCTTTCCTTCAGCTCTTGGGCCCCCAAACACGTGTTCCAGCCTTGAGATGTGGTAAATCCCTGCATGTGTCTGAGTGGTTTTTTGCTTCCCCACTTCAAGGCTATAGCATCATGTGGTATTCAGGGAGTGCAGATGGGCTGGGGGTGCCTAAGGGATTTGGGGGAGGCTGCAGTTGGGAGTGGTTGGGGTTGGGGCTGGGGCTGGGGTGTGCTGCATCGTAGCTCTGTCCACATCCATGGGCTGTTCTGGTGACAGTGCTATGCTCTTCTCTTTAGGGTGACCGAGCTCTCTGCTCTGTTGACCCAGTCTCAGAAGCAAAATGAAGATTATGAAAAGATGATAAAGGCTCTGAGAGAGACAGTGGAGATCCTGGTACATGATCCTTTGCTCTGGAAAGGAGTTGGGCGTGGGCTTGTAGGTTCCTTGTGCTTTATGGACAGATAGTGCAGGATACCAGTTACATATTCCATGATGAAATCCTCTAAAGCTAAAAAATAAATTTTGGCTGAATCTGAAAATTAATTAACTCATTCATTTATTCATTGAATAAATACTATTAACTGTCTACTATCCCTATTGTATTCCTGGGGAAATTGCAGTGGCATATGTATGCAGTGTGTCCTTACCAGAGAATTGGCACATACATTCAGAGACACATTGGCAAATTAGTGAGTTACCAGGAAGCGGATATGTGGAGAGATTTAAAATCTAGTCACATGGGAAACAACTGAGGAGTATGGCAATGTTTAGCCGGGCGAAGAAAGAGCTTGAGGCCCTTTGAAGGCCCTTGAAGACATGATAGCTGCCTTCACATATCTGAAGGACTGACACTGGGAAAAGAGAGTTTATGAAGGGCCGGGCGCGGTGGCTCACGCCTGTAATCCCAGCACTATGGGAGGCTGAGGCAGGCAGATCACCTGAGGTCGGGAGTTTGAGACCAGCCTGACCAACATGCAGAAACCCCGTCTCTACTAAAAAAATTAAAAAAATTAGCCGGGCGTGGTGGCACATGCCTATAATCCCAGCTGCTCGGGAGGCTGAGGCAGGAGAATCACTTGAACCTGGGAGGTGGAGGTTGTGGTGAGCCGAGATTATGCCATTGCACTACAGCCTGGGCAACAAGAGTGAAACTCCATCTCAAAAAAGAGAAAAGAGAGTTTACATATTTAATGTTTTCCAGGGCAAAACCAATGTCAATAGCTAGAAGTTAATAGGGGAATAGATTCTGGCTCACAGCTAGAGCTGTTCAGTAGTTGAACAGCCTGTCTTGTGAAGGAGTAAGGTTTTGGTCATTGGCTTAACATCTGCCAGGGATGTTATCAGAGGGCTTCTCTAAGGTTGGATGTTAGAACCCTCTGGCTTAATACCATGTTTCATCTCTATAAGTTTTCAGATCTCTGATTTTAGGTAGCTCCTGAACCCCTATTCATATGCACACCCCTAGTCTTCTCATCCAAGCTGAGATCAACAGGAATTGTAGCTTTCTGATTCCCTCTTTTTTTTTCAGGAAGTTGCCAATTCAGAATATCCATGGGGCTCAGATAATGTAAATAAATGAAATGGGTTCAGTTGTAAGAATTCTGGTTTTCCAGTGCTGTTTGTTGTATTTAGTTTTCAGTACTGCAGGGGACACTTGAGCTCAGTATTAAGGAAGCCATGAGGAGCAATAGGGATTGTGGGACCCTCAATAATAAATGTCTCATCTAGATGAGGCATCCACCATTCAACTTCAGTAAATCGTTTCCATGTAGGAATGGGGGCTGGGTGTGGCCCATTTGTTAACTTTTTGGGAGAAGCCACAAATTTATATTTTTATGTAAAATATTTCCATTTATAAATGTTGATTCAAATTTTATATAAGCCAAATAAAACATAGTTGCAAGTCTGTGTCTTTAGGTCTTCACTAACACAAATAGGAAGGAAGAGAGGAACTCCTGAGTCTTCAAGATTATGTCTAGCTTTGGGGCTAGAGGATTCTCTGGTTTAGCATTAGGTCTCAAGCATCCATTTACTGTTCAGAGACAGCACCCATCCCTTATCTAATAATAGTTTACATTTATTGAACATTTGCTTTGTTCCAGACACTATATTGAATAATTTACATGCATTTTTCATTTAAGCCTCAAAACAACTAGTTGCTGTTAATTATTTCTATTTTAAAGAAAAAGAAGTAAGTGATAGAAGATAGTAAGTGATAGAGCAGGAATTCTAATCTGTGAAGTCCAATTTGGAACTCGTAATCACTTAATCTAAACTTGTAATCACCACATCACATTGTCTTCAGACTCTTCAGACAACATTAGCATTGACATATGGTCAGGGAAAAAGTGGGGCTGATAGAATAGACAGAATGAGACTTTGGTTGTTTGGGGTCCTGGAGTAATAAATTCACTTTTGAGAGTTTGGCTCTGAGGCTCTATTCTATTCCCTGTTCAGGAGACAAATCACACAGAATTAATGGAACATGAAGCATCTCTTAGTAGGAATGCGCAAGAGGAGAAGTTGTCTTTACAGCAGGTGATCAAGGATATAACCCAGGTACTGGGAAGCCTCCTGTTCATGGTAACCAGGTTATGCCTCCACTCCCCAGGTCTCCATGTCCTTTCAGTCCTGCCTAGATTTCCAGTCTCTGAGGTTCGGGTGCTTAAAGTCTTGTGGGGATGAGTTTTGTGTGTTTGAAGACCAGAACCCTAAGAGATAGCTAAGCATTCACGTCTTAGCACTACCTGATGGGACAGGCCCTCTTTCCTGTTTCTAGCTGCAGTTCTCAGGCTGGAGGCTAGATTCTGGTATTCAATATCTCAATCGTTTCTTCTTTCATTTCCTCATTTATTGTTACCTCAGACAGTGTTCTAGCCTTGTTGTTAGTCCTAGACTTGGGTGACCAAAGGTGGAGAGTTGAAGGAACCAGACTTTTATGCTCAGATACTCCCCTCCTTCCCCCAAGGGAGGGGACCTGAGAAGGAAAACATCAGGTTTGTCCAGGCTATAGGGTTAAGTCCCTCTATAGACTCTAGGCTTTGGTCAGTAGGGTGGTGACCTTGCTGTATTGGGTTTCAGGTCATGGTGGAAGAAGGGGACAATATAGCCCAAGGCTCTGGTCATGAGAACTCTTTGGAATTGGACTCTAGTATCTTCTCCCAGTTTGATTACCAGGATGCAGACAAGGCTCTTACTCTGGTGCGTTCAGTGCTGACTCGGAGACGCCAGGCTGTGCAGGTAGGAACCCTCAGCATTCCACCTCAGTCACAGGGGTGTGTGTCTAAACTGGTTTGTGCCTCAGGTACCTCCCTAGCCTGGACTATCCCTTTCACTTTTTTGACCAGTCATGAGGTGTTCTGTCAATATCCCAGAGTAAATCTGCCTATGTCTGCTGAATTGTGCTTGTGAGTAGCAGGCACATCCTCCACGCCAATGGCATGCTTCACTTTGTGTACAATCTTTGCATAACAGTATGCAAAGATTGGGAACCAGAGCCCTGGGAGATTATTGGGTCAACGTTCTCCAACTCTGAGAGTCTTAGGCACACTTACCACTCCCCCATGCCACTGTACATTTGGAGATGACGAACTCTAAGAATCTAGAGCCACAGAAGCCCAATGACCTCTGATGGCCTGTCTTCTTGAATAGTTGCATCTCCCTTCTCAGCTTACTTTTGTTGCACCAGCCCCCGACCCCCTTCTCCAGCCCCACTTTCGGGGTTCTGACATCCCTCCTTTGCCCTTGTTCATCATCTGGTTTCTCTTGCTCTCCCTCCACAGGACCTAAGGCAGCAGCTTGCAGGCTGTCAAGAGGCTGTGAACTTGTTGCAACAGCAGCATGATCAGTGGGAGGAAGAGGGCAAAGCCTTGAGACAGCGGCTGCAGAAGCTCACTGGGGAGCGGGACACTCTGGCAGGGCAGACTGTGGACCTCCAGGGAGAGGTGGACTCTCTCAGCAAGTGAGCAGACGGGCTGTTCATCCCACCCTCCTAGCCTGGTCTCAGTCTCAGTCATCATCCAGCCATTTACCCACTCCCATCAGGTTTTTGGGGTGCTGATCCTGTTCTCCTTGAGACTCAGGGCTGTTTTGCCCAGTGTTTCACTTGTTTCTCCAGAACAAGCTTTTGGGGTTGGAGTCTTTGTGATGATAAAAAAGTTTCGCACTAGAAACAGAAGATGGGATGTTGAAACAGGGTCTTTTGGCCCTGTGATGCCTGCTTCCAGAAAGAATTTTAGGTCCTATGGTCTCTGCTCATCTCTGATTCCCTTCTTCCAGGGAGCGAGAGCTGCTGCAGAAGGCCAGGGAAGAGCTGCGGCAGCAGCTGGAGGTGCTAGAGCAGGAGGCATGGCGCCTGCGAAGGGTAAATGTGGAGCTTCAGCTGCAGGGGGACTCTGCCCAGGGCCAGAAGGAGGAACAGCAGGAGGAGCTGCACCTGGCTGTCCGGGAGAGGGAGCGTCTGTAAGTGAGACTAGTCTCCTCCTCGCTGGGCCCTGGTCTTCCTTCAATTCTACACCCTCCCCGCCTACTCCCCTCTGTTACAAAGTAGAGTATGTAGAAGTCTGGCATGCAGTGGGTTCAGATTAGCTTGCTGCTTCTTCCTTTGCAGAAAGATGAATATGGAAAGTTCGTGGTTGGTTAAGTCTTAGTTGAGCACCCATATGGGATGAGACACTGAGGGGGATACAGAAATGAATAAGACAAAAGCCCTGATTTCAGGGAACTTGCCAGAAGACAGACAACTCACTGTGACATGAGGCTGGATGAAGTATGAGTTAAATAGAGTTTCAGACTAAGTCCTTTGGGAGCACAGGAGTGAGAGCTAATTATTGAAGACTAGGAAATGCTTTATGGAGGAGAGAGTAGACTTTGAGCTGGGCCTTTACCTATTTGGTTAGCAGAGAGTGGTAGAAGAGCTCAAGGAACAGATTAGCAAAGAAAAGGCGGCAGGAAGGTTCATGGCATGTTCAGAGTAGGCTGGGCTGGCTAAAGGGTAAGACTTATACAGGGAAGTAGTGCTAGCTGGTCAAGAAAGGGAAATCCAGAATCAATGGCCCCAGCTAATCTGTAAATTCCCCTATATGATGTCACAGAAAAAGCAAGGACTTTGAGCTGGGCAGAAGCTTGGTTTGAATTATGGCTCTGTCACATGGACAGATTATTTGTAGAATGATGATGATAATATTTACCTTGAAGGGTTGCTGGGAAGATGAGAGCAATGTTTTGGAAAACGCCAGCATAGAACCTGGCGTATGGTAGGTCTTTAATAACTGGGAGCAGGGATATATCTTCATCTTTGCTGTATTTCCCTCCTCTCCTGTGCCCCAGTTCCTTGTACCTGGTAGGCATGAATAGTGGAAGCTTGAAGCGCTGCCATAAGGGTCATGACTTGTGCTAAGAATGATCTCCCTGTACCAAGGAGAAGGGCAGACAACCCCTAACAACAAAAAATTAGCTGAATGTGGTGGCATGTGCCTGTAGCCACGGCAAGGTGAGATGGGAGGATCACATGAGCCCCCAGGAGTTTGAGGCTTCAGTGAGCTAAGAAGATACACAGAGAAGTCTCACTCTCATTTGTGCTTTCTCCATCCCATTTCCCTTCCCCCTTTAGGCAACCATTTTAGCTGACTTCTTGTTTATCTTGCCAGTGCTCCTTCATGCAAATATGGGCATATATTCTTTCTTCCCCCACTTTCTTGCATAAAAGGTAGTGTATTATGTATATACTGTTCTGCACCTTGATTTTTTTCACTTGACATGTCTTAGAAATCTTTCCTTATCAGTGTTTATAGACCATCCTCATTCTGTTGCATAGCAAAGGTGATTATATTCCTGTTACCTTTGGGGTTATGGCCCATCCCTAAGAGTTCCTCTAGACCCCTCTCTTTCCCATCTTAGTCAGGAGATGCTGATGGGCCTGGAAGCCAAACAGTCAGAATCACTCAGTGAACTGATCACTCTTCGGGAAGCCCTGGAGTCAAGTCACCTGGAAGGGGAGTTACTGAGGCAAGAGCAAACGGAAGTGACCGCAGCGCTGGCTAGGGTGCGTGGCCTCCTCTCCTCACTTGCTGGGTGGGCGGCTTCGAAAGTGTGTTCCCATGCAGCCTGCCTCATTCTTCACCTTCAAGCCAGGATCCCTCATCTTTCCTCAATCATTAGTCTGCTTCTGGGTTCTCTATTCCAACATACCCTCTATATTGGAATTAGAATGGGCTTTCTAAAGTATATACCTGGTTATGTCAGTCTCTTAAAACCATTCAATGGCTTTCTAGCTCTGTGGTGCCACATTCAAAGCTTTTTGTCATGTGCCTCAAAGTGTGTTTTAGCCTCCCCTTCTACTGCAAAACCCATCCTAACACCTCATATCCTTTGCTCCTGCCACAGCAGTAATTGCCTTCTCAGTTATTCCATGTTCTTCATGACTCTAATACTCTGCGTGTACTTTTCCCTTTCTCTGCACTACTTCTTTCCTCCTCCTTTATGCGCAAACTGTTCCTCATCTCTCAGTACACAACTTAATCGTCGACTCCTCTACCAAGTATATTTGACTCTTCCAAACTATATTAATATTTTTTTTAGTTCCCAGAGCACTTTGTGCTTACATTTTCTGTGGCATCATTACAATCATAGTCATTTCTCTATCCTAACTTTGGTATCTCTATACTGTGAGGTCCTGTCTCACTCCTTAATGAATGAATGAAGGGAAAACTTGTTTAGAATGCAGGAGAGGGAATGGAGTATTAACTGATCTCTGTACCAAAAAGCAGCAGTGTTGGGAATGTGAACTGTTTACTGTTCCAGGAAAATTGGAAATATGAAACTCTTTAATCCTTTTTGTTTTTTAGGCAGAGCAGTCAATTGCAGAGCTGTCGAGTTCTGAAAACACCCTGAAGACAGAAGTAGCTGATCTTCGGGCTGCAGCTGTCAAGCTCAGTGCCTTAAATGAGGCTTTGGCGTTAGATAAAGTTGGGCTGAACCAGCAGCTTCTCCAGGTGAGCAAAGATTTTCCTGGTCCCCACAGAAGGGCTGGGCCCTAACTGAGAGCAAGACGGATCAGCTCCCAAATGCAGGTCTGAAATGAGCAAAAGGAACATTTACAATGCAGAGGAGAGCAAAGACTGTAAGGATTGGGCTTAGCCATTATAAATATTCCCCTCCCACACCTCCAGCAGAACCACCTCTGGACTTTAGGGTAAGACACCAAGGTTGGGAAGGGGCCCATGTCCTCTGGAAGGAAGACTAGGTTTTTTGCTGGGGTTTTCTTGAGATGGATCTCCCTCTGTCACCTAGGCTGGAGTGCAGTGGTGCGATCTTAGCTAACTGCAGTCTTCATCTCCTGGGTTCAAGCAGTTCTCCTGCCTCAGCCTCCTGAGTAGCTGGGATTACAGGCATGTGTCACCACACCTGGCTAATTTTTTTTTTTGAGATGGAGTTTTGCTCTTGTTGCCCAGGCTGGAGTACAGTGGCACGATCTTGGCTCGCTGCAACCTCTGCATCCTGGGTTCAAGCGATTCTCTTGCCTCAGCCTCCTGAATATCTGGGATTACAGGCATGCACCACCATGCCTGGCTAATTTTGTATTTTTAGTAGAGACAGGGTTTTACGATGTTGGTCAGGCTGTTCTCAAACTCCTGACCTCAGGTGATCCACCTGCCTCAGCCTCCCAAAGTGCTAGGATTACAGGCGTGAGCCACCGCACTTGGCTGCCCTGGGCTAGTTTTTGTATTTTTAGTAGAGATGGGGTTTCACCATGTTGGCCAGGCTGGTCTTGAACTCCTGGCCTCAGGTGATCTATCCACCTCAGCCTCCTGAAGTCCTGGGATTACAGGCATGAGCCACCATGCCCGGCCTAAGTCTAGGTTGTTAATCCTGTTGGGTGAGATAATAGCAATCACCAGAAAAGAATCTGCCGAAGAGCCTAAGTCCCAAAGAATCTTTTCTATAGGTTATAAATTTAACCTATAATTATAGCGAGGGAACCTCCTTGCAATCTCTGTTTCCTTGAGTGTTCTCTATTCCATTATTCTGAATTATTTGAGAGCAGGACTTTGCCTTGCATATCTCCGTCCCCAGCATCCAGCCCATCTAGTACCTGGAATATAGGCACTAGATCAAATGAATGGATTTTCCCCCATCTTATAAACACTCCTTTGTTCATCTTTGGAGAATAGATTCATATCTCACTTGGATTTCAGTCTTAGCATTTGATTCCTAAACTAACCATTTGTCTTTGATGCCTGTACTCCCTTCCCTTTTTGGCCAGTAGTTAGAGGAGGAGAACCAGTCTGTGTGCAGCAGAATGGAGGCCGCAGAGCAGGCGAGAAATGCTTTGCAGGTCGACCTGGCGGAGGCAGAGAAGAGGAGGGAAGCCCTGTGGGAAAAGAACACTCACCTGGAGGCTCAGCTGCAGAAAGCTGAGGAGGCTGGGGCTGAGCTGCAGGCAGATCTCAGGGACATCCAAGAAGAGAAGGAAGAAATTCAAAAGAAACTAAGTGAGGTGAGAAGCCAAAATGGACACCATCATGTCTAGGTGTAATATATGCTCATTATAAAAAATTAAAACACTACAGAAATTATCTGGAAAGGGAAAAAGTCTTACTTCCTAGAAATGACCAGTGTTACTAGTTTGCAGTATATCTTCCAATTTTAAAAAAGAATGCCTATAACAATTCTTCACTGAGGCTGGGCGCAGTGGCTTATGCCTGTAATCCCAGCACTTTAGGAGGCCGAGGCGGGCGGATCACGAGGTCAGAGGTTCGAGACCAGCCTGACCAACATAGTGAAACCCTGTCTCTACTAAAAATACAAAAATTAGCCCGGCATGGTGGCACATGCCTGTAATCCCAACTACTCAGGAGGCCGAGGCAGGAGAATCTCTTGAACCTAGGAGGCGGAGGTTGCAGTGAGCCGAGATTGCGCCACTGCACTCCAACCTGGGCGACAGAGCGACACTGCTCAAAAAAACAAAAAGAATTCTTCACTGATTCTCCACTACTTCACACCACCCAGTTTGAATTAGAAGCTTCTCCTTATACTCTGATAGCACCTCATGCTTATTTTAACTACCACATTCCTCATGCTATAATTATCTGTTTATATGTCTCTACCATTAGACCAAAAGCTCCTTGAAGGCAAAGCTATATCTTATTTGTTTTTATTCCTCCAGCTTTTAGCATAGTGCCTACCACATAACAGGGGCCAAGTAAATTTTTTTCCTGAGCCAATGAATGACCTGGCTCAAAGGTCATCTTTCTCCTCTACAAAACCTCTCATTGTCCTAATAATTGTACGGACTCTCCCTTCACAGAGTCCCTTTCTCGGGACGTTGATGACTTTCTTCCCGGTATTATGTGTGCATCTTCTCAAGGCCAAAACCTCCTTAGGGGCAGGTCTTCTGCTGTCCCTAGCACAAGGTCTTGCTCACAGGGGAGCATTCTTCCTGGGCTGGGGGCTCTGTGGGCTGATCAGGGAAATAGATAAATGCCACGTGCTATTGGGTAAGCAGTCCGGGCTCACAGAGCTGGGTCCAGAATCTCTGAAGAGCCAATGACCCTAACCTGGTGGTAGCGGCCCCAGGGGAATCCAGCCTCTGCTCCATCTCTCACCACATTCTTCCCCTCAGTCACGTCACCAGCAGGAGGCAGCCACGACTCAGCTGGAGCAGCTACATCAGGAGGCAAAGCGACAGGAAGAAGTGCTTGCCAGGGCAGTCCAGGAGAAGGAGGCCCTAGTACGAGAGAAAGCGGCTCTAGAGGTGCGGCTGCAGGCCGTGGAGCGTGACCGGCAGGACCTCGCTGAACAACTACAGGGGCTCAGGTAGGGCCCAGACTCAGTTCAGCCAAGCACAGAGAGAGCTTTGAAAGGCAAAGGCGTGAAGCTAAGCTCCCTGCCATAAGTATGCAGGTCCTAAATTGATTATGAATTTATAATTGCCCCCCTAACTTCTCCAGGTAGCCAATATTTAGAACCCAGCTCCTCTTGAGGAAGGGTAAGGGGCTTGATTGGTAAGAAACTCTTCTGATTCCTGAACCTCACAGCTCAGCCAAGGAGCTACTGGAGAGCAGTCTGTTTGAAGCCCAACAACAAAATTCTGTGATAGAGGTCACCAAGGGGCAGCTGGAGGTCCAGATTCAAACTGTCACTCAAGCCAAGGAAGTAATCCAAGGTGAGAACCCAACTGGGATGGGGTGCACTCCATTCCATGGAGATGTTGAAAGGCAGGAAGATGGTGGGAGACTATTAGAGGTCCTTCTCCAGCAGGGTGCAGGGCCTCTGAGATGGGAGTTGCTCATGAGGTCAGGGGAGAGGGAGAATTTTATTAGGTAAAAGGAGGGGGCAGAGGCCTGATCCTGTCCCTGGCATGTTAGGGGAAGTGAGGTGCCTGAAGCTGGAACTGGACACTGAACGGAGTCAGGCAGAGCAGGAGCGGGATGCTGCAGCCAGACAGCTGGCCCAGGCTGAGCAAGAAGGGAAGACTGCCTTGGAGCAGCAGAAGGCAGCCCATGAGGAAGAGGTGAACCAGCTCCGGGAGAAATGGGTAAGTGGTCAATGTGGCCGGGTATGGCCTCCCTTCCATGAGTGCTCTACCTGCTGCCTCTTGGTCCAGTTATTGCTGCTCGTATGAGTGAAATTTTGTCACCAAGCTGTAAAATCCAACTTCCTGCTATTAAATGAGTTAATATATGAAAAGCACTAAGAGTAGTTCCTAGCATGTGGTAGGCTCCCTATATGTGTTAGCCATTATTATTGTTGGGTTGGTGTGTACAGAGAATTGAGAGTGGACCCTGGGATTTAGGATTATTAAACTGGCCTCAGGATGAAAACGGGGGAGAGGAATATCTTGGATGCATTCTTGTGCAGTTCAGAACTGTGTTTTGTCTTTTAATAATGTAATTTAGTCCATTTGGTTTTATTGTGGTTTTAGGTGTATTTGGATTTATTTGTGCCATCTTATGTTATTTGTCTTGCTTTTTTATATCTTTTTTTTTTTTTTTTTTTTTCCTTGAGACAGTCTCACTCTGTCCCTCAGGCTGGAGTACAGTGGTGCAATCTTGGCTCACCGCAACCTCCGCCTCCTGGGTTCAAGCGATTCTCCTGCCTCAGTCTCCTAAGTAGCTGGGATTACAGGTGTGTGCCACCACATCTGGCTAATTTTTGTATTTTTAGTAGAGATGGGGTTTCACCATGTTGGCCAGGCTGGTCTCAAACTGACCTCGTGATCCACCTGCCTCAGCCTCCTAAAGTGCAGGGTACAGCCATGAGCCACTGTGCCTGGCCATTTTTATATCTTTTAGGGAGGAGAAATCTCCTTTCTTAACTTCTTTTAGAGGATTAAGTTGGGTGATTAAGTTGTATTCTTTTCTCACCTCTTTTTTCTCTCTACAACTGTGGATGATATATATTTTTAAAATCCTGTTAGTGGTTACCTTTAATATTTTTAAACATATACTTAATAAAGTCTCAAGGTTCAGTAGTTTTACCCTTTTCCTGAACGATACAAGGGTCTTAGAACATTTTACCTGGGCCAGGGACAGTGGCTCATGCCTGTCCTCTCAGCACTTTGGGAGGCTGAGGTGGGCAGATTGCTTGAGCCCAGGAGTTTGAGACCAGCCTGGACAACACGGCGAAACCCCATTCCCTACAAAAAAAAATACAAAAATTAGCCAGGCATGGTGGTACACACTGTAGTCCCAGCTACTTGGGAGGCTGAGGTGGGAGGATCACTTGAGCCTAGGAGGTTGAGGCTGTGGTGAGCTGAGCACCACTGCACTCCAGCCTGAGTGACAGAGTGAGACCCTGTCTCAAAAACAAAAAAGAACATTTTACTTGTTTCACTCCTCCCTAATTTATAGGCTATTTTGTTCAGTGTGTTCAGTTCTAACTAGTTTAACACCACAAATTATGATTTTTTTATTGTTTTATACAGTCAATATTTGTTCAGATACGACGAATTGATACCTTTTCTGTTCACCATACCTTCTTGCATGTCAGACTTTCTATTCAGATTTTTTTTTTTTTTTTTTTTGCCTGAAGTAGGATTTTCTTTGGTAAGGGTCTGTTGGTAGTTAATTGTCTGAAGATGTTTCTATTTTATTTTTATTCTTTTATTGAGGCAGGGTCTCACTCTGTCGCCCAGACTGGAGTGCAGTCATGTGATCATGGCCTACTGCAGCCTTGGCCTCCTGGGCTCAGGTGATCCTCCCACCTCAGCCTCCCAAGTAGCTGGGATTATAGGCATATGCCATCACACCCAGCTAATTTTTTTTTATTTTTGGTAGAGACGGGGTTTCACCATGTTGCCCAGGCTGGTCTCAAACTCCTGGGCTCAAGCGATTCACCCGCCCTTGGCCTCCCAAAGTGTTGGGATTACAGAGGTGAGCCACCATGCCCAGCCTACTTTTATTCTTGAAAGATGGTTTCTGGCTTTGTTCAGGGTTAAAAAATAGATAGATAGATAGATAGATAGATAGATAGATAGATAGATAGATAGATAGATACATACATACATACATACATACATACATACATACATAGATAGATAGATAGATAGATTCACTAAGTAAAAAATTCAGATATAAGTTTCTAGGATGACAATTATTTTCTCTCAACATTGTTGGTATTGAGAAGTTAGCTTTCATTTTAATCATTCCACAATTTCTTGTGTTTATTATTTTTGTTTGTTTGTTTGTTTTTTGAGACGGAGTCTCGCTCTGTTGCCCAGGCTGGAGTGCAGTGGCGCAATCTTGGCTCACTGCAAGGTCCGCCTCTGGGTTCACGCCATTCTCCTGCCTCAGCCTCCCAAGTAGCTGAGACCACAGGCGCTCACCACCACACCCGGCTAATTTTTTGTATTTTTAGTAACGACAGCGGTTCACCGTGTTAGCCAGGATGGTCTCGATCTCCTGACCTCATGATCCACCCGCCTCGGCCTCCCAAAGTGCTGGGATTACAGGCATGAGCCACCGTGCCTGGCTATTTATTTTTTTATATATTTTTTTTATTTTTTATTTTTTTGAGACAGAGTCTTGCTCTGTCACCCAAGCTTGAGTGCAGTGGTGCAATCTCGGCTCACTGTAACTTCCACCTCTTGAGTTCATGCAGTTCTCCTGCCTCAGCCTCTAGAGTAGCTGGGATTACAGGCACGTACCACCATGCCCAGCTAATTTTTTTTGTATTTTTAGTAGAGATGGGGTTTCACCATGTTGCCCAGGCTGATCTCAAACTCCTGGGCTCAAGTGATCCACCCACCTCGGCCTCCCAAAGTGCTGGGATTAAAGGCGTGAGACCACGCCTGGCAATTTCTTGTGTTTAGATGTGTATTTCTTTTATTTGGTTGGAATTTCTTAGACATCCTGAATTTAAGATTTCATGTTGAAATATCAATTCTGGAAAATTCTTATATATTATCTCTTCAATATTACCTCTTTCCTACTGTCCTGCTTTTATTTATTTACTCTTTAAAAAAAATTTTTTTTTGGCCGATTGTAGTGGCTCATGCCTGTAATCTCAGTAATTTGGGAGGCTGAGGTGGGCGGATCACCTGAGGTCAGGAGTTCGAGACCAGCCTGACCAACATGGAGAAACCCCATCTCTACTAAATATACAAAATTAGCCGAGTGTGGTAGCACATGTCTGTAATCCTAGCTATTAGGGAGGCTGAGGCAGGAGAATCGCTTGAACCTGGGAGGTGGAGGTTGCGATGAGCTGAGATCGTGCCATTACACTCCAGCCTGGGCAACAAGAACGAAACTCCGTCTCAAAAAAAAAAAAAATTTTTTTTTAATTTTTTTTTTTTTTTTTTTTTTTTTTTTTTTTAAGAGACAGGGTCTTGCTCTGTTACCCAGGCTGGAGTATAATGATACAGTCATAGCTCACTGCAGCCTCAAACTCCTGAGCTCAAGTGAGTCCTCCTGCCGCAGCCTCCGACGAACTGGAACTACAGGCACATGCCACCATGCCCAGCTAATTTTTTAATTTTAATTTTAATTTTAATTTTTTTTAGAGATGGGACTTGCTATGTTGTCCAGGCTGGTCTCGAACTCCTGGGCTCAAGCTGTTCTCTTGCCTCAGCCTCCCGCATAAGCTGGGACTACAGGTGCATGCCACCATACCTGGCTCTTTTCCTACTTTCTTCTCTCTTTCTGTACTCTGGTTAGTTGTATGTCAGACCTTTTTACTCTATCCTTCATGTATCTTCACTGCCTCTTGGATTTTACATGTTTACTTTTCTCTTTGTATGCTGTGTTCTGGATTATTTTTTTCAGATCTCTCATCTAGTTACTGATTTTCCTTTTCAGCTGTGTCGAATCTGATGTTTATTCTATTCACCAAGTTTTAAATTTCACTTTTTAAATTTTTTATTTCTAGACATTTTATTTGGTTATTTTTTCATATCTTCTTGGTCATTTTTTTCAGTCTGTTTTCCCTAATTTGTATTTTCAGTCCCTTCTTTTAAACATATGAAACATACTTGTGTCCTGTCTAGTAATTCCAATAACTTTTAATTAACGTTTTGGGGTCTAGTTCTGTAATTTGTTGTTTCTGTTGGCTCTTACTCATGGGCTTGTTTCCCTGTGTTTTTGTGATTCTTGTCTATGAGCTCATGTCTTTGGAAATTTTCCTTTTTTTTTTCTTTTTTCTTTTTTTCTTTTTTCCCCCAGAGACCTTTGTTCTGAGGAAGGTTTTCTGTGGGAATCTTTTTAGGCCTGAGGCAAAGGAGTTTTTCCTCAGAGGATTTGTGCTTCTGTCAGGAAGCTGGAGGACTAGCATCCCAGGACCACCTTAAAGTAAATTTTCTGTTTAAAGTTTTTTGACCCACAGTCAGGCCCAGACCCCATGTGCAGCTCAGCTTGTGGTTATGAATTTTCAGAGGAGACTTTTTTCCTACCCTGTAGCAAAGTTGAGATAAGCATATTTCCTTGATAATTTCCTTCTATAGAGTTTATTTTGTTTTGTCCCCTCTCCACATCCCTCCAGTTTCTCTTTTTCTCCCTTCCTCCCCATGTCTTCCTTCTTTTTGCCTTTTCCCCCTTAAGCTGAGGTCACTACAGCCCAGAGATAGACATTTTGTTTTTTCTTTCTAGAGATGGACTATCACTACGTTGCTCAGTCTGATCTTGAACTCCTGGGCTCAAGGGATCCTCCTGTCTCAGCCTCCTGAGTAGCTGGGACCACAGGCACAGTCCACCATGTCTGGCTTTTTGTTAAGGACTATATGCTAGGCTTTGCAGACCATGTGGTCTCTGTTACAATTATCTAACTTTGCAAGTGTAGTGCAAAAGCAGCCATATATAAACAAATGAGCATGACTGTGCTCAGATAAAACTTTATGTATAGATACTGAAATGAGAATTTCATATAATTTTCGCATGTCACAAAACATTATTGTTTTCTACCATTAAAAATGTAAAGGCTGGGTGCAGTGGCTTATGCCTATAATCCCACCACTTTGGGAGGCTGAGGCAGGACGATTGGTTGAGACCAACCTGGGCAACATAGCAAGACCCTATCTCTTAAAAAAAAAAAAGGTAAAGGCTGGGCGCAGTGGCTTACGCCTGTAATCCCAGCACTTTGGGAGGCCTAGGTGGCCGGATCACCTGAAGTCAGGAGTTCAAGACCAGTCTGGCCAACATGGTGAAACTCCATCTCTACTAAGAATACAAAAATATTAGCCGGGTGTGGTGGCACATGCCTGTAGTCCCAGCTACTTGGGAGGCTGAACAGGAGAATTGCTTGAACCTGAGAGGTGGAGGTTGCAGTGAGCCAAGATCGCACCATTGCACTCCAGCCTGGGCGACAGAGTGAGACTCTGTCTCAAAAAAAAAAAAAAAAGTAAAAACCACTCTTAGCTCATAGCCACAGAGCAACAGGTGGTGAGCCAGATTTGGTCCACATACTATAATTTGTTAACCCCAGTCCAGATTTTTGTTTGTTTGCTTGTTTTGTTTAGAGATAAGGTCTTGCTCTGGTCACCCAGGCTAGAGTATAGTGGCACAATCATAGCTCACTGCAGCCTCAAACTCCCAGGCTCAAGTGATCTTCCTGCCTCAGCCTCCTAAGTAGCTAGGACTACAGCGTCTGCCTGGCTTTTTTTTTTTTTTTTTTTTGAGACAGGGTCTTGCTCTGTCACTCAGGCTACAGTGCAATGGTACAATCATGGCTCACTGCAGCCTCTACCTCACGGGCTCAAGTGATCCTCTCCAGCCTCCTGAGTAGCTGGGACCACAGGCATGAACCACCATGCCTGGCTAAGTTTTGTTTTTTTTATTTATAGAGATGGGGTTTCGTCATGTTACCCAGGCTGGTCTTGAACTCCTGGGCTCAGGTAATCTGCCCACCTTGGCCTCCCAAAGTGCTGGGGATTACAGGCGTGAGCCACCACGCCCAGCCACCTGGCTTATTTTTATTTTTATTTTAAATTCTGAATTACATTTGCATTGGGTGAAAGATAGTGGATTTACTTTTTTTTTTTTTTTTTTTTTTTTTGAGACACAGTCTTGCTCTGTTGCACAGGCAGTGGTGCTGTTTCAGCTCCGCCTCCTGGGTTCAAGCAATTCTCGTGCTTCAGCCTCCCAAGTAGCTGGGATTACAGGCGCATGCTACCACACCTGGCTAATTTTTGCATTTTTAGCAGACACTGGGTTTCACCACATCAGCCAGGCTGGTCTCGAACTCCTGACCTCAAGACAAGGTCTTGCTATTGCCCAGTCTGGAGTGCAGTTGTACAACTCTAGCTCACTGAAGCTTCAAGCTCCTGGGCTTAAGCAATCCTTCTGCCTCAGCCTCCAGACTAGCTAGGACTACAGGCATGCACCATCATGCCTGGCTAATTTTTTTTTTTTTTTTTTTGGTAGAGATGTGATCTCACTTTGTTGCCTAGGCTGGTCTCGAACTCCTAGCTTCAAGCAATCCTCCTGCCACAGCCTCCCAAACTGCTGGGATTATAGGTATGAACTACCACACCTGGCCTACACCACAAGTCTTGCTTTGCTTTTGGCTTCTGTGGAATTTTTATTATTTTCCTGCTGGTTCTGTGATACATTAAAATACATATTTAACATTTTATCCAGCATTTTTTGCGATTTCGTAGCTGGAGGGTTCAGAGATCTTGTTTATCAAGTATCTGGAAATGGAAGTTGACTTGTGCTTTATGTGTATTTGTAATTTGATTGTTATTATGAGGCAGGCTTATTGGCAAGATGATAACCAGAAGTTTGCTTATTTTTGGAATTCTGTGCCTAGTCTATAGTCGGTGCTTAAAAGTATTTGTTGAATGAACACTGATTCTAGCAGGAATCAGATGTATACCATGTACTGAAAACTCCATAAATAAAAGATGCTATAAAACTTCTGAATGATAAGCCAGCTACCTACGTGGCCTTGGTTTCCCTAAAAGGATTGACTATAGTGGCCATATCTGGGTCATGAAAGGGCCTTTTCTCTCTTTTCCTTTTCTGTCATTCAGCTAATCCTCCTGACTTCTGATTGTCCCACTTTATTATTTCTCTATGATTGAGCAGGTTAACTGCCCTCTTAAAACTCTCCACAGCCTGTTCGTTTTAGCAGTGACTGCCTTCTCCTGGAATCCTGGCAATTAGAAGCACTCGTGGGAGGCCGCGCGTGGTGGCTCACACCTGTAATCCCAGCACTTTGGGAGGCCGAGGTGGGCGGATTGCCCGAGGTCAGGAGTTTGAGACCAGTCTGGCCAACCTGGTGACACCCTGTCTCTACTAAAAATACAAAAAAATTAGCCAGGCATGGTGGCATGCACCTGTAATCCCAGCTACTTGGGAGGCTGAGGCAGGGGAATTGCTTGAACCAGGGAGGTGGAGGTTGCAGTGAGCCAAGATCGCACCACTGCACTCCAGCCTGGGCAACAGAGTGAGACTCTGTGTCAAAGAAAAAAAAGAAAAAGAAACACTCTTGGCAGTTGTATTCTTTATTCTTCCATCTACTGTCTGTCTCCCCTTTAAGAGTAATGATATTGGACACTTGTTAAGCACTTCCCCATGCCAAGCACCATGCTGAATGCTTTATTCACACAATAAAGGTGAATAAATGCATAGAGAAGTCACTCAGGGCTGGGCGTGGTGGCTCACACCTGTAATTCCAACAATTTGGGAGGCCAAGGCGGAAGGATTGCTAGAGGCCAGGAGTTCGAGACCAGCCTGGGCAACATAGCAAGATCCCCATCTCTAAATAAATAAAATATAAAAAGAGAAGTCAGGGTTACATGGCTAATAAGGGGTAGAAAAGGGATTCAGGGCCCAAACTCCTAACCATTTCTGCTTTATCCACCTCTATAATGTCCCTTCCAAATGGTTGCTTAGCTGCTATTGTATTCCATCACTTGGCTGCCCATTTATTTTAGATAGATCTAGTTACTAGGAAATTCATGTTGAACCAAAACCTATTACCAGAAACAAATGAGCCTTAGATTTGCTTGAAATACCCCACCAACATGGTTGCTTTCTTCTAGGCATGTTACAATTTACTCATGTCCCAGTGGTGTAAAGGTGGCACTTTGAACTGGGCAGAATATTCTGTTCATGGTCATACCAGCAATGCTGGACTGTTACTTCCTACACATCACAGAATTAGCTCTTCTTGTAGCTATAACACACTTCTAACTCATATAGAGCAAATAGATCAGTTTTTTTAACACTTGCAACTGCTATTAACATTCATCTTTTTCATATTTTTACAGTTGGCTTTGGCTTTTTGCAGTCACATACTCTGCCACTGAGCTATACCTGCTGTCTTTGGCTTTTTGAACCAGAGGGTAAAATGATTTGTCATTCATGACTGTCCTGTAACTGACATTACACATTGCCAGGTTTTATAAGGAACAAAGGAAGACCTCTTTTTTTTCTTTTTATTATTATTATTTCTTTTGAGACAGGGTCTTGCTCTGTTGCCCAGGCTGGAGTGCAGTGGCATGATCAGGGCTTAACGGCAGCCTCACCCTCAAGGCCCTCCTGGGCTCAAGTGATCCTCCTACCTCAGCCTCCCAAGTAGCTGGGACCACAGGAGTGAACCACCACACCTGACTAATTTTTGCATTTTTTGTAGATAAGGGGTTTCACCATGTTGCCTAGGCTGGTCTCAAACTCTTGGGCTCAAGTGATCATCCTACCTCGGCCTCGCAAAATGTTGGGATAATATGCGTGAACTACCACGTCCAGCCAGACCACTGTCAATTGTATGGTCTGGGAAGACTTCACCAAGGAAGTGTTAGTTTAGGCGTGAGGAATGATGGAGTAGCGGGGAGAAGGGCTTTCCAGGTAGAAGGAAGCATGAGTAAAGGCTCTAAGGCATGAACATGTTGGCTGAGTGCAGTGGCTCACACCTGTAATCCTAGCACTTTGGGAGGCCTAGGCGGGCAGATCACTTGAGGTTAGGAGTTCAAAACCAGCCTGGCCAACGTGGTGAAACCATGTCTCTACTAAAAATACAAAAAAAATAGCTGGGAGTGGTGGCGGGCGCCTGTAATCCCAGCTACTTGGGAGGCTGAGGCGGGAGAATCACTTGAACTTGGGAGGCAGAGGTTGCAGTGAGCCGAGATCACCCCACTGCACTCCAGCCTGGGCGATAGAGTGAGACTCTGTCTCAAAAAAAAAAAGTGTTTAGTGTGCTCAAGGACCTGCAAGGAGGCAAGTGTGTGTAGCCAGGGTGTAGTGAATGAGGGGGAAAGCTGCACAGGATGACACTGGGAAGGCTGAAACACTAGAGGCATTCCCATTACATGAATAAGCAATGACAAACTTACAAGCATTTTAAAGGAAAAGTGCAGGGAATACTAATGTGATGATGATGCTGGCTGTTGTGTATTGCCCGCTTTCTGTGTGCTACGCACATTTAAAGTGATTCACACGACTTATCTCCATCCTCAATACAACCTGAGGAGAATGACACTGTTGTTATCCCCATTTTAATAGATGAAGAAACTGAGGCACAGAGTTGTTTAGAAATTGAGATCATGCTAGTAGTGGTAGATTAAAGATTTTCCACCCAGGCAGCCCAACTCCAGAGCCTTTCACCTCTATCCTGTACACCTAATAGAGGGTCCTGAACTAGTCAGAGAGCTTGGGAAAGCTTTGGTTGCTGGAAGACCGCTAAGACAAGCAGCACCCCTATCCTAATGCTCTTATATAATACAGGGAGACATCCTCACTGGGCCAGGCCTGATTCTTCAGGGGCTAACTCTGCAACTCTGAGTAGAGGAGAGCAGGCAGCAGACAGCCAGAATTGGCTGCCTCAGTTCATTGTTACAACTGTCAACCACAATGAGGCTGCTTTAAAGATAACAAATACGGAGCTGTGTGTGGTGTCATGCCCCTGTGGTCTTAGCTACTCAGGAGGCTGAGGCAGGAGGACCACTTGCGCCCAGGAGTTCGAGTCCAGCCTGGGCAACATAGTGAGACCCCATCTCTAAAAATAAAAATGCCTAGGCTAGGCACAGTGGCTCATGCCTATAATCCCAGCACTTTGGGAGGCCGAGGCAGGCAGATCACTTGAGGTCAGGAGTTCATGACCAGCCTGGCCAACATGTTGAAACCCCATCTCTACTAAAAATACAAAAATTAGCCGGGCATGGTGGGGGGCACCTGTAGTCCCAGCTGCTAGGGAGGCTGAGACAGGAGAATCACTTGAACCTGAAAGGTGGAGGTTGCAGTGAGCGGAGATCGTGCCACTGCAGTCCAGCCTGGGTGACAGGGCAAGACTCCGTCTCCAAAAAAAATTAAAAATAGAAATACATTTTAAAACCCAGATACTTGTAGCATATATAAGGGACAATTGCAGTTTGCAAGGTACTTCCACATGTATTATATAATTTTATTTTTTAAAATGAATCTCATTTGTTTGTCATGAAATTTGGTAAGATAGATAAGGCAGGGACTATTAGCCTTGCTTTACAGATGAGGCAACAGGCTTAGAGAGGTAGCAAGGTCACCCCACTAGTGAGTAGTAGAGAGACTTTGTTTTTCCAATCCAGTACTCCTGCCTCCCCTCCTCACCCATTTGGTTCTAATGGTGTTTCCTTCATGTGGCCAGGAAAAGGAGCGCTCCTGGCACCAGCAGGAGCTGGCAAAGGCTCTGGAGAGCTTAGAAAGGGAAAAAATGGAGCTGGAAATGAGGCTAAAGGAGCAGCAGACAGAAATGGAGGCCATCCAGGCCCAGAGGGAAGAAGAACGGACCCAGGCAGAGAGTGCCCTATGCCAGGTGGGAAGCTAGGAGGATTGGAGCTGCACGTCCAATCAGCGATCTCCTTACCTTGACCACTTCCTTTTCCACTCCCAAGAGGAGTGCTGCAGAGGGGCTTCCAGAAGAGAGGGTAGCTACCCACTTTGCTACCAGTGAGCAGGGTGGTCCGCACCATTAGCCACAGTTCCGGCAGTATGTCATACTTCCTGAGGGAGGGCTGACATGTACCACATCCTGTCAGCTTGCAAACCAGTGGTAATCTTTGCACTTCCTTGTTCTGAACCCATGGGCTCAGACCTTCCTTTGCCCTCAGCCCCTTCCCATTTGCTAGGAGAGCCCTAGGGCAGCTGGGATGTGCTTGTGGCCTCGTTGGTGAGCATGGTAACCCTGAGCCCACAAGCTGTTACCCCCCTACCCCTCCACAGATGCAGCTGGAAACAGAGAAGGAGAGAGTATCCCTCCTGGAGACACTGCTGCAGACGCAGAAGGAGCTAGCAGATGCCAGCCAACAACTGGAACGACTGAGGCAGGACATGAAAGTCCAGAAATTAAAGGAGCAGGTATGGAGGGTGGTCTCGGGAGTAGGGGAGAAAGGGGCACTCATTTACCCATTCGACCATGAAGAGTTCTTGGGCACTTCTTATGTGCCAGGCCCTGTGCTAGGTGCTGACATATGACAAGTACATAAAGGTATGGCACAGGCTGGGCAGGGTAGATCACGCCTGTAATCCCAGCACTTTGGCAGGCCAAGGTGGGTGGATCACCTAAGGTCAGGAGTTAAAGACCAACCTGAGCAACATGGTGAAACCCATCTCTACTAAAAATACAAAAATTAGCCGGGCATGGTGGCGGGCAACTGTAATCCCAGCACGTTGGGAGGCCGAGGCGGACAGATCAGTTGAGGTCAGGAGTTCGAGACTAGCCTGGCCAACATGGTGAAACCTCATCTCTACAAAAATACAAAAATTAGCTGTGTGTGGTGGCATTTGCCTGTAATCCCAGCTGCTTGGGAGGCTGAAGCAGGAGAATAGCTTGAGCCCAGGAGGCGGAGGTTGCAGTGAGCCGAGGTCACGCCACTGCATTTCCAGCCTTGGTGATAGAGCGAGACTCAAAAAAAAAGGTGTGGCACAGCAGTCAGCATAACAGACATTGCCCCTGCTCTCAAGGAACTTACATTCCTGTGGCAGAAATGGATGACAAATGAGCAGACACAAAGTAAATGAGATTATTACAGTTTGTGATAAGTGCTGTAAAGGAAATAGAATGATACAACTGAGAGTGAGTCAAAGGAGGTTCACTTTGCACTTAGTGGTCAGGGAAGGCCTCACTGAGAAAGTAACATCTGAGCTGAGACTTGAAGGTTAAAAAGAAACCAGCTCCGTGATACAACATAGGTGAACCTTGAAAACATCAGGTTAAGTGGAAGAGCCATATATTTTATATGATATGCTTCCATTTATATGAAACACCAAGAATAGGCAACTCTATAGAGGCAGAAAACAGATTTATGGTGGGGAATGGGGTGGGGAATGGGGATTGACTGTGAATGGGCACGGGGTTTATTTTGGGATTGATGGAAATGTTCTAAGATTGATTGCGATGATAGTTGCACAACTCTGTGAATATCCTAAAACCCACTACACTGTATACGTTAAATGAGTGAATTGTATGGTATATGAGTTATATCTCAAGCCATTTGAAAAAAAAAATGCCTGCCATGTGAAGAACACTTTAGGCAGAGGAAACACCTGTTGCAAGGGCCCTGGGACACAGAAGAGGGCTTGGGAAGTTCAAGGACAAAAAGGAGGCAGTGTGGCTCCAGCTTGATAAACTCAGGGGCGAGTGGAGCGGTAGCCAGAAGCCCTGTGTCAGCCATTGTAGGAGCTTGGATTTTGTTCTAAGAGCAATGGGAAACTGTTGGGTGGTACGTATGTATGTATTTGTTTGAGACTGAGTCTCGCTCTGTCACCCAGGCTAGAGTGCGGTGGCACTATCTCAGCTCACTGCAACCTTCGCCTCCCAGGTTCAAGCAATTCTTATGCCTCAGCCTCCCAAGTAGCTGGGATTACAGGTGCCCGCCACCATGCTTGGCTAATTTTTGTATTTTTAGTGGAGAAAGGGTTTCACCATGTTGGCCAGGCTCGTCTCAAACTTCTGACCTCAAGTGATCCACCCACCTTGGTTTCCCTAAGTGTTGGGATGACAGGCGTGAGCCACCACGCCTGGGCAGTTGGGTGGTATTTAAAAAGCAGGGGTGGGATATGATTTATTTATATATACGTATACATATGTATATACATATATGTGTATGTATTCTCTACTCTCCTGAGTAGAGAATAGTGTGTGTGTGTTTTTAGGGGATCGTGGCATCAAGTGGAAGTAGGGATATGGTTAGGAGACTGTTCCCATGGTCTAGGTGAGAGACTATTACCAATTCATGGACTCTGACCAAGAAACCTGGGTGAGCCAGTGCACTTTGTGAGGGAGGAGAGGGACTAGGAAGTGAGAAGGTGAGGTGGAAACAATGTGGATTGCTGGCTCCTACCTCAGCTTTTGCCACCCCACCAAAAAAACCAGTATTTCTATGACACAGATTTCCTCTACTCAATGATTTCTTATCCCTCTTCAGGAGATCACTGGGATACTACAGACCCAGCTCCAGGAGGCTCAACAGGAGCTGAAGGAGGCAGCCTGGCAGCACAGAGATGACCTTGCTGCCCTCCAAGAAGAGAGCAGCTCCCTGCTGCAGGATAAGATGGACCTGCAGAAGCAGGTCCCCTCCTCCTCCCCACCAAGTCCCATGGTCCTTCCCCAACACAGCCAGGCTTTCCCACTTCCTCTTGCAGGACAGGGAGAACCTTGGCCCTGCTGCCTGGTTTGGGAGGGTAGATGGGTGGGCCACAGTACTGAGTGGAAAATTAGAGGGTGCTCAGAGTTGAGCATGTGCCTGGCAGAGCCCTGGGATAGTAATCTCTTTCTCTGTAATGGTCACAGAGTTTTTGTTTTCCCTGGCTGTTTCAGTTTCAATTGTTCTTTCCGTCCTTGCCAAAAATCTAATATTTTTACATACTAGGTTGCTTCTCCTCAGAATCCTATATCAAATGATGTTCTGACTTTTCATTTTTAAAAAAGCAATCACAATACATGTTTTGCCTTTGGGAGTAGTTATAGTCAGCCTTTTTTTCCTTCTTTTTGGTGGGGGAGACAGGATTTCACTATGTTGCCCGGGCTGAAGTGCAGATCATAGCTCACTGCAGTCTTGACTTCCCAAGCTCAAGCAATTCTCCCACCTCAGCCCCCTGAGTAGCTGGGACTACAGATGTGTGCCATCACACTGGCTAATTTTTAAATTTTTATAGAGACAGGGTCTCACTATGTTGCCCAGACTGATCTCGAACTCCTGGTCTCAAGCAGTCTGCTTGCCTTGGCCTCCCAAAGTGTTGAGATTATAGGTGTGAGCCACCGCACCCAGCACAGCCAAGATTTTTATTTGTGCCTGCCTCTATGCAGCATATGTGAGGCTGGGAGGCAGATGACCAGGCCGAATTGTATTGAGGAAGGGGGTGGTTAAGAACAGTGTGTAGGAATTGGTGGAATTGCCAGAGCATTGGAAATGGCCACTGACTATGGTAAACCTCGAAGGACCCTGAAGCCCTAGGTGAGGAGCATCTTCCCACCAGCCCCCTGCCCTGCCATCTTGGTCTTCATGCCCTTAATTTTCCAGGTGGAGGACTTGAAGTCTCAGCTGGTGGCCCAGGATGACTCCCAGAGGCTGGTGGAGCAGGAGGTTCAGGAGAAGCTGAGAGAGACCCAGGAGTATAACCGAATTCAGAAGGAGCTGGAGAGAGAGAAAGCCAGGTAGGCTAGATAGGCCATGGAGGTGGCTTTTGTCTATCTGGCTGCCATGGTCACTGTGATATTGACAGTTGTTTGCTCAGGCCACCTTGCCTTTCATGTCTGCAACTCTGGGATGTACATGTAGCCATGTGGAGAGGACATGGTTCCTGTCTTCAAAGCTTGAACTTGATTTATTTAGTAAATATTTCGTGAACGCCCGTTATGCACCAGGCACCACGCTTGGGGATACAGTGATAAACAAGACTGTATGGTCCCTGCCCCAGTAGAATTTATAGTTTTGTGGTGAGACATTCATCAAATAATAACTCAAATTATTACAGGTTATGACACATGGAGGAAACAGGGTGAGAGAGAGAAGAGACTTTAGAACCATTGTTAGGGAAGGCCTTTCTCAGGAAGTTGCATTTAAACTGAGCACTCAGCATGAAGTGGAGCTACCCATGTAAAAGGGTGAGGGAGAGTTCTATTCTGTAAGAGGAGAAATAATATGCAAAGGCCATGAGGCTGATAAAAGTTTACAGTGTTAACTGAAAGAGTGGTTGGAGCCTGATTGGATTGTAATTGGAGCCTGGTGAATGAGGAGAGTGGCATGAGCTGGGCAGGTCCACAGCATTCAAGATTTGGTAGGCCACAGCAAGGAGTTCGTAGTTTGAGTTTCATAGGAAACCTCTGGAGAATTTTAAGCAGGGAAATTGATACAATCCAACTTGTGATGTATTTGAAGGGATTGTAATGCTATGAGACATCAGGAGTGAAAGAAGACCATTCAGAGTGAAGAGCAGCTTGTATTCTTAGTGCTGTGGGAATTTGAGAAGGGGATGGGCTGGGTGCGGTGTCCCACGACTGTAATCGCAGCACTTTGGGAGGCTGAGGTGGGCAGATCACTTGAGGTCAGGAATTCAAGACCAGCCTGGCCAACATGTCTACTAAAAATACAAAAAAAAAAAATTAGCTGGGTGTGGTGGTGGGTGCCTGTAATGCCAGCTACTTGGAAGGCTGAGGCAGGAGAATTGCTTGAACCAGGAGGTGGAGGTTGCAGTGAGCTGAGATCACACCACTGCACTCCAGCCTCGGTGACAGAACGAGACTCCATCTCAAAAAAAGCAAAAAACAACAAAAAAAAGACACAGTTTGAGAAGGGACACATTATTTTGGTGGTGAAACTAGAGGCAGGAAGACAAGTTAGGCTGGTACAGTTGTCCTGATGAGAGATCCTAAAGCTAAACCAAGGTAGGGTAGTGGGGAAGAGGAGGAAAGAAGAGAAGAGGTTTAAAGGATGTTAAGGGAG
The DNA here is from genome assembly GCF_029289425.2 of Pan paniscus. Classification (NCBI taxonomy): domain Eukaryota; kingdom Metazoa; phylum Chordata; class Mammalia; order Primates; family Hominidae; genus Pan; species Pan paniscus. Next base: position 41,228,875 of record NC_073270.2, read on the forward strand.
TTAGAATCAATTGTATATAATCATAGATTGGATGTAGGTAGGTTGAAGGGAGAACTCTGGAGTAGTCAAGGTTCTACGTTAGGACACTGTGTGGATGGAAGTGCCATTCACTGAGCTAGGGAACATAGTAGGAGATGATTGGGTGGACAGGGGAGGAGAGGAAAGGGATGGGGAAGATTTGGACATGTTGAACGTGAGGTACTAATATAAGGTATATGTGAAATTTGCCAGAGAAGAATAAGGTTGATAGCTAGGCATGGTGGTGCATGCCTGCAATCCCAGCTACTCTGGAGGCTGAGGCACGAGAATCATTTGAACCCGGGAGGCAGAGGCTGCAGTGAGCCGAGATCGTGCCACTGCACCCCAGCCTGGGTAACAGAGCAAGACTCTGTCTCAATAAAAAAAAAAACAAAAAAACCTGTGAGGTTGAAATGGGGCATCATCTGCAGGAAGTACCTAGGAGCACTTATTATAGTAAGTGCTCAATAAATGATAGCTTTTATTGTTACATCATAATCATTATCATTACTATTTCTATTTTGATTATTAATGCTATGTTTAGAATACTCAGATGAGAAGGTAATTTTTCATTCCCTAAGAGAATGGCCCAGCACTCTGACCCCTCTCTTTTTAGCCTGACTCTGTCACTGATGGAAAAGGAACAGAGACTCCTTGTTTTACAAGAAGCTGACTCTATTCGACAACAAGAGCTGAGTGCCCTGTGCCAGGACATGCAGGAGGCCCAGGGAGAACAGAAAGAGCTCAGTGCTCAGGTACTTCCCACTCTGGTTATGAGCTCTGCATCCCTGGCAGAAGCCTGATTCTGAAGCGGTGGATTGATTGCTCTGAGTCCTCTCATGGAGAGGACCCATCTATTTTTCCTGATTACAGGATAGGCTGGTGCCTCAACACCCCTACAGGAGGGGGAAGCCAGGACTAGACAAGGCGGGGGCTTGGGAATCTGACCCAGAGATGGACATGGCTCCTGTGGGAAACCTGACAGCCCACAGCAAAGTGCACACAGGGGTGTAGCCCATGCAGGCCTGGTTCCAGCACACCCGCTTCAAAGTATGCTGGGTCTGGTTGGCAAGATGTAGCGGGGAGAATGAGCAACCAGAAATACTCCAGATCAGGCAGGCAGCAGCAAGACTTCCAGGGACTCAGTCTGCCCCCATCAGAACCCCAGATATTGTATACAGAGAAAAGATGGAACTAGGAGGGAAGGAATGGGCTGTAAGAGCCAGATGGTGGATTGCAGGGGTTAAGGACACACAGGTTTGGCTGTTCAACAGTCTTGAGTTTGAATGTAAGCTTTCTAATTGTGTGAACGTCAGCTTCTTCATCCATAAAACAAGGGTGAACAATTCTTGTTCCTAATTCCTATAACCATTATAGGAATATATAAAGTGTCAGGAACACAATAAGCATTCAATACATGGTAGCTATGTTATTGTGACTGGTCTTACTAGGTGCAGCGTCGAGGTTTCAGGGCAGAGTTCTGGTCGTAGCAAGGAGCCAGCATATCTGCCCAGGAAGCCAGGGCTGAAGCCCATTAGCATAGCAGCCTGGGCCCATGTGTTCAGTAGTCGGCAGGCAGCCAGGTGTTAGATCTAGGGTAACACTCATTTCAGAGCCCCTCTACCTGCCTGAGAGCTGAGCTGAAATCCTCTCAGCCCTGATCAGAGTTTGTACAAGGATTGAGTGGGGTCTGGCCTGGGAAGGCCTGAGGAGAGGGTATCTGCTTCCTGCTTATATTATGTAAAATTCTTCCTTGACAGATGGAATTACTAAGGCAAGAGGTGAAGGAAAAGGAGGCTGACTTTCTGGCCCAGGAAGCACAGCTGCTGGAGGAGCTGGAGGCGTCTCATATCACGGAGCAGCAGCTGCGAGCCTCCTTGTGGGCCCAGGAAGCCAAGGCAGCCCAACTACAGCTGCGACTGCACAGCACAGAGAGCCAGCTAGAAGCGCTGGCCGCAGAGCAGCAGCCCGGGAACCAGGCCCAGGCCCAGGCCCAGGCCCAGCTGGCCAGCCTCTACTCTGCCCTGCAGCAGGCCCTGGGGTCTGTTTGTGAGAGCAGGCCTGAGCTGAGTGGTGGGGGAGACTCTGCTCCTTCCCTCTGGGGCCTTGAGCCAGGTGAGACAGCCTCCCCAGAACTAGGTCCTTTGGGCCAAAGCCAGGCCTGGCTCCCAGGGGAAAGGGAGAGGAATGCTATTTGTTAGACCATATTGCTTCAGGGTTAAGATTACATACTTGGGAATTAATTCTGAGTTTAAGCCCCAGCTCTACCATTTGCTAGCTATGTGTCCTTGGGCAAGTCACCTGTCCTCTCTGAGCTTGATTTTCCTCAACTACAAAATGAGGATGTTAAAAGTACTTACCTTATAATTTCACCAAGGAGTTATGAGGTTGCAGATGTGAATCACTTACACGGTTCCTGGCACTTATTAAGTGCGTAATAAGTGATAGCTCGCATTAATCTAGCACCCACCATAGTGCCTGGCCCATACTTATGGAGAAAATATGTGATGAGTGAACTGCTGAGAAAGGGGTTCTTTGCGGAGAGGAGGGACCAGTTGGAAGGACAGGGCTGTGTCTGGAGAGGTCTGGCTGTTTCTTTTCATAGTGGCAGCCAGGTAAGGAGGTTTTCCTCATTTTTTCAGACCAGAATGGAGCTAGGAGCCTCTTTAAGAGAGGGCCCCTGCTGACTGCTCTCTCCGCTGAGGCAGTAGCATCTGCCCTCCACAAGCTTCATCAAGACCTGTGGAAGACTCAACAGACCCGGGTATGTTTCTCTGCTCCCCTTTCCCGAACTCTTTACATCCCTCGAAAAGCATGAGGCAAAGAGGTGTGAAGCAGTTTGACCTGTTTTATTCCTGAGATCAAGTTGGGATGAGTTTCATCTCTATCACTTACCACCTGGCAACCACAAATGAAGCATTTGAAGTTCCTGGGCCTTGTTTTCCCTTGCAGAGTAGGGCAGATAGTGCCTGCTCAGGGTTTTGAGGATTAGATGAGAGAGGATCTTGAATGAGCCCTGTAAACCAAAAAACCCTGGGTAGGCCAGGCACGGTGGCTCACGCCTGTAATCCCAGTGCTTTGGGAGGCTGAGACAGGTGGATCACCTGAGGTCAGGAGTTCAAAATCAGCCTGGCCAACATGGTGAAACCCCATCTCTACTAAAAATACAAAAATTAGCCAGAGGTGGCGGTGGGCACCTGTAATCCCAGCTACTCAGGAGGCTGAGGCAGGAGAATCACTTGAACCCGGGAGGTGGAGGTTGCAGTGAGCCAAGATTGCGCCATTGCACTCCAGGTTGAACGACAAAAGTGAAACTCCATCTCAAACAAACACAAAAAAACCCTGGGCAGATGTATGGCATTGTTTTCCATCATTTTCCACTCAGCTATGAATTAATTCTTGGTACCCAGGCTTCCAAGAGAAACCCTAGAAATCAGTGACCACTGAGATTTGAGGTTGGCATTTATAGGCATGTTCTAGGCCTAGGTCTGAAAGAGCTCATAAATTCCACCTCACAGTGAACCTATCAGTCAATACAAATTGAGTGTCATCCATATGTCAGCCACTCTGGGCTGGGTATACAAAAAGGAGAAAGACCTGGTCTCTGCCTAAAGAAGGCTTGTGACATGGTGGAGGAACCAAACTGCATTCTACTGGAAAGCAGAACTGAGAGAACTAATTGGATCAATAACAGACGCAAGTGATGCACTGTTGGAACTAGGAGGAGGGGGCAATTCATCCTGATTTGGGAAGGGTCAGAAGGAAAGAAGAGATGACCTTTGGGCTGAGCTTTGAAGTAGGAGTGTTGAGAGGGAAGAGGTGACCCCTGGGCTAACTTTGAGCAGGAGCTCTGTTTCAAAAGACATAGATAGGTCAGAAGGGGATGGATTCTCACACTCCATCCAAGTGGAGCAGAGCCTGTCATCACTTCAGGGAGCTAAATACACATGTGTTCAGAGGAAGTAACCCGGCAATCTGGGAGTAGGTCCACAATGGCGGCCCACCACAGAGGCTGAGAATGAGGAGAGAGCTTGAGCCCTGCATTGTTTTGTGGAAGTTGAGGAACTCGCGTTTAGCCATGCCCTTCCTTTCCCAGGATGTTCTGAGGGATCAGGTCCAGAAACTGGAAGAGCGTCTAACTGATACTGAGGCTGAGAAGAGCCAGGTCCACACAGAGTTGCAGGATCTGCAGAGACAGCTCTCCCAGAATCAGGAAGGTGAGAAGCTCAAGACAGGCAGGGAGATTGAGAGGGAGAAGGGATAGGTGGGGAGCCCAGAAGTGGCAGGCACAGGCCTAGCAGCCACTCTGTTTATTTTATTTTATTTTTGAGACGACACCTCACTCTGTCACTCAGGTTTGAGTACAATGTCACGACTTCGGCTCGCTGCAACCTCTGTCTTCCGAGCAGCTAGGATTATAGGCATGCGCCACCACGCCTGGCTAATTTTTTTGTATTTTTAATAAAGACGGGGTTTCACCATGTTCACCAACCAGCGGAGCCACCGGGGTCTCTAGGAGCTCCTGCACAATTATAGGATTGGGGGCTAGAAGGGACCTCCAGTGTCATCTGGCTCAACCCTGTCTGGAATTGAGGGCCAAGGCTCTCTGTGATGAGGATGAGGACATATTGGGATGATTACCAGGCAGCGCTGGGGCTGGCAGCAGCAGGGAGTGCTTGAACTCCTGGCCTCAAGTGATCCGCCTGCCTCGACCTCCCAAAGTGCTAGGATTACAGGCGTGAGCCACCGCGCCCAGCTGCACTCCATTATTTACCCAGAAATGTGAGGTGAGATCTAGATGCACTTCCAAAGGGGTGCTGACCACCTTGAACTATTTTTTCAGCTTTGCTTGGCCTTTGAGGCCCATCCTGGAAGAAGAGATTAGGAGGAACAGATTTGATGAACTGAAAGAAGGAAATGGCTGGGCTTCCATTTTCTGTCTCTGTAGATTTAAAAATTAAAAAAATTGGAGACCCAGGGCCAGGACTGTAAGAACATTATAAAACTGCATCTTTTGTCATCCATGTTACTTATTTTTATCATCTTCAACTGTGTCCTCCAAGTTAGCCTTTGGTAGCTGAGGGATTATGAGCTTATTTGGGAGAAAGCAAGGAGAGGGGATCTGGGGAGGATATATCCATGTGCCAGCCAAGGACTGGAAAGTGTCATGACTCCTTACAAAGGACAGGAGAGGAAGGGTCTTGAAGCTCAAGTTTCTACTGTAAAAGAGAAGAGTTAGCCGGGTGTGGTGGTGGGCACCTGTAATCCCAACTACTCGGGAGGCTGAGGCAGGGGAATCGCTTGAACCCGGGAGGTGGAGGTTGCAGTGAGCCGAGATTGTGCCACTGCATTCCAGCCTGGGTGACAGAGCAAGACTCCATCTCAAAAAAAGAAAAAAAGAGAAGAGGACACCTTGGGTCTGGGCCTTTTTTGAGGCCGTTTGAGGGTTCCCTGAGAGCCACAAAAATAATGGGATTCCAACGCCTGTTGCAGAAATGGTGGGCAACCAGCAGAGCCACCCGGGTCTCTAGGAGCTCCTGCACAATTATAGGATTGGGGGCTAGAAGGAACCTCCAGTGTCATCTGGCTCAACCCTGTCTGGAATTGAGGGCCAAGGCTCTCTGTGATGAGGATGAGGACATATTGGGATGATTACCAGGCAGCGCTGGGGCTGGCAGCAGCAGGGAGTGCTGCCAGGCAAATAGAAGCAGCTGGCATCTGCCAGCTCTTGATGTCCTTGATATCTCTAGGACACTGGATATAATTTTCTCCTTCTTGGCCTTCCTTCCCTTTGAATCTGTTCCCCATCCCCCATCTGCCTCTATATCCCTCTATATGCCAAACATGGGTCTTACTCCACTACCTCTCCTCTCCTCTTCTCAAAGAGAAATCCAAGTGGGAAGGAAAGCAGAACTCCCTAGAATCTGAGCTGATGGAACTACATGAAACTATGGCATCCTTACAGAGTCGCCTGCGGAGAGCAGAGCTACAGCGAATGGAAGCCCAGGTAAAGTGGTACTGGTTTCAGGGAGGGGTTTGCCTCAGGAGTAGTCCTTTGGGCCCACCTTGGCCTGTGGTCATGTGTCCCACTTCCTTCAGCAAGTCTATCAGTTCCTCTGGCTGTCTCCATGTCCCTGGGGGCCATTATTCAGGTTCCAGTGAATCCTCCTTCAATTGCTTTTTCTGAATTGAGGTTGATATTTTTGCCCCTTGTCCTGAAGGACCAGCGTCTCCCCTGGGCATAACAGAGTCCTGGAAGGTGGTAGGGATGCCCTTTTACAGTATCAGCTTAAGTGGAATATACCACCACTTTTTTTTGCCCAAGTCCTTATCACTGCTAGTGCCACAAAATAAGAAAGAGAAGGGTCGGTGTTGGGGTGACAGTAGCAGGGAAGTGTAGTCTAAAGTGGCTTTTCATCTTGTCTTCTAGGGTGAGCAAGAGTTACTTCAGGCAGCCAAGGAGAACCTGACAGCCCAGGTGGAACACCTGCAAGCAGCTGTCGTAGAAGCCAGGGCTCAGGCAAGTGCTGCTGGCATCCTGGAAGAAGACCTGAGAACGGCTCGCTCAGCACTGAAGCTGAAAAATGAGGAAGTGGAGAGTGAGCGTGAGAGAGCCCAGGCTCTGCAAGAGCAGGGCGAACTGAAGGTGGCCCAAGGGAAGGCTCTGCAAGAGAATTTGGCCCTCCTGACCCAGACCCTAGCTGAAAGAGAAGAGGAGGTGCAGACTCTGCGGGGACAAATCCAGGAACTGGAGAAGCAACGGGAAATGCAGAAGGCTGCTTTGGAATTGCTGTCTCTGGACCTGAAGAAGAGGAACCAAGAGGTAGATCTGCAGCAAGAACAGATTCAGGAGCTAGAGAAGTGTAGGTCTGTTTTAGAGCATCTGCCCATGGCCGTCCAGGAGCGAGAGCAGAAGCTGACTGTGCAGAGGGAGCAGATCAGAGAGCTCGAGAAGGATCGGGAGACTCAGAGGAACGTCTTGGAGCATCAGCTTCTAGAACTTGAGAAGAAAGACCAAATGATTGAGTCCCAGAGAGGACAGGTTCAGGATCTGAAAAAGCAGTTGGTTACTCTGGAATGCCTGGCCCTGGAACTGGAGGAAAACCATCACAAGATGGAGTGCCAGCAAAAACTGATCAAGGAGCTGGAGGGCCAGAGGGAAACCCAGAGAGTGGCTTTGACCCACCTTACGCTGGACCTAGAAGAAAGGAGCCAGGAGCTGCAGGCACAAAGCAGCCAGATCCATGACCTGGAGAGCCACAGCACCGTTCTGGCAAGAGAGCTGCAGGAGAGGGACCAGGAGGTGAAGTCTCAGCGAGAACAGATCGAGGAGCTGCAGAGGCAGAAAGAGCATCTGACTCAGGATCTCGAGAGGAGAGACCAGGAGCTGATGCTGCAGAAGGAGAGGATTCAGGTTCTCGAGGATCAGAGGACCCGGCAGACCAAGATCCTGGAGGAGGACCTGGAACAGATCAAGCTGTCCTTGAGAGAGCGAGGCCGGGAGCTGACCACTCAGAGGCAGCTGATGCAGGAACGGGCAGAGGAAGGGAAGGGCCCAAGTAAAGCACAGCGCGGGAGCCTAGAGCACATGAAGCTGATCCTGCGTGATAAGGAGAAGGAGGTGGAATGTCAGCAGGAGCATATCCACGAACTCCAGGAGCTCAAAGACCAGCTGGAGCAGCAGCTCCAGGGCCTGCACAGGAAGGTAGGTGAGACCAGCCTCCTCCTGTCCCAGCGAGAGCAGGAAATAGTGGTCCTGCAGCAGCAACTGCAGGAAGCCAGGGAACAAGGGCAGCTGAAGGAGCAGTCACTTCAGAGTCAACTGGATGAGGCCCAGAGAGCCCTAGCCCAGAGGGACCAGGAACTGGAGGCTCTGCAGCAAGAACAGCAGCAGGCCCAGGGACAGGAGGAGAGGGTGAAGGAAAAGGCAGACGCCCTCCAGGGAGCTCTGGAGCAAGCCCATATGACACTGAAGGAGCGTCACGGAGAGCTTCAGGACCACAAGGAACAGGCACGAAGGCTCGAGGAAGAGCTGGCAGTGGAGGGACGGCGGGTCCAGGCCCTGGAGGAGGTGCTGGGAGACCTAAGGGCTGAGTCTCGGGAACAGGAGAAAGCTCTGTTGGCCCTCCAGCAGCAGTGTGCTGAGCAGGCACAGGAGCATGAGGTGGAGACCAGGGCCCTGCAGGACAGCTGGCTGCAGGCCCAGGCAGTGCTCAAGGAACGGGACCAGGAGCTGGAAGCTCTGCAGGCAGAAAGTCAGTCCTCCCGGCATCAGGAGGAGGCTGCCCGGGCCCGGGCTGAGGCTCTGCAGGAGGCCCTTGGCAAGGCTCATGCTGCCCTGCAGGGGAAAGAGCAGCATCTCCTCGAGCAGGCAGAATTGAGCCGCAGTCTGGAGGCCAGCACTGCAACCCTGCAAGCCTCCCTGGATGCCTGCCAGGCACACACTCGGCAGCTGGAGGAGGCTCTGAGGATACAAGAAGGTGAGATCCAGGACCAGGATCTCCGATACCAGGAGGACGTGCAGCAGCTGCAGCAGGCACTTGCCCAGAGGGATGAAGAGCTGAGACATCAGCAGGAACGGGAGCAGCTGCTGGAGAAGGCTCTGGCCCAGAGGGTCCAAGAGAATATGATCCAAGAGAAGCAGAATCTGGGGCAGGAGAGAGAGGAGGAGATAAGGGGCCTTCATCAGAGTGTAAGGGAGCTACAGCTGACTCTAGCCCAAAAGGAACAGGAGATTCTGGAGCTGAGGGAGACCCAGCAAAGGAACAACCTGGAAGCCTTACCCCACAGCCACAAAACCTCCCCAATGGAGGAACAATCTCTACAACTTGATTCTTTAGAGCCCAGGCTGCAGCGGGAGCTGGAGCGGCTACAGGCAGCCCTGAGACAGACAGAAGCCAGGGAGATTGAGTGGAGGGAGAAGGCCCAGGACTTGGCACTGTCCCTAACGCAGACCAAGGCCAGTGTCAGCAGTCTGCAGGAGGTAGCCATGTTCCTACAAGCCTCTGTCCTGGAGCGGGACTCAGAACAGCAAAGGCTGCAGGTAAGTCACTCCATGGGGAGTAAGGGCCAGGGGACACACCCCTGTCTGGCTGAGCTCAGGGACTGCCCACCACCCTGGGCCCTGTGGCACCTCAGGGGTATGAGAAAGCTGAGATCATGAGCACCTCAACATCGGTGGGATTCAGGCTACTGTGCTAGTCGGGAGATACAGAGAGGATAAGACCCCCGCAGTCCCTGCCCTCACAGAGTTCACAGTCTAGTGGGTAAACAACGAAAATGCAGTGTGGTTGGTGCCTAATGGGGGAAGTTTAGTATGCCCCAGGCATGCTGGAGGGATGCCCACCCTTTCCTGGGAGTGGGTCCTGAAAGGCTTTCTGGTAAAAGTGGTGTTTAAGATTAGACCTGGGCCAGGCACGGTGGCTCACGCCGGTAATCCCAGCACTTTGGGAAGCCGAGGCGGGCAGATCACTTGAGGTCAGGAGTTCGAGACCAGTCTGGCCAACATGGTGAAACCCCGTCTCTACTAAAAATACAAAAATTAGCCAGGTGTGCTGGCATGTGCCTGTGATCCCAGCTACTTGGGAGTCTGAGGCAGGAGAATTGCTTGAACTCAGGAGGCGGAGGTTGCAGTGAGCCGAGATCGCACCATTGCACTCGAGCCTGGGCAAAGAAACGAGACTCCATCTCAAAAAAAAAAAAAAAAAAAAAATAGACATGAAGGGACCTGTAAGGAACTAGCCAAGCACAGGTTGAGGAGGAGCATTCACGGGAAGAGGAAAAGAGGGCGCGAACAAGTGTAGTATCTGTGTAGATGGTTCAGGTTGCATGGGACAGAGGGAGGATTTGGGAAGAGACCGGAAGACAGCAGGGGTCACACCTGTCAGGGCTTACAAGTCATGCTGAGGACCTGGGTGGTGGGAAGCAGATGAAGTTTTTGCGGCAGGGGAGTGATGTGATCAGACATACAGCTCACAAAGATTGCTCAGGCTGCCGTGTGGAGCAACAGCAGGTCTGGAGAGACCCACTGGGAGGCTGTACTGGGAAGTCCAGGGGAGAGCTTGTGCCCTAAGATGGAAAGTGTGAATGGAGACATGTGGGTGGGTCTGAGAGGTACGACTTGATTGGCTAAGAGGTGGGAGGAATAAAGAGAGGGCAGAAAGAAGTCAAAGATGACACTCAGGTTCCTGTTCATGAAGATGAAGAGAAGCAGGTGTGAGAAAGAGGAGTGGAATGAATGATGAGGTCAGTTTGGAAATGGAGGGAGGAGCCTGTTGGCAGGCCAGTAAAATGATCTGAAGTTGAAGGATGGAGTTGAAGCCAGAGACACTTTGGAGTCATCAGCAGTTAGAACAAATGGGTTTCTTGTAGGCAGAATGTTGAGTGAGAGAGGAAGTGGGCTTAGGAGAGGACTTCAGGGTGTATTATTTAACCTCAAGGTCAAGCACCGTGTCTTAGTCACCTTTGTACCCCCTGTACTGAGCACAAGACCTGCAGAGAGCAGGCAAACAGGAAAGCCAAGTTGGCTCAACAGAGAGAGGCATCATCTCTTTTTCCAAAAGACGCCCAGTCCAATTTTCCAGGGAAATAGACTCTACATCCTGGTCCCTTGACTGGGCCCCAGAGAACCCCAGACACACAGTCCCCCAGAGAGTTCATTCTGGGAACTCACAAAGCTCTGCTCTTGGTGAAGGGCAATATGAGGAGAAGGAGGTCCATCTGTGAACTCCAAAGTTCACAGGGTTTGAAATACAGTAGTGCGGCTTATCAGCTGTGTGACCCCGGGTGAATGCCTTCACTCTGATCTTCAATTTCTCATCAGTAAAATAGGCATTGGTGGTATGACATGGCATGATATGTATGAATTGCTTAGGAAGAAAGCACTAAGTGGACTTCCTTTCCTATGTTCAGGCCCATTCTTACAGGCACAGCAAAAGTAAGGTATGTAATTGGGCAGGAGGGCACTTCCCACCCATACTCTTGGGTTACTGAGCAGTATTCACTCAATAGCATAACTCTGGTCAGAGTCACTTCACCCACTGCCACCTCCAAACACACAGGGTGAGACTCTTGTCTCAAAAAAACAAACTCATAAATGGCAGGACTGGAATGAGGTCTGAGTCATCTGCCTCTAGAGCGCAGGCTTTCTATCACCAAGCTCTTCCTCTCTCCCAGGCAACCCACATCCACCTGCGTACGCTTGTTTTCTCTTGTTCATCTCTTCTTGACTGTTATCATTTATGAACCACAGGGCACCTAGAAAGTATCTAGCATGAGGCTTCCCCACTTATCCAAAGGGACTTAACCTAAGGACTTGATCCATGTTTCATGGTGCATGTAGTCGTTTTATAAATGAGGAAATTGGGGTTTGGGGAGAGCTTGTGCTTTGACCAGAGTCATATAGCCACTGAGTGGCTATATGGGCCACTGGGTACTCCACAGGGCACCCAGCCCTGTGTGACTCTAGAGTCCATGCTGTTCCCACAGCACATCAGTGCTCTGAGTCATTGCTCAGCCTTCTAGGAGATGTGAAGTGAGCTGGGGGCTCTGATCCTAGCTTCCTTGCTAGCTCACCGCATATCCTTGAGAAGAGCCCCTCTGCTCCTTTGTTTTACCTATCTGTAAAATGAAGGTTCTGTACTAGAATGACTCAGAGCCTCTAGGAAAAATAAGACAAAAGCCTGAGGAGAACATTGAACCGCTGTTTGTGTGGAGGATGGGTTGGTCTGGATATGAGGTTGGCAAGGTGTGATTTTGCTCCATACCTCCGTACCCTAGGATGAACTGGAGCTCACCAGACGGGCTCTGGAGAAGGAGCGGCTACACAGCCCAGGTGCGACCAGCACAGCAGAATTGAGGTCCAGAGGGGAGCAGGGTGTGCAGCTGGGAGAGGTGAGCTGGGGGCTCTGGGGGAACAGGTGACCCAGCAGGGAGCTCCTGTCCAGGGGTTTGTCCCCTTCCCTTGGGAACTGGGTTCCTGAAGCTTAAACCTGCCAGATTGGTCTGTGTGTCCTCTATCTGTTCCCTACCTGTCTTAGGGGCTGCCCAGGTGAGATTCACAGGTCTTTCCCACAGGTCTCAGGAGTGGAGGCTGAGCCTAGTCCTGCTGGAATGGAGAAGCAGTCATGGAGACAAAGGCTTGAACACCTGCAGCAAGCAGTGGCCCAGCTGGAGATTGACAGGAGCAGGCTGCAGCGCCACAATGTCCAGCTGCGGAGTACCTTGGAGCAGGTGACCCCTCTTCTTGTCCAGTGGGCATGCATCTCCACTTCTCGTGTGGTCCCTAGAGCATAGGCTCAGTAAATTACAGCCTGTGGGCCAAATCCAGCCTGCTGCCTGTTTCTGAAAATTAAGTTTGTTTTTTTTTTTTCCCGAGACGGAGTCTTGCTCTGTCTCCTAGAGCTGGAGTGGAATGGTATGATCTCCACTCACTGCAACCTCCACCTCCCAGGTTCAAGCAATCCTCCTGCCCCAGCCTCCTGAATAGCTGGGATTACAGGCATGCACCACCATGCCTGGCTAATTGTTGTATTTTTAGTAGAGATGGTGTTTCACTATGTTGGCCAGGCTGGTCTTGAACTCCTGACCTTGTGATCCGCCTGCCTCAGCTTTCCAAAGTGCTGGGATTACAGGTGTGAGCCACCACGCCCAGCCCTGAAAATTAAGTTTTATTGGAATACAGCCATGCATTGTCTATGGCTGCTTCCCTACTATGCCCCACAAAGCCTACAGTACTTACTGCAGGAGAACTTTGCTGGCCTTTGCTCCAGAGGTCTGAGAGGCTGGCCCTGCCTCTTCTGCTTCAGGAGCACTTCTTTGCACTGAGGCCTGCCCTAGCTGTGCGTTCCTCAGCCAGGAGTTCTCTTCCCATGGTTACTGTCCCCTCATATACCTGCACAGGCACTGGCCACCTCTGGAGAAAGGCAGCTCTGCTCCAGCCACAGAGCCAAGCCGAGCCCTGATTTCTTATTTGCACCTTGGCAGGTGGAGCGAGAACGGAGGAAGCTGAAGAGGGAGGCCATGCGTGCGGCCCAGGCAGGGTCCCTAGAGATCAGCAAGGCCACGGCTTCTTCACCCACACAGCAGGTTTACTCATTTTCCTCAACTGCAGCCTTAGAGAGCCCAACCCCAGCCACCAGAAACTCAGCCCTCCTCATTGCATATCCCGGGCCAACAGCACTTCAGCTAGTCCAGAGAGCCCCTCCTGACTGCATTCTGCCCTGCTCGGCACAGCTCAGTCTGTCCCTGCCCTGAGAAGGAGGCCCAACATTGGGGTGGGGGTTGGGGTGGCTAGTGGCCCTGCCTTCTGAGGGACTTAGATCTGTGCACTCCCAGACCAGTGCCACAGGCTGGCCCGGGAGCGGGGCTCATGGGGCTCTGCTTAGGATCCCTGGTGTATGGGGGTTGTGTGGTGCTTGCCAGTTCCTTAGGAGCCTAGGAGCTTGATCACAGCTTGATCTCTTAGACCTTTTTACAATGTTGAGTTTATAGGCTTAGGGTCCATGGTCTTTCCTGGAGCCAGTGTCCCTTTTTTGGGTAAGAGGCTTGGGGAAGACTCCCCAAACCACTCGTTTAGGTGAGGTATCCCTGCCAACAGACACAGGCTTGCAGCCTGACAGGGAGGCGCTGTTTATGGTGGCTGAGCACTAGATCTCCATCCCTTGTCCTTTATTGAAAGTTCTCAAGGGCAGGCACCGTGTCTTCCTCTCTGCATCCTTAGCTCACAGCCCAGGGCTAGCACAAAGCAGATACATGGTGTACTTCTGTTAAATTAAAACATGCCTCAGAGAAGCAAATGCCATCCAGGCCTTTTGGATGTTTTGTGTCAGGTCTCCATGGCGTTGCCCATTATGCTGGTGTGGGGCCTCTCCTTGCTGCAGGGCCTGCTGCCCCATAGAGGTCCAGTCTGAGTTCAGATGCTTCTGGCCCATAGCCCTTGCCCAGGCCCCTAAGATTGTGATGAGGTTCTGCAAGGAAACTTGCAGAAACCCCAGAGTGGGAAGGCCTATTCCAACAAGAGTGCTGTTTGTCTTCCTTAGGATGGGAGAGGACAGAAGAACTCAGATGCCAAGTGTGTGGCTGAACTGCAGAAAGAGGTATGTTCTGGATTTTCTAAGCCCATATTCCCTCCCTTGCACTCAGGCCCTTTGTGCACCTCCAGCAGGGAGAGGGGAAGTTCCTGCCTTCAGAGAACTTCAGTCTCCATGGGAGGCAAAAATAGTCCCAGTCCCAACCCCATCTCTCATATGCCTAGGGTGGGAGTGGGGAAGAAAGCATGATCCTGGCCCCCAACTTCCAAATCCATACTTAGAAAGGGAAAGGAGTAGGAAGAGGGCTGAGGAGCAGGCAGAAGATTCTAGGAGGACAGGTGGGAGCAAGGGAAGCCATCCTGGCCTCCCTGCCCTCAGAGGTGCCCTCGCAGCCAAGACTGTTGCCAGTGCCCCAGACAGAGGAGCCAGGCACCAGCACAAGCTCCAGGCCACACAGCTCAGCTCAAGCCACCACTTGCAGAGAAGTGACTTGAAGAGCCTTCCTGCCTCTTAGGCCTCAACTAAAAGTCCACTCTCCCTTTCAAGGTGCAGGAATCATAAGTGTTACCTTTTTATTTCTGAGCCTATTTCAGAAATCAGTAGTCACTACTGGCAGGGCCTGACTCTGTAGCTAGACCTAAGCTATTACTTTGAATTCTATTAAACTCAGAATGTTTTTCTATTTTATTAAAAAGTCAAAGCAGGTGCAGTAGCTCACACCTGAAATCCCAGCACTTTCGGAGGCCAAGGTGGGCGGATTGCTTGAGGTCAGGAGTTTGAAACCAGCCTGGCCAACATGACGAAACCCTGTCTGTACTAAAAATACAAAAATTAGCTGGACGTGGTGGTGCACACCTGTAATCCTAGCTACTCAGGAGGCTGACACACAGGAATCACTTGAACCCGATGGGGTGGAGGTTGCAGTAAGCCAAAATTGCATCACTACACTCTAGCCTGGGCAACAGAGCAAGACTCTGTCTCAAAAAAAAAAAGTCAGATAGTGGTTATACTTGAGTATATATTGTTATCAGCCTCATCAAAATGTACATTTAAAATTGGGCATTTTTCACATGTAAATTATCTTTCAGTGAAGTTGATGAATAGCTTTGTGGTTTTCAAGCGCCCTATTTGAGTCACATGTGCAGCCAGGATTGAGAATCACTGGATTCTAGAATTCCTAAGGGCCCTTCCTCTAAACTCTCTAAAGCCTGTTTCTGAGATTCGTGTATGTGGTAGAGTTGATTCAGATGCTCAGCCAACGAGCTTCAGAGAACACAGAGCAGGAAGAGCTGGGACAACTTCAGGGCCCTCAGCTGCTCTCCCTTTTTCTTTTTTTCCTGCCCACCAGGTGGTCCTGCTGCAAGCTCAGCTGACTTTGGAGCGGAAGCAGAAGCAGGACTACATCACCCGCTCAGCACAGACCAGCCGTGAGCTAGCAGGCCTTCACCACAGCCTCTCACACTCACTTCTTGCCGTGGCCCAGGCCCCTGAGGCCACTGTCCTGGAGGCAGAGACCCGCAGGCTGGATGAGTCCCTGACTCAAAGTCTGACATCCCCAGGGCCAGTCCTGCTACATCCCAGCCCCAGCACTACCCAAGCCGCCTCCAGGTAGCAGCCGCAGCCAGGAGCACACAGACAGAAGACTGTGTCATGGGTCATGGCCCCTCCGCACACCTACAGGTTTGCCAAAGGAAAAGCCTGGCTCTGTTAGGCACCCAGGAGCCCCAGGTCGGCGGGTGTTCCCAGGAAGAGGAAGTAAATCTGCAACCCTGGGGAGGACCCCAACTCACCTGGGAATGAGGCAAATTGCATTTGCTTGCTCCCTATGGAATCACCCAGAGGGGTGCCTTGCCCTGGCTGAGGGACATGTACTGCCTCTCATCTAGAATTTATTTTCCTAGCACTTCACCACCTCCTTCAACTTCTCCTTCAACAATAAACCCTGGGATCTTTGCATTCATTTTCTGCTGCTGTCTCCACTTGTGCAGCTGGGTGGCAGCACCACATCAAGGGAGTTTATCAGGGAAGAACTTGCCAAAGATTCCTGTTGAGGTAGCATGCATTTATTGTACACCATGCACTGTGATAGGGAAGGGTTACAGAGAACACACAAGACAAAGCCCCTGTCCACAGACAGCCTACAGTCCAGTTGATGAGAACAGGCTAACACTCATTTATGAGTCAGAGGCAATTCTGTGTACTGACTAGAAGAACTGTAGAAATTCCAGGGGCTGAGGAAGGGAGGCACGAACTGGCCCTTGAAGGATGGAGTGGGGTTGGAGGTGTTGCCAAGCACACAGTGAGAAGACTGGTCTGACTGTGGCACGGGGTTGGGGCTGAGCTTGGGTGGGTTGAGCGGGGAGATTTTGGAGGGTTAAAAGAAGTTCTGGGGCCTCAAAAACACAGCGTTGACCTTTAGCTAAAGTCAGAGTCTCTGAGTTCAGAAGCTCCACATGGCCTCATTCCTCTTCTACTCTGGGTGAATGTCCTTGAGATGTCCCTTCCTGGGCATATCAGCTGGAACTGATCTGGTCGCCTGTAGTCCAACCATGTGTCAAGCCAATCAGAAGGATGGACTATGGCGGAACTTCTCACCCATGGACTGGTCCTAGTGGAGGCTGGACAGAACCCAGCTCACAGGCTTAAGACCTATTGCTGGCAACCTCCTCAAAGCCTAAAAATTGTTTAATTTTTTTAAGAGACAGGGTTTTGTCCTGTCTTCCAAGCTGGAGTGCAGTGGCACAATCACATCTTACTGCAGCCTGAAACTCCTGGGCTCAAGTGATCCTCCCACCTCAACCTCTCAAAGTGCTGGGATTACAGGTGTGCGCCACCATGCCCAACCAGAACAGTTTTCCTTAAAGAAGCAGGCCATTACCTTCCTCTGGCACTCCCACCATAATCTGGAATTCCTCTTTACTAAGCCTGGGGATGGAACTGAGACCTAGCCAAGAATCTGGGAGGGGTAAGAGCAGCACCCACTCACCCAGACCTCCTAATTTGGGGCTCAGCCCCATTATGTCTCATTTCACCACACAGAGTGGAAATGGGGCTGTTCACAGCGACTAGAGCTTTGTTCCAGAAACCTACACGTGCAGCTCAGCAACAGATGCTTAGTGAAAACTTCTGAAACCCCAGAAACAGATCTGGGGCCCCAGAAATGCTGTCCTGGTCCCTACTTCCAGTCAGATTCCCTGTAGCTCAAAATCCTTACCTGGCTTTTAGGCCATTTCTTTCTTTTTCCTTTTTTTTTTTTTTTTTTTGAGACAGAGTTTTGCTCTTGTTGCCCAGGCTGGAGTGCAGTGACGTAATCTCAGCTCGCCAGTGGCAACATCCACCTCCTGGGTTCAAGCAATTCTCCTGCCTTGGCCTCCTGTGTAGCTGGGATTATAGACACGTGCCACCATGCCCGGCTAATTTTGTATTTTTAATAGAGACAGGGTTTCTCCATGTTGGTCAGGCTGGTCTCGAACTCCCGACCTCAGGTGATCCACCCACCTCGGCCTCCCAAAATGTTGGGATTACGGGCATGAGCCACCGCGCCCGGCCCTTTAGGCCATTTTTATGCTAGGAGTTGTCAGAGACAAGACTTCTCTTGGTTGTTCACTTGTTACATCCTCCAGCCCTGGTTCTCAGGCTCGGGCTGACAGAGGGTCCCTGTTTTTTACCTTAGAGTTTCTTCTCAGCATCATTTTCTGTAGGTCACGAGCCAGGGCCTCAGGCCTCACATACCTTCTGGGCCTCAGAGAGGTTCCAGCAGCTGAAAGACATCTTAGAGGCTGCCAAGCAGGGTCTTTATTCAGGACTAGACTAATCTGTATTTGCTCTTCTCTTTCCATCCAACCCTCAAGAGCCCCCCAGCTCCATTATAGACCTCGGCCTAGGGTCTCCCCTCCCCACCAGATATTCAGAGCAGGGTTGGCCTTCAGTTCAAGTGTAGACCGTGCTCTTGCCCTCACACTCGAGCTTGTGGATGATCTTCCGCTCCGGCTTTCTAAAGTACACTTTCCTTGCCCAGTAGCAGGATTGCCTCTGTGGAGCGTCCCACCAATAATGGTGACAATTGCTGTTTTCATCAGCTCCAGACCCAAAGAGACCTGAAGTGGGGAAGTGTGAAGGAAGGAATATGTGTCATCCAGGGGGGACCCAACTTTGCCTAAGGGCATGAGGCCAGAGCCTCCTTTCCTGACCTTGTCACATGTGGCAGGGTATAACCAGAATGGTGAATCCAGCGGACGGGAGGAGTCCCTGGCAGTCCAGCCAGTTCTCGTGGATGTACTTGAGGAAGGTGCAATTGGTCACCAGAACATGCAGGAGTAGAGGTTAGAGCTCAGCCACAGAGATTATCTTCTTGCAGAAAACTTTTTTCCCCCTTCCTAAACTTGTCTGCTTTGATAGAAGCTGGTACTGGCTGGAAAGGCCTGAAAGCAGGAGGGGACAAGAGTCGTCAGAGGCTGGGCAATGTTCTTGTTTCCGGGGAGTGCTGAGGTCTGGCGGGTGCTGCCCCTGTTCTCTCAAGGATCCCACATGCTTTGTGTGTTAGAGCAGTGACCATCACCTCCCAACCCAAGGACCTTTGCTGCTCTGCTTCCCACATGGGACTGCCAGCACCCTGAAGGCAGAAAAACTGAATGTACCCGTTAAAGGAGGAGAAGCTGGTGGTGTATGTTGAGATAAGGAGGGTGGGGAGTGTACAGTTACAGGCTGCACAGGGAGGGCAAGATCAATGTTGACACCAAAGTGCCAAAGGCTGTCTGCGCCAGGTCTGGGGCCCCCACTGGTCATACCGCCTGATAAAACCATTGCAGTCCACACTAGGTCTGGAGGCTTCGACACCCACAGCATGTGGGTGTTCTCATGCAGGCCATGAGTATTCGGGGTGCTTTAAGTGTAGGGGAGTTCTGTTGTCCACATTATTCTCAAAGCCCAGAATAGGCCCTGTTTTATTCTACAGAGATAGGAAGGCACTGGGGCTCACAGAGTGGTGCTGCTTCCCACCCTCACCCTCCTGCCCCCACCTGAGCACAGTGTGGTGCTCAGTGATGGTTATCCTATATTCCAAATACGCATGGCCCAGGACTGGCAGAGTCGGAGCTCGGGGTCTAGCTGTGACCTGGGGATCGGTTGGAGTAGCTTCTTGACCAGCTGGAATTGGGTTAGGTGTCCTAGCATTGGTGCCTATGGAGAAGAACACAGACTGTTTATCACCCCTGGTTCCAGTACCAAGGAAAGGCTGGAGCCATTGCAACTGGAGGCCCAGCGGAGGAAGGGATCAAGGAGAGGATGCAGCCCAGAGCCCAGGACAGAGCATCCACCGGCCTCTGGAGATGGTATGGTCTCCAGTTGCATCGGGGCTTCAGGGCCCATCTGAAGTGCTGATCAAACCAGGCAGACACACCATGCTGGTGAAGGCAGGCTTTGTAGATGCGGGGCTGAATTGAGCAGCCACAGAACCTCTGCAGCTCTGGGGCCAGTGGCAGAACTTCTAGAAGTACCTGTGGGGTGGGAAACCCCAGCCACAAAAGTAGTGAGCTGACCTCCAGACCTGAGGCTTTGCCTGCAGGCCTCATCTCAGCCCATGGGACAGATTCCTGGTTTTTTTAGTTTGGCCTTGGGGTAGATGATACCTTCAGCTGTCCACCCTGCAATACCTCACCTCCTGCCTTCTGACCCAGTACCCTGCAGAGCAGGGGAATGGGGCCAGGGGACAGGGGCAGGGAAGAGGAAGAAGCAAGAGCTGCCAGTGTGCTCCAAACCAAGAGAGCCCTCCACATGATTCTGGGCACAGCTGAGGAGTGCAAGCTCAACTCTGCTCACCACACTTAAGAAGCAGGCAAGGGAGGATGAAGGGCAAAAACATGGGGTCCTGAGGCCCTTTTACTCCCTCTACCCTGCTGGAGGTGAGGATGAGAGGTGAGACTTCGTTGGACTGTGCTCCTGGCCAGTTGATCTTACCCAACTCATTACATCAGTAGCCTGGTCACAGGGTGGACACTCTGACCTCTTCTTAGCCTTTCATTGGCAATACTACCAGCTCTATATATGCCCTTATAGGGCCTGAACCTTGGCTCAGGTGGGTGGGCTTGGAGGTAAAATAATTGAATGGGTCAGGGGTAGGAGGAGAGATGAGTCTCTGCCAAGGCTGTGTGATGTGTCATCTGAGAGAGTGGGTAACCCCTATTCCCAGCACATGGCCATTTATTTAGAGCCAGGGAGGGGGACGAGAATTCATATTCAAATGTGATTCTTTCTTAATTACTACCAGTTGTTCAGGTGAGGGAATCAGGGAAGGCTGTTACTCAGTGACAGATTAATAATCCACACATTGCCCTTGCACCTCCTGTCTTGGTTTCCTATCAAAACCTCTCCCGTATCTATGAACATTCCAGCCCTGCAGGTCAGATTGCTGGCCAGGAGTAGTCTCACATTCTAGCTGATTGATGGCCTCGGCTTCTGCTGTTGCATGTGGTTTGATGATTCATGCTGGAGCCTTTGGCTATAACTCTCTTCCCTGTATAAGGGCCATCTGAAGTTTGTCTGCCTGACTCCATTACCTGGTGAATGAGATTGGCTAGCTGCTGCTCCTGCCCCAGCTATTCAGTCATTTGGCAAATACTCATTTAAACAAAGCTCCACAGGGAGCTCTGAGAAGGAGCTCGCCTCTAGGCACACAGAACCTGGACTGTTTGCAGAATGAAACAGTTTCATGAAAGTTTGCAGAATGACCCAGTTGTGCAGAAGAGACCCACTGGCTGCTCTCAGTGAGGCCAGGGAGAGTCAAACAGCATCTTGGACAAAGAGAGGGCTTGAAGGCCCTTTCAAAGTGTCAAGCCAGTTGGATGCACGGGTTGTGTGGAGTCCAGGGGTACATCCAGAAGCAATGGCAGGTGTTATCCATTCATTCAGGTTAGACCTCTGAGCAGACAGCAGAAATGTCAGCCACAGGTGAGCATAAGCTCAAACCCCCCCATTGAAGGCTACATTCTTGCCCCACAGGGCAGAGCACATGGCAAGTGGCATGCTGACTCAGACACCGGGCACTGAGAAAAGTGGGAAGCCATGGTCACAGACTCTACATTCCCCTCTCCTGTTGGCCTCCATCCCTTCCTCAACCGTCCGCAGAACACCTCCTTCCAGCACCTTAGCTCCTGCCTCCCTCTGGACCTATTCAGTCCTCAAGGGTGCCCTGCTAAAGGCTGGGCTGAAAGCTAAGAGGAGAGGTGGCATTCAATGTGTCCTGTGTCCTCCCTGGGGTTGATGAAGGGGTCGATGCCCAATAGAGTCCTTCATCTTGGCGTTCAGCCCAGGGTCCAGCTGCCAAGGGAAGGCTTGGCAATCAAGGGTGATGGAGATAAGAATGAAAAGGGGCACCACCCTGTGCCAAAGCTGGCATGTTGTATATCTGAGAGAGGAGCTGCCTATTCACAGCGTAGGGTTGTCAAGCTGGAGGCAGGGAGAGAAAAGCAAGAGCTTTTTGGTTCCTCTTGAGGATAGAATCTATAGGAAAACGTAAGAGGGTTAAAAATAAATTTCCCATGCATCCAAACTTTTTTCTTTGGTAGACTTTCTTGTCATCTATTTAAAATGAAACAAGTGCATGTACGTGGTTAAGAAATTTTAGCTAGGAATGATGGTGCGTGCCTGTAGTCCCAGCTACTTGGGAGGCTGAGGCAGGAGGATCTCTTGAACCTGGAAGGTCAAGGCTGCAGTGAGCCGAGATCATACCACTGCACTCCAGCCTGAGTGATAAAGTGAGACCCTGTCTCAAAAAAAAAAAAAAAAAAAAATTAAAGAAGTTAAACAGTGCCCGGCTTGGGGGCTCACGCCTGTAATCCCAGCACTTTGGGAGGCCCAGGCAGGCAGATTGCTTGGGCTCAGGAATTCAAGACCACCCTAGGCGAAAAAATATAAAAATTAGTTCAGTGTGATGATGTGCCTGTAGTCCCAGCTACTCGGGAGGCTGAGGTGGGAGGATCACCTGAGCCCAGGGAGGTCGAGGTTGCAGTGAACCATGATCATGTCACTGCACTCACTCCAGCCTGGGCAACAGAGCAAGACTGTCTCAAAAAAAAAAAAAAAGGAAATTAAATAAAAAGAAGATAGCAGTTTCCCACCTCATTCTTCTCAAACTCCTCTTCAGAGGCAGCGGGTTTTTTTTTTTTTTTGACTATGTTTTTCTACTGGCTCACTTTATTCCTCTAAAATAGTAACTTGTCTATGTGGTGCCATAACGGGTCCAGTATCTGGACACGAGGCCGCACTGCCTACACCTTTGGGGATTCTCGGATCCTGACTCTGAGCTACCTCATTCCTAGACACCTGGTACACCACAATGTGTCAGGGATATCGGTTTATGTGGGATATTTGCATTTTGTTAGGTTGTGTGTGGTAGTTGAGCAGCCAAGGGGGTAGCATGCGGTGGATATTTGTTTTAGATACACAGTAACTGGAAACTCATTTACTGAGGCTATTTGGTTACCCTGAACTACTGTTTCTACCAAAAAGGCAGGATAAATGCTCCCTCAACACACACCTTTAATTACCAATTTTCAGAGTAAGGGGTTGAGGTAATAGCCACCGCCAGCCAGTTTTCCCTTTCTCTTTGAGTATCATTATGAGCTCAAAGTTTTTTATATATTCACTATGATTCAATCGTGACAGTTGCTATTTTTGATGCTCAAATTGCCGCAAATCTAATGTCCAAGTGTTCTTGTACTTGTCTAGGCCTAGAATCTTTTAGTGAAGAAAAAGTATTTAGAAGACAAAAATCAGGCTGAGTGCAGTGGCTCACGTCTGTAATCCTAGCACTTGTGGGAGGCTGAGGCAGGCGGATTGCCTGAGCTCAGGAGTTGGAGACCAGCCTGGGCAACATGGTGAAACCCTGTCTCTACTAAAATACAAAAAATTAGCCGGGGGTGGCAGTGTGCACCTTGTAGTCCCAGCTACTCAGGAGGCTGAGGCAGGAGAATTGCTTGAACCCAGGAGGCAGAGGTTGCAGTGAGCTGAGATCGCGCCACTGCACTCCAGCCTGGGTGGCAGAGCAAGACTCCGTCTCAAAAAAAAAAAAAAAATACGAAAAACAAAAAACATAATCTGGATTGCAGGGCTGATCGTTGCTAATGGAGTGTTATGGCTGTTCAGATGACAGAGGGAGAAAATGTACTTTGTAAACTGTTAGTTCAATGAGGTTATGATTGCACAACAATGTGAACATACTTAATGCCACTGAACTTTATTGCCATTGATAACTTTTAAATGGTAAATTTTGTGTATTATTTTGTCACAATAAAAAGTTTGAAAATCAAGTTCATAATATTTCCAGTTTGGGCCGACCACGGTGGTTCATGCCTGTAATCCCAGCACTTTGGGAGGCTGAGGCGGGTGGATCACAAGGTCAGGAGTTCGAGACCAGCCTGACCAACATGGTGAATCCCTGTCTGTACTAAAAATACAAAAATTAGCCGGGCGTGGTGGTGCGCGCCTGTAATCTCAGCTACTCAGGAGGTTGAAACAGGAGAATCACTTGAACTCGGGAGGCGGAGGTTGCAGTGAGCCGAGATCGCGCCACTGCACTCCAGCCTGGGCGACAGAGTGAGACTGTCTCAAAAAAAAAAAAAAAAAAAAAAATTCCAGATTGAATTTAATGTCACAGAGTTTTTAGCCTGTCCACCTGCCCAATTTTGTATTGTTTCTTTTTTTTTTTTTTTTTTTTGAGATGAAGTCTCACTTTGTCACCTAGGCTGGAGTACAATAGTGCGATCTTAGCTCACTGCAACCTCTGCCTCCCAGACTCAAGTGATTCTCCTACTTCAGCCTCCCAAGTAGCTGTGATTACAGGCAGCCTCCACCACACCTGGCAAATTTTTGTATTTTTAGTAGAGATGGAGTTTCACTATGTTGGCCAGGCTGGTCTTGAACTCCTGACCTCAAGTGATCCACCTCCCTTGGCCTCCCAAAGTGCTGGGATTACAGGCGTGAGCCACCACACCTGGCCTGTGTCTAGTTTCTAATGTTGTTAATATAAGTAGTTATTTACTTATTCAAGACCAACCTGGGCAATATAGTGAGACCTCAACTCTACAAGAAAATTTAAAAATTAGCTGAGGGTGGTGGCACGCACCAATAGTGCCAACCATTCAGAAGGCTGATGTGGAAGGATCACCTGAGCCTAGGAGGCAGAGGTTGCAGTGAGCCGTGATCATGCCAGTGCACTCTATCCTGGGTGACAGAGTGAGACCCTGTCTCTAAATAATAATAATGATACCAACACTATAATGAAAATACTGAGTCAAGTTTTAAAAAAAAATTTTTTTTTTGAGACAGAGTGTCACTCTGTCGCCGAGGCTGGAGTGCAGTGGTGCGATCTCGGCTCACTGCAACCTCCACCTCCCAGGTTCAAGCGATTCCCCTGCCTCAGCCTCCTGAGTAGCTGGGATTACAGGCACACACCGCCACGCCTAGCTAATTTTTGTATTTTTAGTAGAGATGGGGTTTCACCATGTTGGTCATGCTGTTCTTGACCTCCTGACCTCATAATCTGCCCGCCTTGGCCTCCCAAAGTGCTGGGGTTACAAGTGTGAGCCATCACGCCTGGCCTAAAATTTCTTCTTAGTTCTTTTTGTCCACAGAGACTATCCTACAAAGAATATACAATCAAGGTGTTGAGTTTAAGGAACTTGAAATAATTATTTCTCTGGTGTTTATATTATCAATTAAATATAGTTAGGTCCATTTGATGTGTTTTCAACTTCAGGGTTCACTTTTTTCTCATTTAATTTTATTTTTTGGTAAGATACAGCATAAGAGAGTCACATGGTGATAAGACAGAATCAGTAATAGAATGTAGCCCTTTAATGCCACCAGAAATCCAGAGAGAGAAATAAGCTAGGGTTTCATTCAGTAGCAGAGTAATCTCCATCCAGGGTCTGCTTGAAGCCCTAGTCCCTCTCTGACACCACAAGGTCCCCTTGGCTACCTGTCAAGCCTCCTGGGGACTCCACTGGAAACATCTCAGCCGTAGACAGCAATCTTCCTCTCACACTGCAGTTTCAAGATGATCTGGTATTCTGCTGGGAAATTTTGCATGGTGTTCTCAAACCAATATTTGTCATCCCAGTAATGGGACCACCTTTTGCAATTGTCTGCCCCAAAACCAAACAAGGATACCTGAGAGATTGGATAAGACAAAAGATGGTGGTGGTGTAACGGGCTGGATCCTGCCCTGCCCCCATGGAACACCTATCATGCCTTCAGCACCACTCACTCAACCACTAGTGTGCCAGGCTTCCTCTTGGAGCTGGGAGGAGAATGGAGTTCACCTTCTTCAAGGAAGACAGACTCTAAATACTCATAGTGACCCCAGAGCCCAGAAAAGAGAGCACCAACTAGTTGTTCTTCATTATATATTGAGAGAAGAGAGGATTCCCCTGGGAGACAAGGGAAGGGCATTCCAGGCAGAGGGAGCAAGGTGTGAGAAGGCGTGAGGCAGCTGGTATGTTTGGAGAACCCCAAGAAGTCCAGTGCAGGAATCTGGGAGAGAGGAGAGGGAGAGAGGAGAGGGGTCAGATCATGTAGGGTGTTGAAAGCTAGGCAGAAAGTTTTAGATTTAACGGGAAGTCCCTGGGAAGACAGATTTTTTTTTTTTTTTTTTGAGATGGAGTTTTGCTCTTGTTGCCCAGGCTGGAGTGCAGTGGCATGATCTTGGCTCACCGCAACCTCCGCCTCCCAGGTTCAAGCGATTTTCTTGCCTCAGCCTCCCAAGTAGCTAGGATTACAGGCATGCGCCACCACGCTTGGCTAATTTTGTATTTTTAGTAGAGACGGGGTTTCTCCATGTTGGTCAGGCTGGTCTCGAACTCCTGACCTCAGGTGATCAGCCCGCCTCAGCCTCCCAAAGTGCAGGGATTACAGGCGTGAGCCCCCATGCCCAGCCAAGAAGACAGAAATTTTGAGTGGCAGAGGAGTGAAAGTCTGTGAGTTGCAGGAGATATCTTACCTGGTCACAGGTATGCAAGGCATACAACAGAGCCACAAACTCCAAGGACGGATACTGACCATGGTTCTCCAGCCAACTTTCCTGGATATACCTGAGGAAGTAGAGGCTGATCACCAGCACCTAGGAAGATGGAGAAAGGGACTGACCTGAAGCCTGTCCCATGGCTACCCACTATCATGTTGTCCTACCACTTTCCCCTTTCCTTCCTGGGACCCTCACCTTATCTTTGCTGTCTTCAGTTCCACCAGGAACCTGAACTGTCTGAAATCTAAAAAGAAATTGAGGTTTGGGAGGATTTCAGAGTCATTTGACAAGCAGACTTCAGCCTTAAGTAAGCCTTGGGGGTGCTCCAGTATCCAGCCAGGGTCTCTTTGGAATTACCTCTGTCACTCCCTACAGTGACCTCCCTCCCTGACATACCCAGGGTTTTTTTTGCTTCCACATGCTTGTCTGTTTATGCAGTACACTTATGAACCACTCCAGACCAGATGAATTCAACGGAAGCAGCAGCAGTTGGGTACCGGGGTCCTGAGGGCTGGCAATCCCAGGGTACATAATGCGCATGGTGGTCCTGTTCCCCACATCTGCCTCAAAGCCTCGGACAGGGGCCTGGTTCATCCTGAAAAGGAAGTTAGGATGGTCATTTAGAGGAGGAAAAGGCTTCGGCTTGGTCTTGGTCTCCACCTCCTACCCTGCACCCACCTGAGGACCACTTCACGTTGATTAATCCTGAAGCCAAGGCCAGAGCTCCGTAGAGACCTTGAGTTTCCCACCACTGCACAGACCTGGCAGTTGGACACTACATGGCCCAGTGGGCACAGGGGAGGTGCTTTAATCAGCTGCTGCTGCTTATTCTCAACCTCCTTCTCTGACTTGACCCTCTCGAGTCCCTAGGAGCATAGGAGGGAAGAATTTAGGGGCTTGACCCAGGTTCCACCTACCTGTGGAAGAAGGTTAGAGCCTGGGGCCTTGATGGAGAGATGGCTAGGACCTGGGGTTGGGTCAGGGACTGGACAAAGACCAAGTTTGCGCACTGACCAGCCACAATATCAGAGCATCATTGGATGTGGGATCTTGTGGCCTCTGTAGGGGTTCAACGGTACTGTCGAAGCGTCTGTCAAACCAGTCAGACTCGCCAGGCATGTGGAGGCAGGCAGAGCATGTGTGGACCTCAGATGAGCAGTTGCATTTTCTGGAAAAGTTGCTGGGACAGTGGCAGATTCCTGGGTGTATCTTGGCCATATTACGGAGGTCCTTCTGGCTGGAGTGCTGGTGTAGGAAGGAGGTGATCAGCCACAATGAAAGGACATAGGCAGCCACCAGGCCCAAACTCCTGTATCGAATCATGATCTCTGGCCCTGACGATGGTGCCCCTGGCAGACAGTAGATTGGCCCCGACACCTGGCACCGGGAAGAAGAGGCTGGGGCCACAGACGTCCCCAGCATCCCCCATCTTAATGGCTTCCATCCCTCTCCCAACCCTTGACACTACACCTCCTCCCAAAACCTCGCTCCTCCCTCCCTGGCCACCTACTGATCACTACCGGAACTGCCAAAGCCTGGCCTAGAGGCAGAAAGAAAGGGAGAGAGGACACTTTTTGTGTTCTGTGGCCTCCCTGAGGAAACTGATTCCTAATGGGGTCTTCTGTGCCAGCCCAGTGATATCAGGGACTCATCACAGAGGCCACATTGTGACCTACTCCACCAAGGCCCCTCCTTCACCTTGGCATTCAGCCCAGTGCCCAGATGACCAGGGAGGTGTGGTAGTCAAGGGTCCAGGGGACAGGAGGGCACAGAGGGAGAGGTTGTGTCCAGGCTGGGGTGGGTGAGCAGGAGGCAAAGAGGGAAACAGAAGGGCCACCTTGGCGATGGCTCACACCTGTAATCTCAGAGCTTTGGGAGGCCAAGGCAGGAGGATCACTTGAGCCCATGAGTTCAAGAAGGGCCACCTGGAATCTTCTGAAGAGAATTTACTATACTGATGAAAGAGAATATTTGATACCTTTAGCCCTTAACACCTCTCAAGGGTTGACTTTTTCTTTTTAAGAACTGTTTTTTTTTGTGGTTTTTTTTGTTTGTTTGTTTTTTTGAGATGGAATCTTGCTCTGTTGCCCAGATCTTGGCTCACTGCAACCCCCGCCTCCTGGGTTCAAATGGTTCTCTTGCCTCAGTCTCCCAAGTAGCTGGGACTGCAGGTGCACACCACTGCGCCCGGCTAATTTTTCTTTTACTTTTAGCAGAGACGGGGTTTCACCATGTTGGCCAGGCTGGTCTCAAACTCCTGAGCTCAAGTGATCTGCCTGCCTCGGCCTCCCAAAGTGCTGGGATTACAGGTTTGAGCCACTGCGCCTGGCCAATCCAGTGTATATCTTACGCTTACAGTGTATCTAAATTCAAACCGTTTTGTCAGAAATACATGATTTATAAATTTGATAAAATTTTACAGTCAAAAAAGATTTACATACCCAAGTTACAATAAGCATAGTGAAAAGTTTTCTAAGAACTGAATTGTTTTGAAATTGATTAATTAAAATAAATTTAAACATTCCTTCCTCACTTGCACTTGCCGCATTTCAAGTGCTCATCTGTCATATTGGATGGTACAGAACTACAGGCTCATTTAATTCTAAAAGTCAACAATCTACTATCAGTGTTTACATTATTGTAACTAGATAAATATTTCCTATAGAGTTTGTAAATGAACTAAGACTACCTTTTTTTGTTCATGATAACTTTTTTTTTTTTTTTGAGACAGAATTTCGCTCTTGTTGCCCAGGCTGGAGTGCAATGGCATGATCTCGGCTCACTGCAACCTCTGCCTCCTGGGTTCAAGCAATTCTCCTGTCTCAGCCTCCCGAGTAGCTGGGATTACAGGCGTGCACCACCATGCCTGGCTAATTTTTGTATTTTTAGTAGAGACGGGGTTTCATCATATCAGTCAGGCTGGTCTCGAACTCCTGACCTCAGGTGATCCACCCACCTTGGCCTCCCAAAGTGCTGGGATTACAGGCATGAGCCACTGCGCCCGGCCTTTTGTTCGTGGTAAATTTCTAAGAAAGGGTGTGTAGGAGATAAAACTTCTAAGTTTGCATGTCTAGAAATGCCATTATTCTGCTTGCAGGAGATAGAATTGTGTTACTTAAAAAAAAAAATCTTTAAGTTCTCACCCCTGATACTTATAAATGTGACCTTATTTGGAAGTAGGGCCTTTGCAGATACAATGAAATTAAAATGAGATCATGCGGGATGAGAATGGGCCCTAATCCAATGACTAGTGTGTTTATAAGATGAGGGAAATTGGCCGGGCGTGATGACCCATGCCTGTAATCCCAGCATTTTGGGAGGCCAAGGCAGGCAGGTCACTTGAGGCCAGGAGTTTGAGACCAGCCTGGCCAACATGGTGAAACCCAGTCTCTACTAAAATACAAAAAATTAGCCAGGCGTAGTGGCGGGCACCTGTAATCCCAGCTACTCGAGAGGCTGAGGCAGGAGAATTACTTGAACCTGGGAGGCAGAGGTTGCAGTGAGCTGAGATCATGCCACTGCACTCCAGCCTGGGTGACAAGAGCAAGACTCCATCTCAAAAAAAAAGATGAGGGAAATTTGGAAACAGAAGACACAGGGGAGTATTCCATGTGAAGTTGGAGGTGGAGACTGGAATGATGCCTCTGATGCAGGGCAGGCAATCCCCAAAACTGGGGCTTAGCCTGAGAGGGTTCTTGGCTTTGCCCTGATGCGATCCAGTGGTGTTAGCAACCTGTATTGAAGCAGCATTGCACAGCAGCAGCAGAAGTACACTGCTTCTTGGGGACAGGGCTACCCCATAGGCAGTGTGCCCAGAGTTAGCAGCTCAGCAGCAGCTCTGCAATCCTATTTATACCCACTTTTAACTACATGCAAATTAAGGGGTGAATTATGCAGAAATTTTCCAGGCACAAGCAGTCCTCCTGCCTCAGCCTCGCAACATGCTGGGTGTGAGCCACTGCGCCCAGCCAAAAGTCTGATTTTTTATTCTTTGTTAACTGTAGCAGTTGGATTCTTGGTCTTGGTCAACAGACTGGTAAATTTCAGAGAAAAACAATTCGCTGGCTAAATATTTAGTAGTTTACAGGATGATGCAAAAGCTAGAGAACCAGGCTCAGTCTATCATGAGATGCAAAACATGGCCAAAGACTACCCCAGGAATGGCCCACCTGGAATGCCACCACTGCTGCCAACACAACGGGGCCCTTGACAATGTGGTAGTCTCATTATAGCAGATTCTTTTCAGCTCTTTCCATTAGGAAGAGCAGTTCATTTCCCCACTTCTTGGATCTTGGATCACTTTATGACTTGATCTGACCAATGGAATGCTGAAGAAGTGACATGGTAAGGGCTAGGCACAGTGACTCACACCTGTAATCCCAGCACTTTGGGAGGCCACGGCAGTAGGATTGCTTGAGCCTAGGAGTTCAAGGCCATCCTGGCCAACATGGCAAGACCCCCTTTCTACAAAAACAAAAATTAAAATTAACTGGGTGTGGTGACATGCATTTGTAGTCCCAGCTACTCAGGGGGCTTAGGTGGGAGGATCCCTTGAGCCCAGGAGGTTGAGGCTGCAATAAACTATGATTGTGCCACTCCATTCCAGCCTGGGTAACACAGCAAGCTCTTGTCTCAAAAAAAAAAAAAAAAAAAAAAAGGGAATTGGAACTGAGGCACCTAAAAAAACTGGGAACCTCAAAATGCTAAACCTTCTGTGAAAAGCTGGGCAAAAAAACAAAAAACAAAAAACAACCCTCACCCTCCGGCATGGGTGAAACAAGGAGGTTTACTTCTTTTATCGAAGTGGGTAAAGAGCCTCCCCCAACAACTCAAAGTCTGGGTTTGCACTTGGCATGAAATTGAATCTAAACTTATACCTCCTACATGATCCAGGGCACTAGGCAAAGAAATCAACTCAAATATTGCCCTTGAGATCTGGAAGGCACGTCTGGCCCATCCCTCCCAGACACTGTGGTTGCAGGTAAGACAATCAGGCCAGGATTTTATTCAGTACCAGACTGATCTTACAATTTCCTCCTGCCCTTTACCCACCCAGAAATAGGACTTGTATGGACTCAGCTAGGCTGAGCTTGTGTGAATAGTGAGCTTGTCCACATGCTAGCTGATGGATGACTTCGATTTCTGCTCCTGCACTAGACATGGGCAGTATTTCCTTGGAGCCCTTGGTCTGATTATCCTCCTTCCAGTGATAGAAACACTTTCCTTGCTATTCTGATCCAAATCCAAAGAGGGTGACCTAGTGGATAAGAGAGGGACATGTGCGTCAGCAGGCAGACTCCTGTCCTCACCCCTGCCTCCCTTCACTCAGCATCTAGGATGACAGGTTGTCCCTGGGAGCTGGGAGGAGACTGGGGCTCACCTCCAGGAAACAGACTCTGGACACTCTCCTAGAGTCACTGAGGATCCCAAAAAAGAGAATGTCAACTCGCTTTTCCTCATGATATTGGAGGAAGAGAGGGGAACCCCCCAGGACATAAGAGAAGGACATTCCAGGCAAACAGAATGGTGCGTGAGAAGGCATGAGGCAGCTCATGTGTCTGGGGAATTCTAAGAGCCCATTATGGGAGCCTGGGAGACAGGAGGCAAGGGGAGGAGTCAGAACATGTAGAGTCTTTTTTTTTTTTTTGAGATGGAGTCTCGCTCTGTCACCAGGCTGGAGTGCAGTGGCGCAATCTCGGCTAACTGCAACCTCTGCCTCCCGGGTTCAAGCGATTCTTCTACCTCAGCCTCCCGAGTAGCTGGGACTACAGGCATGCCTGGCTATTTTTTGTATTTTTAGTAGAGATGAGGCTACCACCATGCCTGGCTATTTTTTGTATTTTTAGTAGAGATGGAGTTTGACCATATTGGCCAGGCTGGTCTCGAACTCCTGACCTCATGATCCACCCGCCTCAGCCTCCCAAAGTGTTGGGATACAGGCATGAGCCACCACGCTTGGCCTACATGTAGAGTCTTGAAAGCCAGGCAGAAAACTTTAGACTCCATGCTGAAGGCATTGAGGAGCAGGAATTTTAAGAGAAGAAGATACAAGAATCTTTCCTGCCTGGGCACAGTTGTGCAAGACACAGAACAAAGCCTTGGGCCCCAGGGATGACCCTGACCCTGGTAAGACAGCCAGTTGTCCTGGTTGCACCTGGGGAGGAAGGGGGAGGGAACTGACCTGGGGCCCTTCCCACAGCAACCCACAGCCACATCCTACCCCTTTTCCTATTCCCCCTCACCGTGTCTTTGCTATCTTCCACTCCACTAGGGAACCAGACCATCTTCCAAAATCTGAGAAAGAATTGGAGGTGGGGGAGTTTGGGCCACAAGACCTGGGAAAGTCCTGCAAGTGTCCCCAGTAAGCCAATAGAGGGTCTTCCCAGAGCCCCTGCTGTTATTCCCTGCAGTGACCTCCCCTCACCCCCACACAGAGAATGTCTGGGGACACCTCCTCCATCACCTCATCACTTAGAGCATCTGAAGTCCACACCAGGTCAGAGAGCTTCCGCAGTAGCATCTCCAGCTGCATCCAGGAGCCCTGGTCGCTGGCATTCCTGGGATAGATGAAGCATTGTGTGTGGTTTGGTTCCCCACGTCCATCTCAAAGCCCTGGACTTGGGGCCCGCTTCATCTTGGGAAGGGGAGCAGAAACTGATGGAACTGTGGGGCAGGCCTGGCCTTCCTGCTCCCACCCTCTCCCCAGCACCCACCTGAAAACCACGGGGTATTGGTCGATGTCGTTGCCAAGGCTGGAGCCCTGCGGGATCTGTGGGCGCCCCAACAGCACACAAGTCCCACAATAGAAATCAAAATGGCTCACCGAGAGCCTGGGAATCCCTTTAAACAGCTTCCTCCACAATTTCCCAAGCTCGCTCCCTGAGTTCATGCCCTGGAAACAGCAAGAGGGAGATTGGGGGCTGGGCCCAGGGGAGAGAAAACAGAGCTGGGTGGGTGAGATCTCCATCCAGAGGCTGTGAAGACAGGGCCAAGGGCAGGGATTTGGGCGGAAAGTGGGAGATGGGTGAGGCCCGGGAAGCATGGGGGATATGGCCGGGCCCAGTGTTGACCACTGACCAACCACCAGAGCACAGTGTCAGAGGTCATAGACTCTGTTGTCCTCATCAGGTACCCCATAGTCTTCCTGGAGCACACATCAAGCCAGTTCCATTCGTCGGCTGTGTGGTGGCAGGAGGAGCAGTTGAGGGTCTCAGAAGGGCAGCCACACTTCCCGGAACTGAACCAAGGGCAGTCACAACGCCATGGTACCAAGTATATTCGTTTTTCCTGGGGTGCTGATTCAGGTGTCAGATCCAGATAGGGGGTCATCAGCCAGAGGATGAGCACCCAAAAGACCCACAGGACAAAAATCTGCCGGCGCTTCATGTCTGGCCCAGGCGGTGGCTCCCGTGGTGGGCCGTAGACTGGCTTCTCTACCTGTAAGGATGAGGGGCTGAGGCCACAGACAGCACCAGCTTCCCTCTGTCCTGTCGGCCTCCACAACTCCCCATCCCACCACCCTCCACCTCCTTCCAACCCCTCCTCTCCTGCCTCACAGTCCATTTGCTCACCCTCAAAACGGTCTCTGACTGGGCATGGGGTGGAAGAGGCCAGGGCAGAGAGACAGCATGTGGCTAGTCCTGAGAGGGGAAGGAATACCTCAGTGGGGGCCTTGCTGTCATCCCAGTTATATCATAGATCTCATCACAAAGTACACATTGTGACATCCCTCCTTTAGCCTGCCTGAAAAAAGCCACCACCCAACCCTTTCTCTGACACCGAAATGACCTCCACTGGATGTAAGATTCATGAGGACAGGGGCTGACCTAGTCTCTCTTCTTCACCTCTGCAGCTCTAAGACTTAGAATCATTTAATAAATATTTATGGGATAAATAAACAGGGGTTGAGAGGGAACATTTTTTTTTTTTTGAGATGGAGTTTTTGCTCTGTCGTCCAGGCTGGAGTGCAGTGGCGTGATCTTGGCTCACTGCAACTTCCGCCTGCCTGGTTCAAGCGATTCTCATGCCTCAGCCTCCCAAGTAGCTGGGACTACAGGCATGCGCCACCACACCTGGCTAATTTTTATATTTTTAGTGGAGACAGGGTTTCGCCATATTGGCCAGGCTGGTCTCAAACTCCTGACCTCAAGTGATCCGCCCACCTCAGCCTCCCAAAGTGCTGGAATTACAGGCGTGAACCACCATGCCCAGCCGGGAACTTTATTTTTAAATTATTATTATTATTATTATTATTATTATTATTATTATTATTTTGAGACGGAGTTTCACTCTTGTCGCCCCAGCTGGAGTGCAGAGGCACGATCTCGGCTCACTGCACCCTCTACCTCACGGGTTTAAGTGATTCTCTTGCCTCGGTTTCCCAAGTAGCTGGGATTACAGGTGCCCGCCACCACGCCTGGCTAATTTTTTTTGTATTTTTAGTAGAGACGGGGTTTCCCCATGTTGGTCAGATTGATCTCGAACTTCTGACCTCAGGTGATCCGCCCGCCTCGGCCTCCCAAAGTGTTGGGATTACAGGCATGAGCCACTGCAGCCCACCCCAGCCCGGAACTTTAAATATACTTGTGTGTGATGCCCTCTCTGGAGTTGTGTGACATCAACTCAATCCTCTCTTGTAGTCTCTAGACCCCATATCCAACAGCCTACTGAATTGCCACTTAGATGGCTCAGAGACATCTCACCTGAATAAGCCTGAGACTGAACCCAGGATTTTCCCTGTAAACCAACCCTTCCCAAAACTTCTCTGTCTCTTTTGTTTTGTTTGAGACAGAGTCTTGCTCTGTCACCCAGGCTGGAGTGCAGTGGCGCAATCTCAGCTCACTGCAACTTCTGCCTCCTCCGGGGTTCAAGCAATTCTCCTGCCTCTGCCTCCCGAGTAGCTGGGATTACAGGTGCGTGCCACCAAGCCCGGCTAATTTTTTGTATTTTTAGTACAAACGGGATTCCACCATGTTGGCCAGGCTGATCTCGAACTCCCGACCTCAGGTAATCTGCCCACCTCGGCCTCCCAAAGTACTGGGATTACAGGCGTGAGCCACTGCACCCAGCTTCAAAACTTCTCTATCTCAATAAATGGTTCCACCATGTACCCAGTTATTGAAACCAAAACTCATGTATTATTAATTCCTCCTACTCCTATGATACCCAAATTCTTTTTTTTTTTTTTTTAGGACAAAGTCTCACTCTGTCACCCAGGCAGGAGTGCAGTGGCACAATCTTAGCCCACTGTAGCCTCTGCCTCCAAGGTTCAAGCAATCCTTTCACCTCAGCTTGCCAAGATGCTGGGACTACAGAAGTGTGCCACCACGCTAGGCTTATTTATTTATTTAATTTATTTTTGAAACAGAGTCTCGCTCTGTCGCCCAGGCTGGAGTGCAGTGGCACAATCTTGGCTCACTGCAACCTCTACCTCCCAGGTTCAAGTGATTCTCACGCCTTAGCCTCCCAGGTAGCTGGGACTACAGGCGCACAACACCACACCTGGCTCATTTTTGTATTTTTTTGGTAGAAACGGGGTTTCACTGTGTTGGCTAGGCTGGTCTCCATCTCCTGGTCTCAAGCAATCTGCCCACCTCGGCCTCCCAAAGTGCTGGAATTACAGGCGTGAGCCACTGAGCCTTGCTGATTTTTTTTTTAAGTAGAGATGGGGTTTACCGTGCCAGCCCTGTCTCGAACTCAGCTCAAGTTATCCACCCTCCTCGGCCTTTCAAAGTGCTGAGATTACAGGCATAAACCACTGAGCCTGGCCTCAAATCCATTTTTTAATTTGTTTCTATTTCTAAGTCATCTTCTTCATCTCCACTGCCACCCCCTTAATTCAATTGTAGTCTTGTAAAGATAGTAAAAAAATGAAAATGTTTGAGTTGTTTTTAAAGTTTAAGAAAAAAACAGAACATTTTGGTTTTTTAAAAAAATCAAAACATTTTATTCAATGGGATAAGAACAGTAAAATTCTTCATCTTAA
Organism: Pan paniscus; assembly: GCF_029289425.2. Lineage (NCBI taxonomy): Eukaryota > Metazoa > Chordata > Mammalia > Primates > Hominidae > Pan > Pan paniscus. The sequence continues at coordinate 41,264,927 of NC_073270.2, forward strand.
CTAGTGGAAAGCTGCACTGGATATTGTATAGCTTTTAAATCAATTCACCCAAAAATCTGAGTAAGGTCTGTAGGCTAGTTAATTATATCATACCAACGTCAAGTTCCAGGTTTTGAAAAAGTACCATATGGGCTGGGCGCGGTGGCCCACACCTGTAATCCCAGCATTTTGGGAGGCAAGGTGGGCAGATCACCTGAGGTCAGGAGTTCGAGACCAGCCTGACCAACATGGAGAAACCCTGTCTCTATTAAAAATACAAAATTAGCCAAGCGTGGTGGTGCATGCCTGTAATTCCAGCTACTCGGGAGGCTGAGGCAGGAAAATTGCTTGAACCCGGGAGGCAGAGGTTGCGGTGAGCCGAGATCGCGCCACTGAATGTGATTTTAGCTGGGCAAAAAGAGTGAAACTCTGTCTCAAAAAAAGAAAAAGAAAAATTACTATATGTACTATATGGTAAGACACTACCATTAAGAGAAAATGAAGGCCAGGCACAGTGGCTCTTGCCTGTAATCCCAGCACTTTGGGAGGCCAAGGTGGGGTTTGAAGCTTGAAGCCAGGAGTTTGAGACCAGCCTGGGCAACACAGCAAGACCCCTTCTCTACACACACACACACACACACACACACACACACACACACACAATTAGCTGGGCTTGGTGGTGTGCGCCTTTATTCCTAGCTACTTGGGAGGTTCTGGTGGGAGGATCACTTGAGTCCAGGAGTTAAAGGCTGCAGTGAGTTATGATAGCAGCACTGCACTCCAGCCTGCGTGACAGAGCAAGACTCTGTCTCTAAAAAAAAAATAAAGCAAAAATAAAGAATAAAATGGGAAAATGGATGATGGGTACATGGGAATTTTCTGTACTATTTTTACAATTTCTTGTGTGCTTATGGTTGTTTCAAAATAAAAAGGTTTTAAAAATTATCTACCAGCCTGGGCAACGTAGGGAGACCCTATCTCTATAAAAAATGTTAAAATTGGCCATTGTGGTCCCAGCTACTCAGGAGGAGACTGAGGTAGGGAATACTTGAGCCCAGGAAGTCAAGGCTTCAGTGATATGTGATTGCACCACTGCACTCCAGCCTGAGTGATAGAGTGAGACCTTGTCTCAAAGAAAAAAAAATCATTTAGGAAAAGATGTATAGCAAGTTTTATTGCTATTTCATTTACATCAACTGCTATAATTTTTTTTTCTTTTTTGAGACGGAGCCTTGCTCTTTTGCCAGGTTAGAGTGCAGTGGCATGATCTCAGCTCACTGCAACCTCTGCTTCCCGGGTTCAAGAGATGCTCCTGCCTCAGCCTCCCAAGTAGCTGGGACTACAGGTCCGAGCCAGCACGCCCAGCTAATTTTTGTATTTTGAGTAGAGACAGGGTTTCACCATGTTGACCAGGATGATCTCGATCTCTTGACCTTGTCATCTGCCTGCCTTGGCCTCCCAAAGTGCTGGGATTACAGGTATGAGCCACTGTGCCTGGCCAACTGGTATAATTTTTAAAATTTTTGTAAACTCATAAAATTTACCATTTTAACCATTTTAAAAAATATTTTGGCCAGGTGTGGTGGCTTATGCCTGTAATCCTAGCACTTTGGGAGGCTGAGGCAGGTGGATTGCCTGAGCTCAAGAGTTCAAGACCAGCTTGGGCAATACGGTGAAACCCTGTCTCTACTAAAATACAAAAATTAGCCAGGCGTGGCGGAGTGCCTGTAATCCCAGCTACTTGGGAGGCTGAGGCAGGAGAATTGCTTGAACCCAGGAGGCAGAGGTTGCAGTGACCCGAGATCGCACCATTGTACTCCAGCCTGGGCAATGGAATGAGACTCTGTCTTAAAAAAAAAAAAAAAAATATATATATATATATATGTGTGTGTGTGTGTGTGTGTGTATATATATATATATTTTTTATTTTATATAATATATATAAAATTTTATTTTAAGTTTCAGGATACAGGCCAGGAGCAGTGGCTCACGCCTGTAATCCCAACACTTTGGGAGGCCAAGACAGGGGGATCACAAGGTCAAGGGATTGAGACCATCCTGGCCAACATGGTGAAACCCCATCTCTACTAAAAATACAAAAATTAGTTGGGCATAGTGGCGCATGCCTGTAATCCCAGCTACTCAGGAGGCTGAGGCAGGAGAATCGCTTGAACCCAGGAGGCGGAAGTTGCAGTGAGCTGAAATCGAGGCACTGCACTCCAGCCTGGTGACAGACTCCGTCTCAGAAAAAAAAAAAAAGAAAGAAAGTTCCGAGATACATGTGCAGGTTTGTTACATAGGTAAATGTGTGCCATGGTGGTTTGCTGCACCTATCAACCCATCACGTAGGCATTAAGCCCTGCCTGCATTAGCTATCCTGATGCGCTCCCTCCCACTGGCCTGCCCACCAGGCAGGCCCCAGTGTGTGTTGTTCCCCTCCCTGTGTCCATGTGTTCTCATTGCATTTTATCCATTTTTTTAATGTGCAACCATCATCACTATCTAGTCTCAGAACACATTCATCACTCCAAGCATACTCTAGTGAATAATACATTGAATAAGACTAGAATCAATTACATGACATTCATATCCCCACTACCCATTTTTTCCAGATCTTAACATTTCTTTGCTTTTGCTGTTCTGGTGTTTAGGTATGAATATATGTTCATTTATCCTGTTACAGTACATTCAGGCTTCCTAAATATGAGAACTCTTGCCTTTCATCAATTTTGGGTAATTCTCAGCCATTTCTTTCAAATATTGCCTCTCCCTTATTCTCAGTATTTCCTCCTATCAGGAAACTCCTATTAGGCAAATGTTGGCTTGTTTTTCTTTCTATCCTTCAAGTATCTGAATCTCTCTTTTACATCTATGATTTTATTTCTCTATATTACATTATGGGTAATCTTTTTCAGCTCCATCTTTCTGTTCAATATTTCTCTCTCTCTCTTTTTTTTTTTTTTTTTTTTGAGATGGAGTTCTCACTCTGTTGCCCAGGCTGGAGTACAGTGGCCCCATCTCAGCTCACTGCAACCTCCACCTTCCAGGTTCAAGTAGCTGGTATTACAGACGTTCATCACCATGCCTGGCTAATTTTTGTATTTTTAGTAGAGACGGGGTTTCACCATGTTGGCCAGGCTGGTCTCAAACTCCTGACTTCAGGTGATCCACCTGCCTTGGCCTCCCAAAGTGCTGGGATTACAGGTGTGAGCCACTGCACCCGGCCAATATTTCTCTCTTTAACTGTGCCTAATTGGTTGTTTAGCTCTTCTACTGGTTTTAAAACTTAAATGACTATTTTTCATTTCTAGAAATTCTTTGAAATGTACTTTGACTTTTTTTTTTTTTTTTTGGCTATGGAGTCTTGCTCTGTCGCCGAGGCTGATGTGCAGTGGCGCAATCTCGGCTCACTGCAACCTCCACCTCCCAGGTTCAAGTGATTCTCCTGCCTCAGCCTCCTGAGTAGCTGGAATTACAGGCGTGCGCCTGCCATCTTGGGAAAGTCAGTTCACCTCTTGGCTTCCTCATCTATAAAATGACACTTGAAGTAGCACCTAGGCTGCGCATGCACTGGCTCATGCCTGTAATACCAGCACTTTTGGAGGCTGAGGCAGGTGGATTGCCTGAGGCCAGGAATTAGAAACCAGCCTGGCCAACGTGGCAAAACCCCATCTCTACAAAAAATACAAAAATTAGCTGGGCATGGTGGTGTGCACCTGTAATCCCAGCTACTCAGGAGGCTGAGGCAGGAGAATTGCTTGAACCTGGGAGGCGGACGTTGCAGTGAGCCAAGATTACGCCACTGCACTCTAGCTTGAGTGACAGAGCGAAACTCTGTCTCAAAAAAAAAAAAAAAGCACCTAACTCCCACGTTGTTTTGAGGGTGAAATGGATTACAGCAATGGGCATATTGTCCATGTTCAGTTAGTATTAGTTTCTCCTTGTCTTTGCTCCTTCCTTGGTGAGCTGCGGTCAGGCTGCCACAGTCACCCAACTCCAGGGTCCCTCCTCTTCCTTTTTATGGAAGCATTCCCTAACCCAGCATGTTAGTCACTTTCTCTTACAGACTCCCATGGTCCCCTGTGCCACCTCTTATCAAAGTTTTGATCTTAAGTCATTGAATGATTTGAGCTATGCACTTTGAAATAAAACAGACTGGAGTTTAGATATTAGCTTATTAGCCACTCAAAGCTTTTAATCAGGGATAATAATAGCAGTTAGCATCTAAGGTTGTTGTTTTTTTTGTTGTTTTGTTTTTAGAGACAGGGTCTTGCTATATTGCCCGGGCTGGTCTCAAACTCCTGGGCTTAAGTGATCCTCCCTCTCCTGCCTCAGTCTCCCAAGTAGCTGGAACTATAGGTGTGTACCACTGTGCCCGGCTGAAGGTTGTTGTGAAGATGAACTGACATGATATAGGTGAAGATAAAAGAGTTTACAACAGGGCAGGTGCGGTGGCTCATGGCTGTAATCCCAGCACTTTGGGAGGCCAAAGCAGGCAGATCATTTGAGGTCAGAGTTCGAGACCAACCTGGCCAACATGGTGAAACCCCATTTCTACCAAAAATATAAAAAATTAGCCGGGTGTGGTGGTGGATGCCTGTAATCCCACTACTCGGGAGGCTGAGGCATGAGAATCGCTTGAACTGGGGAGGTGGAGGTTGCAGTGAACTGAGATTGCACAACTGCACTCCAGCCTGGGTAACAGAATGAGAGTCTGTCTCAAAAAAAAAAAAAAGAGTTTACCACCATATTTGCCACATAGTAGTGGCTTGATAAATGCTAGCTATTTTTTTTTTTTTTTGAGATGGAGTCTCCCTCTGTCGCCCAGGCTGGAGTGCAGTGATGCAATCTCAGCTCACTGCAACCTCTGCCTGCCAGGTTCAAGCCATTCTCCTGCCTCAGCCTCCCAAGTAGCTGGGACTACAAGCGCGTGCCACCATGCCTGGCTAATTTTTTGTATTTTTAGTATAGACAAGGTTTCACTATGCTGGTCAGGCTGGTCTCAAACTCCTGACCTTGTGATCCTCCCACTATATATATTATATATATAACATGTTATATATATTATATATATAACATGTTATATATTATATATATAACATGTTATATATAATATATATAACATGTTATATATATAATATATATAACATGTTATATATTATATATTATATATATATTATATATAACATGTTATATATATTATATATATTATATATATTATATATAACATGTTATATATATTATATATATTATATATATTATATATAACATGTTATATATATTATATATAACATGTTATATATATTATATATATACATTTTATATATTTTATATATATATAATATATATATATTTTATATATTATATATATATACACACACACACACACACACACAAAGACAGAAAGAGAGACTCGCTCTGTCGCCCAGGCTGTAGTGCAGTGGTGTGATCACAGCTCACTATGAGGCAGGAGAACAGGGAATCAGGGTAACCGGGGGTTAAGACATAAGAAATGAAGGGGTGCAGCCAGTTCTAGGCAGCATACAGGCCACATCTTCAATCCTATGATAACAAGACAGAAGTTTCCACTTCCGCCTCCGATTGACCGTGGGGCCAAATCTCCACTTCAGCCTCTGATTGGCTGTGGGCCAAGTCTCCACTTCAGCCTCTGATTTGGTCGCAGGCCAATCCTTCATAGGTGTAGCCAATTGGAGGCTTCTAAAGGGCACCTAGGGGTGTTGCCAGGTCCCTTTAGCTTAATACAAACCCTGATTGAGGAGGCTCTTGAGCAGCTTGCTCTAACCCGCTGCCGCTCTGCATTGTCTTCAATAAATCTATGCTTTTGTTATTCCGTTCTTCTGTTGCTGTTTGTCTTTCGTTGCCCTTCTGTTACTTTATGCGTTTTGTTCAACACGCCAAGAACCTGGACAACTCTATCCTGGTAACAACTGCAGGTAACCTGGTAACAACTGCAGTTTCAAACTCTCCTGGGCTCAACCCCAGCCTCCCAGGTAGCTGAGACTATAGACGCATGCCACCACACCTGGCTAATTTTTTTATTTTTATTTTTATTTTTGGAGACAGAATCTCACTCTGTCGCCCAGGCTGGAATGCAATGGCATGATCTCGGCTCACTGCAACCTCTGCCTCCCGGGTTCAAGCGATTCTCCTGCCTCGGACTCACGAGTAGCTGGGTTTACAGGAGCACACTACCACGCCTGGCTAATTTTTGTATTTTTAGTAGAGATGGGGTTTCACCATGTTGACCAGGCTGGTCTCAAACTCCTGAACTCAAGTGATGCTTCCTGGCTCGGCCTCCTGAAGTGCTAGGGTTACAGATGTAGTTTTTAAAGTTTTTGTAGAGTGGGGTCTTGCTGTGTTGCCCAGGCTGGTCTTAGACTCCTGGCCTCATGTGATCCTCCTCGGTCTCCCAAAGTGCTGTGATTACAGGTATGAGCCATTGTGCCCAGCCCAATTTTTAATTAAAAAATGGAATGATGGAATGCACATTACTTTGCATCTTTTCCCCCTTAAAAATACATTCTTAGTATACCTAAAGGAGTAAATCTACCTCATTCTTTTGAAAAGTGGCCTAATATTCCATAGAATGGGTGTATCGTGATTTATTCAATTTATTTAATGTATCAGTGAGCATTCTGGCTGGTTCCAGATTTTTACCATTGAACAATCTCATGCATACGTCTTTATGATGTGGTGCACTTAAAATCTTTAAGAGACAGATTCAATATCTTAAGGTGTAACAACCACCCAGATCATGGTACTTTTATGCTTATATTAAAATTTTTTTCTGTTAACCTTGGATAGCTGCTTACATATTTTTTCTTTTTTAAAATTTTTCTATTAACCTTGACGTGGTGCTTTTACTTCCTAAAGTGGAATTCCTGTATGAAAGCCTATGAGCTTTTACATCTTACTCATTGCAGCTGCATTACTGTGGGAGCTGTCCCTCTAGAGACACTGGGCTGCAATGGGAAGTGTCAGGGAGACCTTAAGCTCCACATCACTTGAGTCTAAACCTGGAGGGATAGAGCGTGTCCGTGAGGATCCCAGGGCCTGGAGAGCAATTTAGGGTAATATTCAGAAAGCAGCGCTCAGGAGAAGCACTGGGACGCTGTTTAGGTAAAATCAACCCAAAAGACCCTGATTCCCAGAGTACTTTGAGGTCCAGAAGAACTGGGCTGGAAGCAGGTCCTGCTATTAATTGGCTGTGATCTTGGGCAAGTTATTTAACTTCTCCAAGTCACAGTTTGCTCTTTGGAAAACGGAGATAAGTCACCTGCTTTCAGGGCGGACACCCTTACTTTACATCAGAATCATCCGGATGCCATTCCTAGCGTTTCGGCTTCAGTAGGTGGGAATCAATTATTTGCATTTCTAATAGGTAATCAGTTGATAATGATGCGGCCGGTCCGGTACACTCGAAAAACCACTGTTCCAGGATATTCCAAGATGTTCCAAGAGTCTTAAACACCTGGTGCAGTTCCGAGCACAAGGCACACGAACGGTGCTATTAGCGTTTCTAACCCCGCAGAGAACTCCTCGCACCCCGGTCCTCAAAAAACCCGCCCCGGACAGCGGGGGCCCGGGCAGTAGCTTCCAAACTCAATTACCCGCGCAAGGGGGCGTGGCAGCATCGTTGGGCGGGGCCGCCTGTAAGAGAACGCGGCTAAAGGTGGGGCCAAGCGTGCGGTTTGCTGCGCCTGCGTGAGGAAAAAGGGGGGGGCGTGGCTCCAGGCCGGAAGAGGGAGTCTGTAGGGGCGGGCCGGCTGGCGTCCCCTTTCCGGCCGGTCCCCATGGAGGCGCTGGGGAAGCTGAAGCAGTTCGATGCCTACCCCAAGACTTTGGAGGACTTCCGGGTCAAGACCTGCGGGGGCGCCACCGGTAGGCCGCAGCGGGGCCGGGGTCGCGTGGAGGGGGGCGTCCTAGAGCTTAGCCCGGGCTCCTGGACTCTGACTGGCCTGCCGGTGTCTGAGGGAGCGGATTCGAGGCCATTCTGACCCTCGCCCCTTGTCCTGCAGTGACCATTGTCAGTGGCCTTCTCATGCTGCTACTGTTCCTGTCCGAGCTGCAGTATTACCTCACCACGGAGGTAAGGGGCGGGGCTTAGTGCGTGGGCGGGGCTTTGCATTCTAGGAGTAGGACCTTTAGGGGTGGGAGTGGGGAAGGAGAGGTTTGGGGCCAAGTCTTACTGAGGTAGCGCTGCCCCAGGTGCATCCTGAGCTCTACGTGGACAAATCGCGGGGAGATAAACTGAAGATCAACATCGATGTACTTTTTCCGCACATGCCTTGTGCCTGTGAGTACCTCACCATGGGTGGGACTGGAGAGACCCAGGGTTCTCATGTGGGCTGCCAGATTCACACCTCCACCCTTAGGTTCTGGACTGGACCCCAGGACAACCTCCTTCTCCTAATCCCGTTCTGCCCCAAGACAGGCCCAGTATCCCCTTCCCCTCCAAAACCCACATCCCCTTGTCACTAGGGTCCCAGTACCTTAGCCTGATTTTCGTGCTTCCAGATCTGAGTATTGATGCCATGGATGTGGCCGGAGAACAGCAGCTGGATGTGGAACACAACCTGTTCAAGCAACGACTAGATAAAGATGGCATCCCCGTGAGCTCAGAGGCTGAGCGGCATGGTAACCAGGGGAGGGGGCCGGGTCTCAGATCCCAAAGCTGGACGTACCCAAGCCTATCTGCTAGCAAGTGAACTGTGACAGGCATAGTGATACATTAAACAACTAAGAGCTAGAGAAGTCAAGTGACTTGCCTAGGGTCCCCCAGCTAGTAAGAGTCAGAGTGAGCTAAAATCCTCTATACATATCGAGTCAGGTAATCTACCTGGCTATTATTCTCAGAGGTCCTCAATACCTGCAGATGGTAGTTTGAATACCAGAGGTTTGAAGATAGGTCTTATGTGCTCTTGCCTTGGTAGAAGTGTCTAGATGGACCCAGGCTTCTCTGAGTGTTTGCTTTCCCAGCCCATTGGCTTAATTCAGCCCTTAATGCTCTTCCCCTTTGGAATGCAGGTGGTTTAATGAGAATTTAGGTTCTCAAGTCAGATTGCCTGGGTTCACATCTAGCTTTGTCTCCTGCAGTCTGTGAGCTTCAGCTAGAAAGTGGTGATAAAACAGTAGTACCAACCACATGGAATTGTAAGATCAAATGAAGTCATATGTGTAAAATGCCTGGTACAGAGTGGGTACCCACTTTTACCTTCCTTTCCTTTATCTTGGTGGCTTCCCAATGCCTCCGTTAACTCAGTTTCCCACCACAGCAAAACTGTCCTCAAAGCTGGGATTTCTAACACCTTAGAGATTACTCTGGTGGGGAGTTTTATCATTCGTTGTTTCAGCAGATTAATGCAGGACACCAGTGGAACCAACATAATTTGCTATAGGACTGGATGTGGAGTGGAGGAGAGCAAAGTCATGGTTGTTGATTCCAACGCTTTCAGCCTGAGCAAATGAATGACTTGAGATGGAGATGACTGGAGGAGAAGGTTTTTTTGGTGGGAGGGAGGAGTGGCTATTGGATATCCACTGCTGTGTAACAAAGTACTCCAAAAGTTAGTAGTTTGATACAATAAAAATGTGTTTTTTCAGTTTCCCTGGGTCAGGAATTTAGGAGTGGCTTGTTTGGGTGATTCGGGATTAGGGTATCTCACGAGGTTGCAGTCATCTAAGGATTGATGGGGCACTGCAGAATCTACTATCTATCTATCTATCTATGTATCTATCTATCTATCTATCTATCTATCTATCTGTCTATCTTGAGACAGAGTCTCACTCTGTCGCCCAGGCTGGAGTGCCGTGGCGCGATCTTGGCTCACTGCAACCTCCGCCTCCCAGGTTCAAGTGATTCTCCTGCCTCAACCTCCCGAGTAGCTGGGATTACAGGCCTGTGCCACCATGCCCAGCTAATTTTTTGTATTTTTAGTAGAGACGGGGTTGCACCTTGTTGGGCCAGATGGTCTTGATCTCTTGACCTCGTGATCCACCCGCCTCAGCCTTCCAAAGTGCTGGGATTACAGGCATGAGCCACTGTGCCTGGCCTACTTATTTGTTGTTTAAATTTATTTTTTTTTCGTCAAGGTGTTCTTTATTTCAGAGAGAGGGCAGGACAGGGGGCTCAGTCTTTCTTGGCATCAGCTTTCCTCATGATGGCTGGGACATTGCTCAGCTCCTCCTGCCTCCTCTTAGTGCAGATGTGTGTCCCCACTCTTTTCTTGATGAACTTGAGGGCCCGTTTGTCCTTGGAGACCTTGAGTAACACCATGGCGTGCCGCTCATATGGGGCGAAACCACACACCTCTCGAATCATGTCCCACATGAATTTGGTGTGTTTGGTCAGGCGCCCGCGGCGGCAGCTGTGCCTGGGCTTGCTCATGTTCTTGGTCATCTTGTGGCCCTTGTGAAGGCACACGGCCATAGTGGGTAGCACAGAGCCATGGCTGCTGCTCTCCAATGGCAGCTGTGGCAGAAGGGCTGGTGCCTCGCGGGGATCTACTTTTTTTTTTTTTTTTTTGAGAGTCACGCTCTGTCACCCAGGCTGGAGTGCAATGGTGCGATTTCAGCTCACTGCAACCTCTGCCTCCCGGCTTCAAGTGATTCACCTGCCTCAGCCTTCTGAGTAGCTGGGATTACAGGTGCCTGCCACCACACCCGGCTAATTTTTGTATTTTTGGTAGAGACAGGGTTTCACCATCGTGGCCAGGCTGGTCTCAAACTCCTGACCTCAGGTGATCCACCCGCCTTGGCCCCCAAAGTGTTGGGATTACAGGCATGGGCCACCACGCCCAGCAGGGGATCTGCTTTTAAAGGGCTCACCACTCATAGGGCTGTTGGCAGGATGCCTCAGTGCCTCACCACATGGGCCTCTCAGTAGGGCTGCTTGTGTGTCCTTATATCACGGCAACTGGCTTCCCCCACTTGGATCTTGCAAGTGAGCTGAGAGAACAAAGTAGAAACCATAACCTTTGGCCGGGCATGGTGGCTCACGCCTGTAGTCCCAGCACTTTTGGAGGCTGAGGCAGTTGGATCACCTGAAGTCAGGAGTTCAAGACCAGCCTGGCCAACATGGTAAAACCCCCATCTCTACTAAAAAATACAAAAAAAAAAAAAAAAATTAGCCAGGTGTGGTGGTGGGCACCTGTAATCCTAGCTACTCAGGAGGCTGATGCAGGAGAATCACTTGAACCAGAGAGGCAGAGGTTGCAGTGAGCTGAGATCACGCCACTGCACTCCAGCTTGGGCAACAAGAGTGAAACTCCGTCTCAACAACAACAACAACAAAAAAACGTGTAACCTTTTTTATGACCCAGCCTCAGAAGTTGTACACCATCATTTCTGCAATATACTAGTGCTTACACAGGTCAGCCTTACTCATTGTGGGAGAGGACTACATAAGGGTGTGAATACTAGGAAGTGGGGATCATTGAGGACATCTTGGAAACTAGCTTCCACAGAGTAAGGTCAGGATTTGCAGGAAAGAGGAATCTCAGGTTTGGGGTATGTTAAATTTGGGGTTCCTATTTTATACTCTGGTGATATTAAGAGGCAATTAGATGTACCAGTCTAGAATTTAGAGGAGTTATCAGCAGGTACAGGGTAGTTTAAACAACTGGACTAAGAAAACCTAGGGAGTCAATGTAGGTAGAGGATAGGTCTACGGCCTGTACCCTGGGTATCTCCAATATTTAAAAGTCAGGATAGGAAGGAAGATTGAGACGGATTAGCCATTGACGTAGAAGAACCAAAGAGGTGTCCCAAAAGCCAAGTGGAGAGAGTTTCAAGAAGAGAGAGTGAGCAGTTGTATCAGAAGCTACTGATAGTCCAGTAAAATGAAGAGTGAGAATTGACCATTGAAATTAGCAACAAAGAGATTCCTGGAGACTTTGAAAGGAACAATTTTGATACTGTTGAGGATGAAAATCGGATCAAAGAGCAATAAAGGAAGTGGAGACATTACCTATAGGTGACTTGGGAGTTTCACTGTAAGGGAGAGCTGAGAAATGGAGTGGGATCTGAAGGAGAAAGTGGTGAGATGGTGGGTTTGGTGGTGAGAGCAAGTGAAGTTCTGTTGCTTCTCTTTTCTTAGTGGAAATTGAAAGCAAGGACATTAGCTAAGTGAAGAAAGAGGAGGGGGTTTTGGGAGTCTAAGGAGAGAGGAGAAGGTCTAAGTCACCTTAGAGGGTGGGAGAGTGAACTGATTAGAGAAATGAAGTGGAATTGCCAGGCAGTCCTAAGGGAGCTTCAGGAAAGAAGTAGGTACAGAGAGTTGAATGGAACCAGGGTGTGGGTTTTGCTGGATTTGTAAATGAAAGACGACAGGAACAGGGAGTTGTGGTTATGTGCAAGAGAATAATTACAGTGGACCATGGGATTTCAGAAGGGAAGTGAGGACATGATAGTGTCAGCAGTGTCAAAGAATTGGTGGATTTCGGGTACTAAATAGTGAACTTGGAAAATAAGGGTAAGTAGTTGAAGACTCAGACACTTGAAGTTGAATTTTGGAAGATTTGCAGTTATTGGCAGTGACAGGATCTAGGTATGAGTATGAAAATGGGTAGCTGAGGTGAGATGGCAAAATCAAAAGATTATCATGAGTTGGGAGGTCAGTATTCATTATGGAAATCACCAGTTATGATGGGGTGACTAGAGTGAGGCAAGGAGCCGGTGCAGAGGGAGAGGTGTGAGGAGAAGCACCATGGCAAGAGGTTAGTGGCATACACGTTGGAATTAGCTGAAATCTGTTTCCTCGGTTGCATTGGGCAAAGTCACTTCTCATCAGTGAGCCTCAACATCTTCTCAATAAAACAGGGATAATTACCGCCACCCTCAAAGAGTCATTGTGGGGATGAAATGAGATGATGGTTGTGAAGTACAGTGATCTGTACACAGCTAATGTTCAGTATTTACTGTTGACTGTTTTCTTACTGTTTCTTTTATTAAAAGAATTGATATGTGTGTAGAAGTGCTTAATGCCTGACCCGTAGCATGTACTATATGAATATTAGTTATTATAACTTTTATTATCCCTAAGCAAAGGGCTTGTGCAGACTGGGGCCACCGATTTCACTGTGTCTGGCCCCAGCTGATGCCTCTGCTTCTCCCCTCCCCTTAGAGCTTGGGAAAGTCGAGGTGACGGTGTTTGACCCTGACTCCCTGGACCCTGATCGCTGTGAGAGCTGCTATGGTGCTGAGGCAGAAGATATCAAGTGAGCTGGAGGGGAGCGGGAGCAGGGTTCCCATCGGGCGCCATCTGTCAGTCAGCCTCAGCCTCAGTCAGACTGTGGCAGGTGGGGAGGTCAGACCAAGAATCTAGAGTGGGCGGGGTATGTGCCTCTGTCATTGATCCTGGTGCAAGTGACTGAGGCTTTGTAACCAGGCCCTATCTGGGAGCTGCAGACCTAGAGATGAAGCTGAAGTGGTCTCTGCTCTTCCACCTAGAGAAATGGTTCAGAGGTGGTCTCTGGAGTCCAGTTACCTGGGTTCTACCCCTGTCTCCTTGGGCCAAGCCATGTAACCTCTCTATGTGAAGAGGGATGATAATAACATCTTCTCGTAAGAGTCACATATGGATTAGCTGTATACTGTGTGTAAAGCACTGAGGTGGAAGGCCCAGCCCAGATTATTAGACCCTCAGTATCTGATAACTGCTGCTGTTTCCCAGACCCTGACTTCTGCAAGACTGATTCAGCAGGTCTGGAGTGGGGCCTGGGAATGTGTACTTAAATTTTTTTTTATTGTGGAAAAATATGTGACATAAAATTTACCATTTTAACCATTTTTAAGTGTGCAACTCAGTGGCATTAGGTATCTTCACAGTGTCATGCAGTCATCACTCTCTGTCCTAAAACTTGTCATCGCCTCAAACAGAATGGGAATATGTATTTTTCACAGTCCTAGTCTGGGCACAATGGCTTACACATGTAATCCGTAGCACTTTGAGAGGCCGAGGTAGGTGAATCACTTGAGCTCAGGAGTTTGAGACCAGCCTGGGCAACATAGCAAGACCCTATCTCTAAAAAAATTTTAAAAATTAAAAAAAGAAAACAGTCCTTCTGCCACTGAGGAAACACATTTGGAGAATGTTTGGTGGTCAGGGATGAGGCTAGCAGAGCCTTCAATAGCAGGCAGAGCTGCTCGGGCTCTATTTCCCCAGATGCCAGCACTGGACTTATGCCTCTTTAACACTCTCACCGTCACTCCCTGCCCTACAGGTGCTGTAACACCTGTGAAGATGTGCGGGAGGCATATCGCCGTCGAGGCTGGGCCTTCAAGAACCCAGATACTATTGAGCAGTGCCGGCGAGAGGGCTTCAGCCAGAAGATGCAGGAGCAGAAGAATGAAGGCTGCCAGGTGTATGGCTTCTTGGAAGTCAATAAGGTATCAGGAGGAATCAAGACAAGATAGGGCCAGCGGGGCTGGGCAAGCTCCACTGGGAACCGAGGGCCCACTCAGGCCCTGAGTAGGCAAAAGGAGGACACAGCCAGTGAATGAGAGAGAATGTTCCTTACAGGTGGCCGGAAACTTCCACTTTGCCCCTGGGAAGAGCTTCCAGCAGTCCCATGTGCACGGTGAGTGATCTGCACTAGCTGGGGAGATTTAGATGCTGGCCACCTTCTTGGTGAGCTTGAGTGGTCCTCTTCTGCCTGCTGCTCATTTGTCTTGGGCAACCATTTGGCCAGAGCAGGCCTTCATCTCAGGGCAGCAGTTTAGCACAGTGGCTAAGAGCACAGGCCGAGGAGCCAGACTGCCTGCATTCAGATACCAGTTTCAGACCTTACTGGCTGTGTGACTTTGAGAAGGTTTCTTAATCTTTTTGACTCCTGTTTTCTACTTTATAAAATGGTGATGAGGGCACTTATCTCACAGGGTGTGTGTGCAGGTTAAAGATGATAGCACGGAGCCTGGCTTGTGGTAGGTGCTTGTTGAAATAGTAGCCCCCCTCCGTGTCCGACAATGACCTGTGCATGAGGCTTTGGGAGAAGCAGAGCTAGGTTGGAGCACAGGTTCTGCCACACCTGAGCTATGTCATATTTGGGCCCTATTTAGTTGCTTCTTCTGTAAAATGGGGATGATGATAATAGTACCCACTCACAGGGCTGTTGGGGTGAACAAATGAGATTTATTCTCATTCATTTGTTCATTCATGCATTCACAAAATATTTAGTAATCACCTACTAGTCTAGTTGCTAAGGGTACAGTAGTGAACAGTCTGTGCCCTCAGAACATTCTAGTAAAGAAATAGACAATAAGTATATAAAATATAAATAGTCCCCAATTAACAATGGTTCAGCTTGCAATTTTTAACTTCATGATGGGTATTACATGCATTTTTCACTTAACGATATTTTCTTTTTCTTTTTTGAGACAGAGTCTCACTCTGTCGCCCAGGCTGGAGTGCAGTGGCGTGATCTTGACTCACTGCAACCTCCACCTCCTGGGTTCAAGTGATTCTCCTACCTCAGCCTCTTGAGTAGCTGAGTGTACAGGTGCGTGCCACCACGCCCAGCTAAGTTTTGTATTTTTAGTAGAGATGGGGTTTCATTATGTTGGCCAGGCTGGTCTTGAACTCCTGACCTCAAGTGATCTGCCCGCCTCGGCCTCCCAAAGTGCTAGGATTACAGGGATGAGCCACCGCACCTGGCCGACTTACAATATTTTCAACTTGCAATGGGTTTATTGGGACGTAACCCCAGTGTAGGTCAGGGAGCATCTGTATATGGTATATCAGATGCTGTTAAGTCATATGGACCAAAACAAGGCAGGATAAAGGTGGTAATGGGGAGGGGCTAGGGTAGGGCAGTGAGGGTCCTATTTTAAATATGGAGGTCAGGGACAAACTCTTTGATGAGGTAATATTTTAGCAAAGACCTGAAGACAGTGAGGGAGCCAGCCATGTGGATGTCTGGGGAGGAAGTGTTACAAGCAGAGAGAACAGTAAATGCAAATTCCTAAGGCTAGAATGTGCTTGGCAAGTTCAAGATACAGTAAGAAGGTTAGAGTGGCTGGAGCAGAGGAGCATGCTTAGAAATGAAGTGAGAGAGGCCGGGTGCAGTGGCTCATACCTGTAATCCCAGCACTTTGGGAGGCCAAGGCGGGTGGATCACCTGAGGTCAGGAGTTCAAGACCAGCCTGGCCAACATGGTGAAACCCTGTCTCTACTAAAAATACAAAAATTAGCTGGGTGTGGTGGCACACGCCTGTAATCCCAGCTACTCGGGAGGCTGAGGCACGAGAATCTCTTGAACCTGGGAGGTGGAGGTTGCAGTGAGCTGAAATTGCGCCATTGTACTCCAGCCTGGGTAACAGAGTGAGACTCCATTTCAAAAAATAATAATAAATAAAGAGAGGTCACAGGGCCATATCATGCAGGGCTTGCAGGGGCATTGTAGGGACTTGGGCCTTTACTCTGCATGAGATGAGAAGCCATTGTAGGGCTCTGAAGAAGGTGAGGCATGATCTGACTTAAAAGCTCTCCAGCTGCTCTGTGGACAAGACTGGGCAGGGGAAAGGACAGAATCAGAGAGGCCCATTAGGAGGCGGTTGCAGTGATCAATCCAGGCAAAAGATGGTGGGGCACGGCCCAGAGTGGCAGTGGAAGTGGTGGGAAGTGACTGGCTTCTGGATGTATTTTGAAGGTAGAGCTGAGAAGAGTTCCTGATGGGCATGAGGGATAAAGGAAAAAGTCAAGGACGCCTCCAAAGTTTTGTACCTGAGTAGTAAGAAGGATGGAGTTGCCTGTAATCCTAGCACTTTGGGAGGCCAAGGCAGGTGGATTGCCTGAGCTGAGGAGTTTGAGACCAGCCTGGGCAACATGATGAAACCTTGTCTCTACTAAAAAATGCAAAAAATCAGTCGGGCGTGGTGGCGTGCGCCTGTAGTCCCAGCTACTCGGGAGGCTGAGGTAGGAGAATTGCTTGAACCCAGGAGGCGGAGGTTGCAGGGAGCCGAGATCGTGCCATTTCACTCCAGCCTGAGCGACAGAGTGAGATTCCATCTCCATTAAAAAAAAAAAAAAGGATGGAGTTGCCATTTAGCAAGATGAGGGAGACTCAGGGCAGGTTTAGATATTCGGAAATGGGATCGTACAGCTGGTATTCGGCTTTTGATGTGTTCAGACCAATAGCATCTGGGTGTCCTTCTAGACACCCAAGGTGTCAAGTAAGTTTTCCATTCAAGCCTGGAGTTCAGGGAGAGGACTTGCCTGGAGATGCAGATGTTGGCATCATCAGCATGTGTATAGAGCTGTGGGACTGGATGAAATCACCCTGGAGGTGAGGGCAGATGGAGAAGAAGGGAAGCTCAAAGGGCTGGGTGCCAGGCCTCCCACATTAGAGGCCAAGGGTGACAGGGGGAATTGGTAGGGGAGACTAGAGGAGGAGTGTAAGCCGGGAGTGTGGCATCCTGCCAGCCACGGACGGGTGTTTCAAATACCACATCAGATGCTTCTGGATGTCGAGCGGGAATTGACCATGGCATGTACATGCAACAGTCACTTATAGCCTTGACTGAGTCATTTAAGGGTGTGATAGGACCACCCTAGAGTGGGTTCAGGAGGGAATGGGGGAGGAGTTGGAGCGAGTATTGACAGCTCTATAGTGGAAATTGCCTAGGGGAGGAGAGAGCATGAGCTGAAGCTAGAGGGAAATGTGGAGTCGAGGGAGGCTTTTCTAAGGAGGGTGATGTAGCAGAATGTTAATATGCTGTTGGAAATTATCGACTAAAGAGCATAAGTGATGCTCCAGAGACGAGACAGTGACCGGAGTGAAGTCCTGGAGAAGGAGAAAGAAGACAGAATCTAGTGCCTTACACATGTGGAAAGTCCAAACTTAGCACCAGGAGGAAGGGCAGGCTCTGTAGGTACAGGTAGGGTGGTAGCTGGGGTGGCAGAAGTACATGGAGAGTCTCTTCTGAGTCTTCCCGTCTTCTCCATGTTGTAGGAAGGAAGGTCCTCAGTTGAGAATGAGGAGAGAGGGAAGGAGGTGTTGGAGATTTGAAAGAAGAAAAGATGTGACTGGTCACTTGGGGGTGGAAGAGTGCGTGGACTGGGGAGATTGAGTAGGATTGATGCAGCACTAGGGCCTCCCTGGAGTCTGCGGCTGTGAATGTAAAGAGAGCGGTCAGCGTGGTTGTCTGTGTGGGAATGGACTCAGTCAACAGAACATTGCAATTGCCTGGGGTTTGGTGTTGCCAGGTGCCTGCAAAGGTGAGGGAATCAAATATGTAAAGAACTCACCTTGATTCTGGACCACAGCATATGAGCTAGGAAAGGAGGAAAGACAGGATGTGGGGAAGCCAGTGAGGGGGCAGGAGGAAAAAGGGACTACAAGTCCTGAGTGTAGTGTCAACAAGTTATTGGAATTGGGGAACTGGAGGAAATTAGAAAGCTGGTGGAGCATGAGTTGCTTGAAATTGAAGTCACAGAAGGGGCTTTGTTAATGACAAAGTTTAGGGAATGGCCAACAGAGCAAGTGGCTCAGGTAGGCAGAGCACAAGATCAGGGAGGAAAGGATGTCCAGGAACTGGGAGGCCCGGGTACTGGAAGGATCATCTACGTGGATATGGAAATCACTAGAAAGTGTGACAGAGGTAGTACAGGAGAGAGTGACAGGCAGTTGCCCAAGCTGTTGAAAAATGGCATGGGAAAACTGTTCTGGAGGTTCCATATCGATATCTAGGTGACTGAAACAAGCAGGGCTGCTCTGCCCTGAGCTTCAAAGCTGGGGATTTTTTTTTTTTTTTTGAGGCTGGAGTGCCATGGCACAATCTTGGCTCACTGCAGCCTTGACCTCCTGGACTCGAGATCCTCCCACCTCAGCCTCTCAAGGAGCTGAGACCACAGGCACATGCCACCATGCCTGGCTAATTTTTTTTTTTTTTTTTTTTGCAGAGACAGGGTCTTGCCATGTTGCCCAGGCTCCTGGGCTCAAGTGATCCTCCCGCTTGGCCCCCCAAAATGTTGGGATTACAGATGTGAGCCATTGTGCATTTTTAAGGCAGATAAAGGGAAAGTGATCTGGAAGTGGCAGTAAGGAGCAAAAAAGACTTCTCTTTAGGCCAGGGAAGAGGTTGTGTATGGAGAGAAGATAGTCGCGCGTTGAGGGGATGCCAGGGAGTTAGTGCCTGAAAGGAAGAGCCAGGCTGAAGCAAGAAAGTGAAGAGGAACCCAGGGGTTGAAGGCAGGGCTGGGAAAGGTGGGAGTTGGTGTCACAGTAAAGGATGGACAGAGCCGCACAGTGACAGAGCCCAGGGTATGAAGATGGCCTCTCAAAATGGTTGAAGTGAACAGGAAGAAAGGGCCTCCTGGAGGGTAGCTCTGCTGGTCTTCAGGGCAATCTGTGGGGGTGGGGCTGTGTTGGGGAGGGGCCAGTGTGGGGGCTGGAGGACCCTGCAGAGCTCTGGGACCCCCTCTTCACTCTGGAGGAAGCTGGGAGAAAAGGGTCTTGCTGGGAGGGTAGGAAGATGATCAGTGTCAAGCTGTTGGCACAAGGTCTGGCGGGCACTCAGTAGACACACAGCCAGAGTGGCAGCCTCTTGGCCTGGGACTGTTAGACTTGTGGATCCCCGGGCCGGGGGTGCTCTGTATTTGGAAGGATGTATAAATGCAAAGGTACAGTTGCCCAAGGCCAGAGATCTGGCTGAATTGAGGCCTGGGAGTGAGTTTCTAACATCCTTGTTGATTGGGGCCGGGGTGGGTAATAATCTCTTACAGTGTAAAGTTTACAAGTATTTTTCCATCTTAGATCCCACGTGATCCTTAGGACAGCCCTTTGCAAAGGAGAACACTGAGGCCCAGAAAGGGCAAGTGATTTGCCCAAGGCCACACAGTCAGGAACTTGGCTCTTTGAGCTCTAGGCCTCTTGTCCTTCCTAGGCCACTATCTTGCTCCTCTCTGGCCAGATTAGTTCACTCTTGAGGAGAGGCCCAGAAGGAGGCTTGTTAGCTGGGGCCAGACTGTGTTGCTGAGGCTGAATGTTCCAGTCTTCCCTCCTGCAACATATCTTGCTGTCATAGTTCTCATTGTGAAGCTCTGAATCTTTCTTCTCTCTCCTCCCTCCCCCATGCTGCAGTACATGCTGTGGAGAGTAAGTGGCCCTGCCCCCACGGAGGCCAAACCCCTACTTCTGGGGCAGCCTGCCCTACCAGAATGGGGGGAGGTTGGATGGGGCTGTGATTGGGTCTCCTCTGACCTGGCTGCTGGGTGACTGTACAAAGGTCTGGGATGTATCTTTGAAGTATGGTTCCTTGTAGCAGGAGGGATTGAGGCTAGAGGGCAGGAATAAATTGTTCTGGAACAGTTGGTACAGGGTCCCCATGGGATTTCTTCTGGGGAGCTTTGAGGGTGGAGGCAGGGAAAGTGTGGATGGCATTCTCAGATCCCACCTCACTTTGAGGTTCAGTGATTTGCCATCAGCTCTAGTTAGTGAGAGCCCATAGTCAGTGGGTTTTGTTTCCGGAGATGCAGGCAGGGCCATGGTGGTAGTCAAGGCATAGAGTTCCCTGTGGACGTCAGGGAGGAACCAGGGTCTGTTCTAATGACTCCTGAGGAGGGCGTGAACTCTCACACAGGCCCAAGGCTTGCCCTTTCTGGCTGTCCTTAAGCAGGACCAGGAGGTGCCAGGCTGGAGAAGGAATGAGGGGTCAGAGAAGACAGGTGGTTTGCAGTCCAGGGAGAGGAAGGAGGAGGCCAGTGCTGCTCCTACTAATGACGCCTTCTCCCTTGCCTTCTCCCTTCTCTCCTAGTCCATGACTTGCAGAGCTTTGGCCTTGACAACGTACGTACCAGATGGAAACCATGGAGGGCAGGTGGGGGTGGGAGGCTTGGTTGCTGCCTTCATTTCCTTGTAGGAACATCCTGGGATGGGGTAGTGCATATAGAAAAATACACCATGTTCTGAATGGGGATCCAGCCTGAGGGTTAAGCGAGAGTGACTTTTGAACTGAACTCTGAGCAGGCTAGGGGCAAGATTGGGGTTGGATAAGAGCATCCTAGACAGACAGAGCCTCAGCGCAAGGTCAGGCGGGAGCATGGCCCTTCTAAGGAACTGCGGGGCAGGTGTGGATGGGTGAGGCTGGAGAAGTCGGCAGGGACCAGACCACACCAGACTCAGAGGCCACGCTGAGGAATCACGTCTTTCTCATGAGAACAGTGGAAAGCTGTTGGCCTTCTTTAAGCAGGATCACGACATAATCAGATGTGCATTTTTGGAAAGATCCTTCTAGTGTCTGAGTCTGATACACAAGGGAGCAGGAAGGGAGTGCATCTGGGGGTTCACAGCCTCCAGCCTAGGCCTCCAGGCAAAGCCAGCACCTGCTACTCTGTGTGCCTAACGTACAAGTGAAGCTGGTATTTTAAGAAATCTGGAACCTGGCCAGGCATGGTGGCTCATGCTTGTAATCCCAGCTACTCAGGAGGCTGAGGCAAGAGAATCGCTTGAATAAGGCGAGGCTGCAGTGAGCCAAGATCATGCCACTGCTCTCCAGCCTGGGCAACAGAGTGAGACCTTGTCTCAAAAAAAAAAAAAAAAAAAAAGAAAAATCTGGAACCCCAGGAGTTTGCAGGCTGTGGAAGGAGGAGTTTCTAGGTAGGGAATGGGGGATTCTTATCTCGGGGAGGTTGTCCCCTTAGGACCATAGCCTCCCCTTCCTCCCACATCTCCGCAGACGGACCCAGGTGTCCCTGTCTGCTACTGTCATCAGAGCTTTGGATGAGCTCTGGATGGTGTTGTTTGCAGATCAACATGACCCACTACATCCAGCACCTGTCATTTGGGGAGGACTATCCAGGCATTGTGAACCCCCTGGACCACACCAATGTCACTGCGCCCCAAGGTACCAGCCCGGGAGGCAGCCCCCAGCCGCAGAAGGCCGGCCGGGCACCCACACCCAGTGCTTTGTTTTCCCCTCAGCCTCCATGATGTTCCAGTACTTTGTGAAGGTGGTGCCCACTGTGTACATGAAGGTGGACGGAGAGGTGAGTCAGGGAGCTCCCTACCAGAGTCTCCTGCGCGGTGCCAAGCACTGGAGTTCCTGCATTTTGTTCCGTCAGCCTGGGGAGTGAAAGCTGCCTCGTCCTCACATGGCCAATAAAAGACTGAGGCACAGAGAGGGTGAGGGATTTGCCCTCCCAGGCAGAGTGCAGGCCTGGGGCTGTCAGATTTAAAGCGCCTGCTCTTTCTGCTGCCCTCACCGCTTCTATCCGTTCCTCCGGTGCCCACCGTCTGCCTGCCTCACTGTTCTCTGTGGTCTGCCTGGGCTGGGGGTTAGGCAAGGCAAGTCTCTGTGTACCCACTCCCAAGGCTGCCCTGGCCTGTGGAGCAGCATCTCAGCAGAGTGGCAGGGTGCGAGGGGCTGAGGGCAGAGGAAGTCAGTTCAGCCTTGGTGCATCTTTGGAGAGCTGCTTCTCAGCCTGGACCCCCGTGAGAACACCCACCAAATGCTGCCAGGATAGGTAAACTATAAAGAGCTGGCACCTGGAAGGGAAGGCTGAGGCCAAGACTAGGAGAGGGGGTCTGGCGGGCCAGGCCTTGCAGTGCGGGCCACTAGCACGGTGCTGTGTTCTCTCCCTACACGGCCAAGGCTCAACAGGAAAGGGGAAGGAGCAGGGGTGGGGCTGATGGTGGCTGGAGCCAGGTCCTAGCCCTAGCCCTGGCCCAGGCTCCCCTCCCACCCCAGGTACTGAGGACAAATCAGTTCTCTGTGACCAGACATGAGAAGGTTGCCAATGGGCTGTTGGGTGACCAAGGCCTTCCCGGAGTCTTCGTCCTCTATGAGCTCTCGCCCATGATGGTGAAGCTGACGGAGAAGCACAGGTGAGGATGGGGGCAAAGCGGCCTCTGGGGGCCTGGGCCTGAGGGAGGAGGATGCCTGCTGAGCCCACCCTCTCCTTCTACCAGGTCCTTCACCCACTTCCTGACAGGTGTGTGCGCCATCATTGGGGGCATGTTCACAGGTAAGAGGCCCACAGCGTCTGTGAGCTGTGGGGTGGGGAGGGTAAAGCCTGGGTGCCCCAGGTTTGGTTGGGGGTGAAGGGGCAGATGCTGGCCTGGCCAGTTAAGTGACAAGGCTCTCAGCGTCAAAAGCCAAGGCCCCCAGTGGGCCAGTGCCAGCCCTTGTCTCTCTCCCAGTGGCTGGACTCATCGATTCGCTCATCTACCACTCAGCACGAGCCATCCAGAAGAAAATTGATCTAGGGAAGACAACGTAGTCACCCTCGGTGCTTCCTCTGTCTCCTCTTTCTCCCTGGCCTGTGGTTGTCCCCCAGCCTCTGTCACCCTCCACCTCCTCGGTCAGCCCCAGCCCCAGGTTGATAAATCTGTTAATTGTGATAGTACTCACTGGGCTCCGTGTGATCCTTGCCGTGGCCAGAGCCTCATCCTGGCCACTCATTGAAGGCAATTGTGACTGATGGATCGGGGCCCAGCGCCCTCGGGAGCCCCACATGGGCATCCCCTAGTTAACCGGGGTTTATTCACACCAGACTCATGTCCAGCCCACAGCCCTGTCCTGGGTCCCTCCTCCACTGTGGTCCTCAGGCCTCTCGGGTTCAGCCCTAGGGCTCAGATGCACCTTTTCAGCGTGAGCTTCCTGGAGCCACCGTGGCCCCCAGGTTCATGAGTGATCAACCCCAGGCCACTAATTCAGGGCCCTGAGTGCATATTGGGGCTTGCCACTTCTTCATTGATGGGTAAAGCTGGGGCCGCTCTCCGCCACCCTGGGCTCAATACACCTGATCCTGTCACACTCACTGATCCCACTGTGCCAAACCCCGCGCTGGCTCTCACTGCGGAGAGGAATCCCTCCAGGTCCTCTGCAGTCTCCTAGATGGAAGCAAAACTGAACACTGAGGTGCGAAAGTAGCAGTGGCCATTCTGGAGCAGAGCCAGCACCAGACCCCTGGCTTGGAGCCTAATCAGGGTTTCCCATTAGAACTCTGGATCCATGTGGAGAACCAGGGCCCAGCAACCTCACCAGTCCACAGCCTAGGGAACCAGGGGTACCTAAACAGCCAGTCAGTTTATCAGATCATGTCTCGAATGTTGATGCAAGACTGTGGCAGGGGAAAAGCGAGAGAGAGGGGAAAGGAAGCGAAGTCAGGTAGTGACAGCAGAACTTTTGGAGTCAGACCCGAGATCCAGCTCTGATGGAAGCCTCTCTCAGGGATGGTGAGGAATGGACAGGTTAATGGAGTCCGTCAGGTCCTTAGCTGTCCTGGAGTGGTGGAAGCCAGAAACAGATTAGGTGAGAGGGACCTGGCCACCAGCAGGAGCGGGAGCAGTGGTGGAGTGGGTGTGATAACTCAGCTGCCGGGGCCCTTTTCTTCCCTGTGGTGGGGATGGGGGCAGCCTTCCATCCCTGTGCATTCTTCAAGTCCCCAGCACCTGAGGTCACCCAAGAACATCTCTGTTCTCTGCCACCTGGAGCCAGCCTTGCATAGCACGTGATCACAGGTCAGTGGCTGTGATAGGTTTATTCAGAGGAAGCACTAGACTCTGGGGTAGCTCACATTGGTAAGAAAGACTTCCAGGAGCAGGCATTGAAGGGTTGGCACCCTGGGTGAGTGTCCAGGGTCAGCGAGAGTCACTTGTGGAGGGGACGGAAGATGACCTGGCTGATCTGGCCAGGGATGGTGTAGAAGACCAGGAGGAGGAAGACGGTGAGCAGCACCAGTAGCAGCAGCAGCACCAGGATGCGCCAGTACCGGCGCCAGATGAAGAAGACAAAGGTCTTCAGCGGGTTCACAAACCAGTTGAAGGAAGTTTTCGGGCGGCTGTTGAGGAGAAGAGTGGTGTCAGGATGAGGAGGAAGCCCCTTGACCACCCCCACCTCCCCATCGGCCCAGGCTGTGGCCCCAGCCCCGGTGCCTGACTCACCTGGGTTTCTCCAGAGGCTCTGGCTGCTTCCGCCCCTTCCCCACTGGCCGTTTCTCGGCCTCCTCCACAGTCAGCAGCTCAAACTCTGCCTCCACCTTGCCCTGAAAAGGACACTCCTGCATCACTGGGAGCAGAGGGCGGGCTCAGGCCCCAGCTCAGCCTGGCCTCTGCCCACGGGCACCCACCGTGAGGATGTACACATTGCCACCCGTGTCTGTGAACTCCAGGTCTTCTGGCCGGCCCTTCCTCCTCCTCTGCTTTCGCTTCTTCTTGCCAGCCTGAGCCTCCTGCGCCTCCCGCTCCACGTCCTCTGCCTCCTTCAGCTTCACTACCGGCCACCAGCCCCTCAGGCGGCGGCAGCGAAACAGATTGCACCTCGACCCGGCCCCATCGCGGGCCAGCCGCACAGAGCAGAGCTCGGGGCCCCGGGCCCCACGCACCATGTCTGGTAGCTGCAACTCCAGGGATCCTGCAAGTCCAGAGCACACCAGATTAGGCATGGGATCAAAGTCTCATTGTGCCAGGGGTGAGGAGGCAACACACCAAGGTTGTAAATTGGGGCATTGAAAGTTGCAGTGTGTGGTCAGGCCACAGCTATAGACCACCCAGACCACAGCCCAGCGGTCCACCCATTGCTACTTCCCAGTGGAAGAGGGCCAAGGGTCGGGATCAGAGTGCCAAGGACCAAAGGCTGTGGAGTTGGTGTCAGGGTGACAAGCTAGGGTCAAATCAGAGTTGAATCAGAGACTCTGGGTGGCAATGGAGGTTACTGTGGTCTAGGCCTAATTAACTCAGTAATTAGGCCAGAAAGCAAAGGTTTCACACCTCGGGTCCAAAATCCCAAGATTCAAGGTTGGGTCAGAGTAGGGAACTGGGGGACGGAAGCGAGGGCTGGAGGCAGGGGTGGAGGTGAGGGCTGGAGGCAGGGGCTGAGGGTGGGGAAGGCTAAGCAGTGTAATACCAAGGAAGTCATTGGCAGAGATGCGGTCATAGTCCCAGACCTGCAGGACCAGCACTGCAGGCTGCCGGAACTCAGCCTCCTCCAGGGCAAAGGGTCCAGACCTGCGCCGGACGCTCACCTCCCGCTCCGTGGGCAGGTAGTCAAAGCGGAACACAAAGCGCCAGTTGAAGTTCCCCTCCCCAGTCAGGGAGTTGAAGTGAACGTCTGTCTCCTGCTTGTCATGCTCCAACCCCTTCACCCAGCTGGGGCCGGGGTAGGTGAGCGTCAGGGCTGGAGCTACATGGAGAACCCACTCCTCACCCCGCTCTCAGCACCACGGAGGGCCTGGGGTCGGGGCTCTGGACTCAGCCCGAGGGCCCACACCCATTTGCAATCCCCCTAGTGCACCGCCGTTGCCCCGCCCGGCCGGCAGCCTACCTCTTCACATAGATGTCACTCGACATCTCTCCGGTGAGTGGATTCTCATCATCCAGAACCACATCCTCCGTGTTCCAGATGACAACTCTGAGCTCATAGCTGGGGGGCACATTAGGGGGTGGCTTCAGACTCTCGCGTGGGGCCCTAAAAGGGGCTGCAGGAAGCAGGAGGGACCTGGGCCGGGGCCACTGACATTCACTGGGCACCTGTGTGCCCAGCAGGGGAATCCAATGCCTGTGGTCCCATGAAGGGAAGCCCCAGGTGTCACTGACCACCCTGGCCACAGCAGATGGCCCCAGGAATGGTCTGTGGGGCCAGCGAGATTCTCCTTCCCGTGAATTTAGAATCAGGGCGCTCTACCGTTGCATGGTGTGGCATCAGATGCAAAGCTGGAGCCACCACAAGCCAGAGTTTGGGGATGTAGAAAAGTGAGTGAACAGAGAAAGCCAGTCTGCAGGGAGAAGAGGGAGGATGAGAGATGGGGGACGGGAGCATACAGCGCCTGAGGGACAGGAGGGCTGCGACACTCTGGACCCTACCCGCATATAGCCCTGTCTTTGGGGGCCATGGGGTTGCCTGGATAGCTGTTTTCTCCAGCCCAGCATCAATTTCCCCTCATTTGTTGACAGCACCGTGATTTTCTGCTGGTGAGCCACCCCCACCCCAACCACCCCTCCCCACCACCACTGTCAATCTATGGAATTCTGGTCGGGCAGGCCCCTCCCTCCCTGGCTGGACGGGATGGGGGAGACATCACTGGACTGGCCAATTCGAGTATTACAGCCCCCTGACCACAATGATTGCTTCTTCAGGGCACAGCATTTGACCCAAGCTGGTCTACTGAGTCAGCCCTGAGGCTTTTGCTGTAACTGGGAAAGAGGTGTTTGTTTCTGCTCAAGTGGCCTGGCTGAGATGTAAGCCTCGCACTGTTAGATGCCACTTTGCCCCCAGCCCTGCAGAGGGCTCCCTGAGAGTGACACCAAGGAAAGCAGAGCCCAGAGGCAGAAAGTGACAGGCTGCTGATATCTGAGCATCTGCATTCAGCCCTGTGTGAAGTGGCTGTGACCCACACACAACTCCACTCAGATGAGCTTAGGTGGGAAGGGGGCTTACCAAAAGGTACTTGGACTCAATTTACAAGAGACACTTGACTTGCAATGCTTATGAATAACAGGGAATTTAATGACACCTAACTGAAAAGCCTGTGATGAGCAACCTCTGCCTGCTTCACTGGGGACCCGGGTTTTCAGAGGAGCCTTGTACAGGTAGACCAGGATGTGCACCCGCCTTGGGAGGAGGCGACAGAACTCTCACCTGATTGGCTGCCGAGGCTTGATGTCAACTGGGGGTGGAGCAGGCACATCTTGAGGAAAGATGTCAATCCACATGTGAAGAGATCCCTGGGGGGACAGGACCAGGCTGGAGGGTCTTGCCAGGCTCCCAACCTTCCCTGACAGCCCTATGGCCACAGGCCGTGCCTTGTCCCCAAGTGGAGAAAAGAGCTAGGGTCAAAATGACAGGGTCAGGTAGATCCTGGGGGATGAGGATGAAGGTGGAGTCTGAAGTGTGGGTTCCAGGATCAAGGTTAGATTAGGGGTTCAAGGATGAGGTCCAGGCTGGGCGCGGTGGCTCATGCCTGTAATCCCAGCACTTTGGGAGTCCATGGAGGGTAGATCACTTGAGCTCAGGAGTTTGAGACCAGCCTGGGCAATATGACGGAACCCTGTCTCTACAAAAAATACAAGAACTAGCCGAGTGTGGTGGCAGATGCCTGTGATCCCAGTTACTCCCGAGGATGAGGTAGGAGGATCACTTGAGCCTGGGAGGTGGAGGCTGCAGTGAGCCGAGATCATGCACCTGCACTCCAGCTTGGGCAACAGAGTGAGACCCCATGTCAAAAAGGAAAAAAAAAAAAAAAATGAGGTTCCAGAAGGGGAAGTTGAGATTAAAAGTAATATCTGGTGTTCCAAGGTCCAGATCTTAGGGATCTGGGGGGAGGTCAGGTTAGGAACCCCACATCTGAGTCTTGGGCCCCAGGGGTGGGGATCCTGTAGGACTAGGGTCAGGGTGAAGGTGTGGTCCAGGATGGAGGTCCAGGATGGAAGTCCAAGATGAGCAGGGACACAGGGACCAGCAACAGGAGCTGCAGTCAGGAGCTGCAGGTGGCACCCAGGTGGACATCTTGGGGAAAGGCTGTCCTGGGGGCCCAGGGTCCAGGATCAGGTGGGTGTCCTGAGATTCTAAGAGTCTTGTGATTCTGGGCCTGGGTGCTGAGCCCTCCCTCACCTGCAGCAGCCCTGGGCTGTGGGGATGGTAGAGAGGCCTGGTTTCTACATGCTCGGGTACCAGCTGGATCCCAAAACCCGGCATTTCCTGCCAGCGCCGCAGCACAAGCAATGCCTGGGCCTCTTCAGGGTCCCCGCTCGCCACTGTGGGGCTGCTGCTGCCTGAAACAAGAGGTGTGTGAGCTTAGGGTTCCACACAGTTTCCATCTCTCCTCCCGCCCTCCCCCACCACAGAAGCTCTAAGCTGGGGAAGCCACTGTGTTGGATAAAGCCCTGTGGACTAGGAAAGCAGCTCTGTAATGCACAAAAAGTGGGAGACGCTGCTGTAACTTTGCCCAGTGAAAAGCCAGCAGTCAGTGGGACAGTGGGATTGGAGGTACTGCCACCTTTGTCTAGACCCTATTTAGAGAATAAGCCACCAGAGCAGGCACACTGGCTCATGCCTGTAATCCGGGCACTTTTGGAGGCCAAGATGAGAGGATTGCTTGAGTCCAGGAGTTTGAGACCAGTCTGAGCAACATGGCGAAACCTCATCTCTACCAAAAAAAAAAAAGAAGAAACTTAGGTGGGCGTGATGGTACGTGCCTGTAATCCCAGCTACTCAGGGGGCTGAGATGGGAGGATCACTTGAGCCTGGGAGGTCCAGGCTCCAGTGAGCTGAGATGGCACCACTGCACTCCAGCCTGGGTGACAGAGCAAGACCCTGTCTCAAAAAAATGAATAAATAAAAAACAAGCCTCCAGCCATTTAATTCTGCAGCCACATTCTGTTATATGGGACGCTGTATGGGACCTCTGTGTTCCGGGAACTTGATTAGTTATGGGTCCACTTTGGCTCTTTGGGGGAATCTCACACTCACCAATAAAGACTGTTTCCTCCCTAATACCCAAGAACCTCGTCCTTACTCAACCAAATTCACATCTACTTGCTGAAGCAATGGGTTATTTTGGGGAGCACACAAGACTGGGCCCCCTGTACCTTGTTCTACCAACATCTTGCTTGAACAGAAAGGGGCTGATACCTGGGGGCAGGGTCTCCGGTGGTGTCAGGAAGACTTTGCTGCCCACCTTGACAGCACCGGCTCGGTATTCAGGGGCAGGGAGGCCACAGCGTTGGCACAGCCCCGCCAGGATCTGCGAAGGCCGGAATGCATCACGCCAGGCATTGTAACCATCTCTACAGGCAGAAAAGGAAGATGCGTCAGCTGGGGCTGGTGTAGGGACACAGTTGGGCCTGGGGCAGTGATGACGTCATGAAGACATGAGGTCTAGGTTCAAAACTCCCAACGGGAGACAGGTTAGTCCTCATTTATGATAATAATGAATGAAAAAAATGTAGTCCAGGTGCTTCCATTAAGAAGATACTGATCTTATTACCTCTGTTTTGCAGATGAGAAAACAGACTTGAAGAGGTTAAGTGGGACTGGCATGGTGGCTCACACCTGTAATCCCAGCACTTTGGGAGGCAGAGGTGGGTGGATCACTTGAGGTCAGGGGTTCAAGACCAGCCTGGACAACATGGTGAAACCCTGTCTCTACTAAAAATATAAAAATTAGCTGGACATGGTGGCCCATGCATGTAATCCCAGCTACTGGGGAGGCTGAGGCAGGAGAATCGCTTGAACCCAGGAGGTGGAGGTTGCAGTCAGCCGAGATCGTGCCACTGCACTCCAACCTGGGAGACAGAGCGAGACTGTTTCAAAAAAAAAAAAAAAAAAAGAAAGCGGTCAAGTGACATTCGTTACAGGATCCCGACTCCCAAGCCCAAGTCTTGACCACTGAGCTATGTCTTGGTTGGCAGTGGCGGTGGGTGGGAGGGTCCCCTTCCATGAAATCATAGGATCTGGAGACACAAAAGGGAATGTGAGCTTGAATGTGTTTGGCCAGAAACTTAGAATGGCTCCTGTGGGCCCTGCTGGACCCACACTTCATACTGGGAGGCCAGCCCACAGTTTGCTCTGTGGTGGCTATAGAATCGGTTTTCCAGATCAATGTGGGTCTCCCCGATGAGGTCGTCAGAACCCACGAGGTCATGATCAAATACGGCGACCGTCAGCTCCGTCTCAGCTGGGAGAGAGATGCTTAGCTCCAGGATCCTGGCAAGGAGGGAGAGGGACTGAGGTCATTTCCATGCTCCAGGAGGTGGTCTGGGGAGGAGGCAGGTGTGTCAGCATCCCCTGTCCATTCCCTTGCCATCCCTAGGCCAGCTGCCACAAGGCCACAGGGCTGGATGCTCCTGCAGCTACCCCGTTTCCACCCCACAGGGCCCAGCCTCACTCTCCAAAGATGGGGTTGAGCTGCTTGGGGATGTAGCGTTCCTTGGTGTCCTGCCGCTCCCGGCCAGCGCTCACCACCACGTAAGGGTCTGCTTTGCCATTGGGGTCTGCAGGAGCCAGGTTGGTAGCCTAGGGGAACAGCATGGAGTGGAACTGAGAGAAACGTCATTATGATAACCCAAGGTTACCTTTGTAGGACCTAATTTCCCATTGGGTGAAAGCAGGAAGTTATCAAGGAGAGATCTCCCACTGTGAGGAGCTAATGGAGAGGTTGGACAAGATGACTTTTATTTTCAATTAGTTATGAAATAGTTAAGTCATACAAATAGGTATAACAAAAAGTGTAATGAAACAATATTTTGAAAGATGTATAACGGACTTACTATTCAACTCATAACTTTCTATATGGTTTGACTTATTTTTTAATTTATGAATTTTTTTAATAGAGATGGGGGTCTCACTGTGTTGCCCAGGCTGGTCTCAAACTCCTGGGCTGGGCGCAGTGGCTCACACCTGTAATCCCAGCACTTTGGAAGGCCAAGGCTGGTGGATTATTTGCAGTGAGGAGTTTGAGACCAGCCTGGCCATCATGGAAAACCCCATCTCTACTAAAAATACAAAACTTAGCCAGGCGTGGTGGCGCACACCTGTAGTCCCAGCTACTCAGGAGGCTGAGGCAGGAGAATGGCGTGAACCCGGGAGGCGGAGCTTGCAGTGAGCCGAGATTGCGCCACTGCACTCCAGCCTGGGCGACAGAGCGAGACTCCGTCTCAAAAAAAAAAAAAAAAAAGAAAGAAATGACATCCTGTGTAGTTTTCCCCCGCTTTTTATAGAGACAGGGGTCTCACACTACATTGCCAAGGCTGGTGTTGAACTCCCGGCCTCAAATGATTTTCCCACCTCGGCCTCCCAAAGTCCTGGGATTACACAGTGTGAGCCACTGCACCTCCAGCCCTGTGTAGTTTCTTGACTGAAAGTTGTTGGGTGATTTTTTCAATTGTTGTTTGCCTAAAGAGGTCTTTCATTTTTTTCTCTCTTGAATGAGTGTTTCCTAGGACACACAATTCAAGGGTGATAGTTATTTTTCTCTCAGTGCTTTGAAGATATTATTCTGTTTTTCTTCCAGCACTTTTAGTTGCTGTAGAGAAGTTGATGGGCTGACTGTCATTCCATTGTGGTAATCTGTACTTTCTCTCTGATGATCTTTACATCTTTTTAATTTAGAGACTGGGTCTTGTTCTGTTGCCCAGGCTGGTCTCGAGAACTCCTGGCATCAAGCAGTCCTCCCACCTCAGCCTTCTGAGTAGCTGGGGTTACAGGCATGAGCCACTGTGCCAACTTGATTATTTTTTTGGTATTTATATTTTCCATAGCACTTATGCTTTCTTCTTTTTTTTTTTTTTTTTTTCCTGAGACAGAGTCTCGCTCTGTTGCCCAGGTTGGAATGCGATGGCATGATCTCGGCTCACTGCAACCTCTACCTCCCAGGTTCAAGGGATTCTCCTGCCTCAGCCTCCCAAGTAGCTGGGATTACAGGCACATGCCACCACACCTGGCTAATTTTTGTATTATTAGTAGAGAACAGGTTTCACCATGCTGGCCAGGCTGGTCTCAAACTCCTGACCTCAGGTGATCCGCCTGGCTCAGCCTCCCAAAGTGCTGGGATTACAGGCGTGAGCTATCACGCCTGGCCACACTTATGCCTTTCTAATGCACTGAAACATTTACTTATTTTGTTAATGTTTGTTTCTCCTACTAGAATGCAGTCTTCATAAAGGCAAAGCTTTTTTTCTCCTTGTGATTACATATTAATTTTATTCTTTGAAATCTCTTTCTTCTCTTGTCCTGTCCAAATCCTACTTAGAGATACTCAGTCAAGCCTTAATTTCCTGTGCTGGCTCGGCTCAGTGGTTCATGGCTATAATCCTAGTACTTTGGGAGGCTAAGACAGGCAGGAGCTCAGGAGTTCGAGACCAGCTTGGGCAACATGGTGAAATCCTGTCTCTACTAAAAAATAGAAGAAATTAGCTGGGTGTGGTAGCATGCGCCTGTAGTCCCAGCTACTTGTGGGGGCTGAGGTGGGAGGATTGCTTGAGCCTGGGAGGTCAGGGCTTCAGGGAGCCGTGATCATGCCACTGCACCCCACCCTGGGCAACAGAGTGAGACCCTGTCTCAAAAACAAAACAAAACAAAAAAAACCCCGCGAATTTACTGCAAAGAGACAGTAATAAAGGAGTATGGTAGTGGCATAAACATAGATCAGTAGAATAGAACTGAGAGTCCAGAAAGAAATCCACATATCTATGGTCAATTGATCTTCAACAAGGGTACCTAGACCATTCAATGGGAAAAGAACCATCTCTCCAACAGATGGAGCTGAGACAACTGGACAGTCACATACAAAAGTATGAGGTCAGACCCTCACCTCACACTAGATACAAAAACTAACCCCAAATGGATCACAGACTTAAACATGAGAGTCAAAACTCAAACTCACAGTAGAAAACAGGCAAAAGTCTTCATGACCTTGGATTTTGCAAAGGTTTCTTAGCTATAACCAAAAAGCACAGTCAATAAAAGAAATAAAAATAGACTTCATCAAAATTAAAATCTCTTTTGCTTTAAAGGACACTATGAATAGAGTGAAAAGACAACGTAGGAAGTGAGAAAATATTTGCAAGCCATATAAAAATCTAGTAGCCAGAATATACAAAGAACTCCCACAACTCAACAACAAAACAACAATCTAATTTTAAAATGGACAAAGGACTTTAGACATGTCTCCAAGATATACAAAGGTCTAAAAACCACATGAAGACTGTTCAGTGTCATTAGGAAACAAATCAAAACCACAATTAGATACCACTTTATACCCACTAAGATGATCTTAATTTTTTCTTTTTTCTTTTTTTTTTTTTGAGTCAGAATCTCGCTCTGTCACCCAGGCTGGAGCACAGTGGCGCGGTCTCGGCTCACTGCAACCTCTGCCTCTAGGGTTCAAGCGATTCTCCTGCCTCAGCCTCCTGAGTAGCTGAGATTACAGGCGCCTGCCACCACGCCCGGCTAATTTTTTGTATTTTTAGTAGAGACTGGGTTTCACCATGTTGGCCAGGCTGGTCTCGAACTCCTGACCTCGTGATCCGCCCACCTCAGCCTCCCAAGGTGCTGGGATTACAAGCATGAGCCACTGCGCCTGGCCTGACATTCATTTTTTTAAAAGGACAATAAAGGCTAGGAGCAGTGGCTCACGCCTGTAATCCCTGCACTTTAGGAGGCCTAGGCGGGTGGATCACCTGAGGTCAGGAGTTTGAGACCAGCCTGGCCAACATGGCGAAACCGTCTCTACTAAAAATATAAAAATCAGCCAGGCGTGGTGGCGAGCGCCTGTAATTCCAGCTACTTGGGAGGCTGGGGCAGGAGAATCGCTTGAGCCCAGGAGGCAGGGGTTGCAGGGAGCCAAGATAGCACCACTGCACTCCAGCCTGGGTGACAGAGCGAGACTCTGTCTCAAAAAAAAAAAAAGAAAAAAGAAAATGTAAGTTATATTCTGGCACTCCTTTGCTCAGAACCTTCCTATGGCTTCCCATGTAATTCAGAATAAAGTGAATAACAAAACCCAACATGATCTGCTTCCTCTGCCCATCGCTGCTCCATTTCCTCTGAAGCCTTAATTCCTAAAACCTGTTCATTTATCCTGCCTGCTACGGCCACAAGGGGCCCCTTGTTGTTTGTCACACACATGAGTCATGGTTCCACCTGATGGCCTCTGTACCAGCTGTTCTGCCTGGAATGCTTTCTCCCTCAGGTAGCCACCTGCATAACTCCTTGGCCCCCTCCTAGTGTGTATTTAAGAGACAGGGTCTCACTCTGTCACCCAGGCTGAACTGCAGTGGTGGCATCACAGCTCACTATAGCCTCAACCTCCCAAGCTCAAACAATCCTCCCATCTCAGCCTTCCTAGTAGCTGGGACTACAGGTGGAAGCCACTGTGCCCAACTCTAGTATTTGTTTAAATAACACTTTCTCAGCCGGGCGTGGTGGCTCATTCCTGTAATCCAGCATTTTGTAGTTCGAGACCAGCCTGGGCAACATAGCAAGACCTCATCTCTACCAAAAAACAAAAAAAAAGTCTTATTGAGGTCTATCAACTCCGACCATCCATTTGCAACCCACCCCCAGCACTCCCCCATCCCTTTATCCTGACATATTTTCTCCACAGCACTTATAATTTTCTAACATATAAATAAGATATATAACTTTTTTTGTTTTGAGATGGAGTTTCGCTCTTGTCGCCCAGGCTGGAGTGCAGTGGTGTAGTCTCAGCTCACTGCAACCTCTGCCTCCTGGGTTAAAGCAATTCTCCTTCCTCAGCCTCTTGAGTAGCTGGGACTACAGGCATGTGCCACCAGGCCTGGCTAATTTTTGTATTTTTAGTAGAGACGGGGTTGTTGTATGTTTAGTAGAGACAGGAGTTCGGGCTGATCTCGAATTCCTGACCTCAGGTGATCTGCCCCCTCCTCGGCCTCCCAAAGTGCTGGGATTACAGGCGTGAGCCACCATGCCCAGCCCGTAAGCTATATAATTTACTTATTGATTATGGTTATTGTTCATCTCTTTTCACTAGAATGGAAAGTTCACGAGGGCACTGATCTTCATCTTACTCACTGCTTTTTATCACCAGTACCCAGAACACTGCCTAGTACCTCATAAAAAATGCAAGAAAGGCCGGGCACGGTGGCTCACACCTCTAATCCCAGCACTTTGGGAGGCCAAGGCGGGCAGATCACCTGAGGTCGGGAGTTTGAGACCAGCCTGACCAACATGGAGAAACCCTGTCTCTACTAAAAATACAAAATTAGTTGGGTGTGGTGGTGCATGCCTGTAAACCCCAGCTACTCGGGAGGCTGAGGCAGGAGAATCGCTTGAACCCAGGAGGCGGAGGTTGCAGTGAGCCGAGATTGCACCATTGCACTCCAGCCTGGGCAACAAGAGCGAAACGCCGTCTCAAAAAAATAAATAAATAAAATAAATGCAAGAAATACCTGTGGAATAAATGTTTGTGAGTGAAACTGGCCTAGAATTGTACTTTCTCATGTCATTCTTCTCAGGTTTTGCATCAAGATTATGCCACCCTCATGGAATTAACTGGGGTATTTCTTTTTATATTCTCTGAAATGGTTTGTGTAAGATTAAAATTGTTTCATCCATAACTGGTGGAAACTGCTGCTGAGACCATTTGGTCTGGAGTTTCTGACACAATTTCTTTTAATACTTATAGTACTATTCAGGTTTTCTGGCCAGGTATGGTGGCTCATGGCTGTAATCCCAGCACTTTGGGAAGCCGAGGTGGGTGGATCACTTGAGGCCAGGAGTTCGAGACCAGCCTGGCCAACATGGCAAAACCCTGTCTCTACTAAAAAATAGAAAAATCAGCCAGGCTTGGATGCAGGCACCTGTAATCCCAGCTACTCAGGTAGCTGAGGCAGGAGAATTGCTTGAACCTAGGAGATGGAGGATGCAGTAAGCCAAGCAACCACTGCACTCCAGCCTGGGCGACAGAGCAAGACTGTCTCAAAAATAAGTAAGTTTTCTTCCTTTTTTTCTGGCACACTGCATCCTCAGTGGCTCAAGCAATCCTCCCACCTCAGCCTCCTGAGTAGCTGGGACAACAAGCAGGAACCACTATGTCCAGGTAATTTTTATTTTGTTTTTATTTATTTATTTTTTTGAGACAGAGTCTAGCTCTGTCACCCAGGTTGGAGTGCAGTGGCATGATCTCAGCTCACTGCAACTTCTGCCTCCCAGGTTCAAGCAATTCTCGTGCCTCAGCCTCCCCAGTAGCTGGGACTACGCACATGCCACCATGCCCTGCTAATTTCTGTATTTTTAGTAGAGCATTGGGGTCTTACCATGGTGGCCAGGCTGGTCTCAAACTCCTGACCTCAGGTAATCTGCCCACCTTGGCCTCCCAAAGTGCTGGGATTACAGAGGTGAGCCACCGCACCTGGCCTAACTTTTAAATTTTTTTGTAGAGATAGGGTCTCGGCCGGGCACAGTGGCTCATGCCTGTAATCCCAGCACTTTGGGGGGCCAAGGGGGGTGGGGGTGGATCATGAGGTCAAGAGTTCAAGACCAGCCTGACCAACATGGAGAAACCCTGTCTCTACTAAAAATACAAAAAATTAGCTGGGTGTGGTGGCAGGCGCCTGTAATTCCAGCCACTTGGGAGGCTGAGGCAGGAGAATTGCTTGAACCCAGGAGGCGGAGGTTGCAGTGAGCCGACACTGTGCCACAGCACTCCAGCCGGGGCAACAGAGTGAGACTGTGTCTAAAAAAGAAAAAAAAAAGTGGACGTTGTAGTGAAGGGATTGGGAGGAGATTCATGGATGTAATGAAGATACAGCTTAGACTACAGGCTGTATCTATTTTACAGGGGAGAGCCAAGGGATAAGACAGCTGGGAGGAGCTCTCCTGGGGTTAAAACAAATATCAAACACTAACCTCAGGAAGTATTCATTGGAAAGAGCCACCATTTGATTAGATTTATTTGTAGAGGATTTTATGCTCCCAGGATACTACTGCAAATGACAGAGCAATAAGTAGAGCTTAAGTGGGTGTGGTCAGGGAAAAGAATGCAAGAGGGCCCTACCAGTACCACTGTCATCCTAGGGTGACAGTGGTATATCCAAAGCTGCACCTGCCAGAGTAGCAACATCAGTGATCTAACACAGGGGATGGGAAATAGACTTTGCTAAAATAATCCAGCCAGTCACTAAACAAATAAACAAGCAAATAACAAGAAACTTCAGTACCCAGAGTTGCTACCATATATTATCTAAATGCTGTTTCCAACAAAAAATTATGAGGTCTGCAAAGAAATAGAAAAATTGTTTTTCCATCCACCCCCCAAAAAATGCCCGTGAGAGCAACACAATGTTGAACTTAACAGGAAAGTATGTGTGTGTGTGTGTGTGTGTGTGTATCTATCTATCTATCTATCTATCTATCTATCTATCTATCTATCTATCTATCTATCTATCTATATATTTTTTTGAGACGGAGTCTTGCTCTGTCGCCCAGGCTGGAGTGCAATGGCACAATCTCGGCTCACTACAAGCTCCGCCTCCCGGGTTCAGGCCATTCTCCCACCTCAGCCTCCCGAGTAGCTGGGACTACAGTGCCCACCACCATGCCCAGCTAATTTTTTGTATTTTTAGTAGAGATGGGGTTTCACCATGTTAGCCAGGATGGTCTCGATCTCCTGACCTCGTGATCTGCCTGCCTTGGCCTCCCAAGTGCTGGGATTACAGGCGTGAGCCACTGCGCCCGGCCGACTGGAAAGTATTTCAAAGTAGCCAGTGTAAACATGTTCACAGAACTGAAGGAAAGCTTGATTAGAGAAGTAAAGGAAGGTATGATGATAACGTTGCATCAAATAGAGAATATCAATAACGAGATATACTTTTTTTTTTTTTGAGAGAATCTCACTCTGTCACCCAGGCTGGAGTGCAGTGGTGTGATCTCAGCTCACTGCAACTTCTGCCTCCCAGGTTCAAGCAATTCTCCTGCCTCAGCCTCCCGAGTAGCTGGGACTACTGGCACATGCCACCACACCCGGCTAATTTTTTGTATTTTTTTTAGAAGAGACGGGGTTTCACCGTGTTAGCCAGGATGGTCTCGTCTCCTGACCTCATGATCCACCCGCCTCAGCCCCCCAAAGTGCTGGGATTACAGGCATGAGCCACCACACCCGGCCAAGCCATACATTTTTTTTTTAAAGAACCAAATGAAAATTCTGGAGTTGAAAAGTACAATAACTGAAATTTAAAATTCACTAGAGAGGCTCAATAGTAGATTTGAACAGAAGAAAGAATTGGCAAACTTGAAGCTAGATCAAAAGTGATTATGTAAGCTGAAGAACAGAGAGAAAAGAGAAAAAAGAAAAATGAAATAGAGCCTCAAACAAATGTGGAACACCATTAACTACACCAACACACATATAATGGGAGCATTAGGAGGAGACAGAGAGCTGGGTGCAGTGGCTCACGCCTGTAATGAGGCAGGCAGATCATTTGAGGTCAAAACTTTGAGACCGGCCTGGCCAACACGATGAAACCCCATCTCTAAAATTAGCCAGGCATGGTGGTGTGTGCCTATAGTCCCAGCTATTCTGGAGGCTGAGGTGGGAGAATCACTTGAACCCAGGAGGCGGAGGTTGCAGTGAGCTGAGATTGTGCCATTGCAGTCCAGCCTGGGCAACAAGAGTAAGACTCCATCTCAAAACAACAACAAAAAAAGAAGGCAGGCTGGGCACGGTGGCTCACACCTGTAATCCCAGCACTTTGGGAGGCCCAGGCGGGCGGATCACCTGAGGTTGGGAGTTTGAGACCAGCCTGACCAACATGGAGAAACTCTGTCTCTACTAAAAATACAAAATTAGCAGGGTATGGTGGCACACGCCTGCAGTCCCAGCTGCTTGGGAGGCTGAGGCAGGAGAATCCTTTGAACCTGGGAGGCAGAGGTTGCAGTGAGCCAAGACAGTGCCATTGCACTCCAGCCTGGGCAACAAGAGCGAAACTCCGTCTCAAAAAAAAAAAAAAAAAGAGCTAGAGAGAGAGAAAAGAAGAAAAAAGAAAGTCTGAATATCCAATACTATCATTACTTTTGTTGTTGTTGAGACAGAATCTTGCTCTTGTTGCCCAGGCTGGAGTGCAATGGCACAATCCTGGCTCACTGCAACCCCCACCTCCCAGGTTCAAGCAATTCTCCTGCCTCAGCCTCCCAAGTAGCTGGGATTACAGGTGCCCGACACCACACCCAGCTAATTTGTGTATTTTTAATAGAGACAGGGTTTCACCATGTTGGCCAGGCTGGTCTTGGACTCCTGGCCTCAGACTCCCAAAGTGCTGGGATTACAGGCGAAAGCCACTGTGCCCAGCCTCATTACTTATTCTGTTGCCCCAGTTTTTCAAGTCTTAACCATTAGGAGCTCCTTCAGGTTGGCTCCTGTGTTCATTCTTTCATCAAGCCCCCATCCTTTTTTGAGCACTTCCTTACTCCTGCCCCACAAGATGCTCCAGATTTGACTTATATTTTCCCAGGCCTCGTCCTGGAATCAACTCCAAGGAGTCCTCAATCCTTTTATTAAATAATGGTTTTTAGAAACCAAAATCTGGGCACCTGGTTTGCTCACTGCTACTAGGATGTTGTTGATTCTAGGCCTTCTCAGCAAACAGAGATAGCAAACATGAATAACATAATCCACATATATATACACATATCTATATTTCTGTATCTTTCCATCTGTGTATATTTAAAAACATGAGTTTATACAGATACTTCTGTTTCTGATCTAATACCACAGCATTCATTTAATCCCCTTTCCTTATTTGTAACTTCTTTCTCCAACAGTAAGAAACCTGGTTCTCATTATCTACAATATAGTTTACTTATTCATGTATACCAGTATACACATAATATAGTTTCAGAATTGCTAACACATACTTCTAACTAGATGACAGCATTTATGTTCAGCTCTCTTTATCTTTAGTTTAGTTGGTTTTTTGTTTTGTTTTTGTTTTTTGTGACAAGCTCTCTCCCTGTCATCTAGGCTGGAGTGCAGTGGCACAAGCTTGGTTCACTGCAACCTCCTCCTTCCAGCTTCAAACAATGCTCCTGCCTCAGCCTCCAAAACAGCTGGGACTACAGGCACGTGCCACCATGCCCAGCTAATTTTTGTATTTTTAGTAGAGATGGGGTTCACCCTGTTAGCCAGGCTGGTCTCAAACTCCTGACCCTCAGGCGATCCACCCAATTTAGGCAATCCACCTGCCTCAGCCTCCCGAAGTGCTGGCATTACAGGCATGAGCCACCACACCCAGCCACATCCAGCTAGTTTTTTAATCTTTTGTAGAGATGGAGTCTCACTTTGTTGCCCAGGCTGGTCTTGACTTCCTGGGCTAAAGTGATCCTCCTGTCTTGGCCTCCCAGAGTGCTGGGATTACAGGTGTGAGCCACTGCACCAGGCCCATCTAGAGTTTTATAGAGCCCTGTCAAATTACTGTTTTCCAGAGTTACTTGGTTTTGTTCTTCACTTCCTTCGGTGTGGTTATATTGTTCATTTGTAATACAGTGAGGGTCATTTGTTAGTATTTGTATTCCATGTTAGGTTTCCTCAACACTGTGATTGCTTTTAATTTTTTGTCTATTGTAGGGGCATGTGAAACACTGCTACAGTTCTAAGAGTCAGAGGTATACAAAAAGATCTACTTTGAGAAGTGTCATTTTTGTCCTCATTCTCGCAACCCTGACCCCTTTCCCCCTTTCGTTCCATCCCTTTGCCACTCACTTTCTTTTTTGTTTTTTTTTTTTGGAGACGGAGTCTCGCTCCGTCACCCAGGCTGGAGCGCGGTGGCGCAATCTTGGCTCACTGCAACCTCCGCCTCCTGGGTTCAAGTGATTCTCCTGCCTCAGCCTCCCGAGTAGCTGGGACTACAAGCATGAGCCACTATGCTCAGCTAATTTTTGTATTTTTAGTAGAGATGGGGTTTCACCATGTTGGTTGGCCATTATGGTCTCGATCTCTTGACCTCGTGATCCACCCGCCTCGGCCTCCCAAAATGCTGGGATTACAGGCGTGAGCCACCGCGACCGGCTCCGAGATATCTTTAAGAATACTTCAAGGCCCTGCTGAACTCAGTATGAAAACTGCACCAATGGACAAAGTTGGACAAAGGTATTTGGTAACAAGCCTTCTGAAGCCTGAGATTCAGCCCTGTTCTCATCCTAGAATTATACGCGCCATTCTACAGGACTAGAACTACAAACAGGGGTCAGGAGACCAACTCCCAATTCTGGTTCTGCCATGAACATACTTTATAACCCTAGGGGATCTCCTAAATTTGTGGATTCGATTTCTCACCTGAAAAATGAAGAACTTGAACTCTGTGATCACGAGGTTCCTCCCAAAGCCTGCCTTCTGTAGGTTTCATGTACATTACCTTAGCTATAGTTGGAGGCGTGCCAGGGCTATGGAGACTCACCTTTACAATATACACTCTGACCAGGAGCTTGATGGGCCGGTTCTGTGGGATCCCCCGGGAGATCTGGGGCTCAGAGAACGACACTGCCTCTGATTCAGGGTAAATGAGGAAGGAGCCCTGAGTTGGGGGGAGACAGAAAAAGCTCTGGTAAGATAATTGTCCTCCTGAATCCCCACCTGGGCTCCCTGGTTCCGCTTTCCTTCCCCAAATGTACCTTGAACTTGCCCACAAGGTGTCCAGATCCTTCCTCTTCTCCACCTCCATCCTGGCCCCCTTGCCCTCGGGACAGAGGAAACACATTCAGCCAGTCTTCAAAGTGGTTAAATTCTTCCTCCAGGGACCTGTTGTAGATCTAAAAGGCAAGGACTTCAGCAACAGCCCGATGTCCAGAATCCAAAGGAGACTTTCCTCTTCCCAGTACCCAGTCACCTTCAGGGTGGCAACTGCTTTTTTTGGGGACACAGTGCCTTTGACTTCAGCCTCACCCTGGTCTTGGATCTCCCCAACCATAGAAATGAGGTTGACCCCATCTGGAAACAGCAAAAATGCCCCAGTCAGAAATATCTGGGTGGGTAGGGGATGGGCAGATGGAACCAGAGCAAAAAGCCCAATCTGTTACCTGAATCTCCAGGATCATCCATTTCATCTTCATCCAAGTTGTGCTGAAATTAAAGAGCAGATCCAGAGATTCTTCCCCATCCCCTTCAACCCCTTAGTCTACCCCCTTTTCCAGGAGAGTTGGGAAACCTTCACACAAGTTCCCACTGTGTATGCCACTTGCATTTTTAAAGCTCCAATTTATCATCCAGCCTGCCCTGTCTAGGGCAGTCACCACCAGCCACACGTGGCTACTGAGCACTCAAAACGTGGCTAGTCTGAATTGCAATGTGCTGTAAGTGGCCAGGCTTGGTGGCTCATGCCTGGAATCCCAACACTTTGGGAGACTGAGGTGACTACTTGAGGCCAGGAGTTCGAGATCAGGCTGAACAACACAGTGAGAACCTGTCTCTATGAAATAAATGCTTTTTAATTTTTATTTATTTATTTTTGAGACAGACTCTTGCTGTGTAGCCCAGGTTGGAGTGTATTGGTGTGAACATGGCTCACTGTAGCCTCAACCTCCGAGGCTCAAGTGATCCTCCCACCTCAACCTCTTGAGTCGCTGGGACCACCAGCGTGTACCACCATGCATAGCTACTTGTTTTCATTTTTAGTAGAGATGGTGTCTCACCATGTTCCCCAGACTGTTCTCAAACTCCTGGCTTCAAGTGATCCTCCCACCTCAGCCTCCCAAA
Organism: Pan paniscus; assembly: GCF_029289425.2. Taxonomy (NCBI): domain Eukaryota; kingdom Metazoa; phylum Chordata; class Mammalia; order Primates; family Hominidae; genus Pan; species Pan paniscus. Next base: position 41,308,083 of record NC_073270.2, read on the forward strand.
GTGCTGGGATTACGGGCATGAAACACCACACCCAGGAAAAAAAAAGTTTGTAATTAGCTGAGTGTGGTGGTATGTACTTATGGTCCTAGCTACTGGGGAGGCTGAGGTGGGAAGATCACTTGAACCCAGGAGTTTGAGACCAGTCTGGATAACAGATAAAGACCCCATCTCTAAAAATAAAAAGAAAAGAAAGAAAAAGATGTGCGATAAGTATAAAATAAAAACCGGATTTTTAAATACTTAGTACAAAAAACAAGAATGTAAAATATCTCAGAAATTTTATGATTACTTGTTGAAGTTTTTTTTTTTGTTTTGTTTTTTTTTTTTTTTTTTGAGACAGAGTTTCACTCTGTCACCCAGGCTGGAGCACAGTCTCGGCTCACTGTAACCTCCACCTCCCAGGTTCAAGCGATTCTCCTGCCTCAGCCTCCAGAATAGCTGGGATTAACAGGTGCCCAGCACCACACCCGGCTAATTTTTGTATTTTTAGTAGAGACGGGGTTTCGCCATGTTGGCCAGGCTGGTCTCGAACTCCTGACCTCAAGTGATCTGCCTGCCTCAGCCTCCCAAAGTGCTGGGATTACAGGCATGAGCCACTGTGCCCAGCCTTGAAATGGTATTTTGAATATATTACTAAAATTAATTTCACCTGTTTCATTTTACTTTTTTTTTTTTTTTTTTTTGAGAGGGAGTCTCGTTCTGTCGCCCAGGCTGGAGTGCAGTGGCGCAATCTCGGCTCACTGCAAGGTCCACCTCCCAGGTTCACACCATTCTCCTGCCTCAGCCTCCTGAGTAGCTGGGACTACAGGCACCCGCCACCATGCCCCGCTAATATTTTTTGTATTTTTAGTAGAGACGGGGTTTCACCATGTTAGCCAGGATGGTCTCAATCTCCTGACCTCGTGATCCACCCGCCTTGGCCTCCCAAAGCGCTGGGATTACAGGCGTGAGCCACCGCGCCCAGCCCCTTCTACTTTAATGTGGCTACTACAAAAGTTAAAATTACGTATGTGGCTCGTGTTATGTCTTTTGGACAACACAGCTCTAGATAATGGAGTTAATAATCCCCAGCTTCTAGAATTGTGAAGAAAAGAGGACTATAATGAAGAGCTCTGAAAAACTGTAGAGCTCCACCTTCAATGAGATCATTCTTGTTTTTTGTTTGTTTTTTGAGACGGAGTCTCACTGTCACCCAGGCTGTTGTGCAATGGCATGATCTCAGCTCACAGGAGCCTCTGCCTCTGGGTTCAAGTGATTCTCCTGCGTCAGCCTCCTGAGTAGCTGGGACTACAGGTACGCACCGCCATGCCTAGCTAAGATATCATTCTTTTTACCATTTACACCCCAGCCCCCTCCCTGGGACCCTTCTCTGCCCCCACCTGCCCCTGGAGCTCCTGCAGCGACGCATAGTACTTGGACCACCAGTCGAGCTCTTCTGGATCTGGGATGTCCTCCTCCAGCCCAGGGCCTTGATTTAGGAGGCCTCCTAGTGGGAGCTTCTTCAGAGGAGGCTGAGGAAGAGCAGACTTTGTCCCTCTAACCCAGCACCATCCCAAGTACTGCCAGCCTCTTCCCCATCTATCTCCTCTACCCCATCACCTTCAGGAGCTGTCTGGATATACCCGCTTCAGCCAAGAAGGGATCCAGGGACTTCTGTCCTGGGAGGGGGAAAATGGCAGCATGAGGAGAGTGGGTAAGTAGAAGTCAGATTCCACACCCCATCGGAGGGCCCTCTGGAGCCACGTCCACCAGGAATCAGAGGGGCTTCTGTCTGGTGTCCCTGAAGGAGAAGGTTCCTAACCTTGAGGTCCCTTGGGCATCATATCCCCTGTCTCCTCCATCTCTCCTTCCTCCTCAGGAGGATCCTCATGACCCCGAAATGTGAATCGCAGCATGTGGGGGACAATGTGGGAACCCACAAGGACTGTGCGGCCAAAGGCCCGGCGCTCAATCACCAAGATGCTGAGTGGAGGCTGCAAGTAAGGCTGCTCCGGCAAGTCCTGGGGGTGGAAGAGAGGAGCTGTGTCTTTGAAGACCTGGGGAACAGGGAAAGGTAGCCACAGAGACAGGTAGGAAAAAAAATACATCTAAACCTGCGTTCTAAGCCCAGCTCTGCCATAGCCTCACTGTGTAATCTCTGGTAAACCATTGCCTTCTCATCCTGTTTCCTAGCTAAAAAAGGGACACAGGCCGGGCGCAGTGTCTCATGCCTGTAATCCCAGCACTTGGAGAGGCCAAGGTGGGCAGATCACAAGTTCAGGAGTTCGAGACCAGCCTGGCCAACGTAGTGAAACCCCATATCTACTAAAAATACAAAAATTAGCTGGGCGTGGTGGTGAGCACCTGTAATCTCAGCTACTCGGGAGACTGAGGCAGGAGAATCGCTTGAAAACAGAAGGTGGAGGTTGCGGTGAGCCAAGATCACACCACTGTACTGCAGTCTGGGCAAAAGAGCAAAACTCCATCTCAAAAAAAAAAAAAAAAAAGGGACACAATCCTGGATTCAAAAGACTGTTGTAAATATCAAATGACATAATAGAAACATAAGTACTTTGGAGCCTACAAAGTGCTGTCAGAAGCTGGGCATGGTGGCTCATGCCTGTAACCCCAGCACTTTGGGAGGCTGAGGCAGGCAGACTGCTCAAACTCAGGAGTTCGAGACCAGCCTGGGCAACATGGCAAGACACCATCTGTACCAAAAATACAAAAAAATAGCCGGGCATAGTGGTGCGCACCTGTGGTCCCAGCTACTCAGGAGGTTGAGGTGGGAGGATCACTTGAGCCCAGGGGGCGGAGGTTACAGTGAGCCAAGATTTGCACTCCAGCCTTGGTGACAGAGCAAGAGACCCTGTCTAAAATATATATGTGTATATACACACACACACACACACACACACACACACACACACACACACAAATATATTTTTTGGCTGGGCATGGTGGCTGACACCTGTAATCCCAGCACTTTGGGAGGCCAAGGCAGGCAGATCACTTGAGGTCAGGAGTTTGAGACCAGCCTGGCCACGATGATGAAATCCTGTCTCTACTAAAAATACAAAAAAATTAGCTGGGTGTGGTAACGGGTGCCTGTAATCCCAGCTACTTGGGAAGCTGAGGCAGAAGAATAGCTTGAACCTGGGAGGCACAGGTTGCAGTGAGCCGAGATCGCGCCACTCCAGCCTAGGCAGCAGAGTGAGACTCTGTCTTAAAATATATATTATGGTTTATTTTATTTTATGGTTAAAGGCTATATATATATATATATATATATATATATATATATGGAATTCCATATCTATCAATGGATCCTAAGGGAAACAATTTTACTACTGTATTGGTGGGTTTATTTTATGTATTTGTAGATATATACATATATACACATATATATGACAATTTTAGCACAAAAGAGAGGAAAAATAGAGCTATACCACAGAAAAGTTTGTATATTTTACTGGAATTAAATTAGTATTAATCTGAAGTAGACTGTGAAACAGTAGTATGTATATTGTAATCCCTAGAGCAACTATTAAGTAAAAATCAGCAAATTAAAATAGTACACTAATAAATATCAAAATATAATAAATATCTATTTAACACAAAAGAAAGCAGTAAAAGAGGAATAATAAGTCCACAAGACATAGAAAACAGACAGCAAAATGGCAGATGTAAATTCAGCCAATAATATCAACAGCATCAAATGTGATCATGTTAAATACCAATCAAAAGTCAGAGATTATTAATTGGATTAAAAAAAAGAGATGCGACTCCATGCTGTCTAAGAGATACTCTAGATCCAAAGACACATAAAGGATGAAGTATAGGAAAAAATATATCATGCAAATAGTAACCACAGAGAGCTGGAGTAGTTATACCACCAGAGAAAATAGACTTTAATACAAAAAATATTACTAGAGACAAACAGATACTTTATAATGGTAAACAGGTCAATTCATCTAGAAGATATAACAATTATAAACATATATGCACCTAACAACAGAGCCTCAAAATACAAAAACTAAAAAGTTATAGAATTAAAGAGAGAGATACACAATTCATTAGTAATAGCTGGAGATTTCAATACCCTATTCTCAATAATGGATAGACAGAAAATAATCAAAGAGGCTTGTTCAAGAGGTCTGAATAACAGTAATGCCTAGAGAGCACCACAAGTCCATGAATTAATCCAGGAATCAGCAAACTACAGCCCATAGACAGAGTCTGGCCTGCTGTCAGTTTTTGTAAATATTCATTTACATATTATCTATGGCTGTTTTCATGCTACGATGGCAGAGTTGAGTAGTTGCAACAGACTGGATGGCTCTCAAAGCCTAAAATATTTACTATTTGGCCCATTATAGAGAGTTTGCTGACCCTTGGATCATCTAAGATAACCAGGTAGAAAGTCACCATCCACTGCCCTCTTTCATTATTCTGCCCCCCTTGTCCCCTAGCCCGTGGCCTCACCACTGTCAGATGCCTGACAAGCTCAGTGAAATTGGGTCTCTCACGGTAGCTGGCCAGGACCTCAGACTCCACACGTTGCCCAGCCACCTCCAGTACAACCTGGGGCTGCTCCACCTCGAACAGATGCACACGACCAAGTCCCCTAAGACCCCAGAACAGCACCTGGGGTCAGAAAATGGGAGATTCAGGGGCCTGCACCAGACAAATGGGCACCCGGATGTTGGGGAACAAGGGGGCTTTGAGTGCCTGGTGATACCTCAACACGGAACTCCCTGAGCACTGGGCACACGTTGGGTGGAAGGGACAGGCGTCCAGAGTGGGGCTCAACCAGGGGTGCCAGATCCTGGGGCTCCACATCACTGGGCACTGAGGGCTGTAGGAGGGAAACAGTCAGAGGGCGAAGAGGAATCAGGCCAAAGGAGGAAAAGCCTAGGTGTGGGGAGGGAATATGGAGAGGTACTGGTGAAATATAAATGCACAGGAACCAACCAAGGCTGGATTGGTGGAAGGGAGGGGGTCTCGGGAAGCAGCTTCGTGCAGGAAGGGAGCATGGTGTCTGAGGCATGCAGGATGGCCCAACAAGGTGAACCTAGCACATGAATACTTGCAATGTTCCTTGGGGTCAAGTGGTCCAATGAGGTGACCTCAGGACAAGCCTGCAGTCTTTATTCTCTGGGGAAAAGAGACCTGGAGGCTGGTCCTGGGACATATCCATGTTTTAAATTCCCTAGGGCTGGATGGCCTGATGGACTAACAAGTTGGGCTCACAGCCTGTGCTAGCCACGCCAGGGCATGCTGACCTCAAGTCGGCCACTGTAGTCTAGTTCAATGAGTTCAAAGGCGGCAATGAGCTCTCCGGCTGCCCGGGGTCCCTTCCTCAGGGGGAAGAACTGCAACTCCGGGCGTTGGTATGGGTCTTCCATCAGCTTTACCCTTGGGGCGGCCAGTGCCCTGCCCAGGAACACGGGGGGGCCCTAGGGGGAGCAGGGCAGTGAAGACAAAGGGGAAGAGGCTCAGGAGCCAGGGAAGGTGGGCATCAAGGGGGAAACTCCTGGCCAGGAACCCAGGGAGGGCCCAGGCCACACTCACAAACTTATTGTGGTCAAATACATTGATGATCACTAATGGAGGCTCCTCCTGCAGGTGCTCCCTCCTCCCATCCACGATCAACTGCTCAAATACCAGGAGTTCATTCCACAGAGGGCTCAGCGTCTGCTCCAGGACCTTGGGGGCCATACAGAGAAGCGGGTAGCAGCAGATATCAGGAGAAGGCTCCCAACATGCATGCCATGTGAGCACCCCTGCTCTGAAGGAATACTTTAAGTAAATGCTCATCACAAGAAGAGTGAGATGTGAGGAAGACGAAAGCATCTTCAGTTGGTGTTGCAGCCAGCCCCTCACAGCCCTGCCTCCCCATTGCAATTGGCCGCCCTCAGAGTCCAGGCCTAAAGTCAACCCCAGAAAATGACTCCTCACCGCTAAGACCTCCAGTTCTACATTACCTGCTAAGTTAGGGCCATCTAGTACCCCATCCTGATACCCTGCTCTGCAAACCCAGAGTGGGAGGAGAGGGGCCTTGGGGAAAAGCTCAGACCCACCCTAACTTGTCTCCTGGGTCCCTTCCACCCACATGTCATCCCAGCCCTCACCCGTGTGGTCTGGCACTGGGTAGAGATGAGGACTCGAGCAAAGGGGTCCGAGAGGCCACTGTCATCTGCTGCCAACACACCTCGGGCCTGGTACAAGTGAGCCCGGAGTTGGAAGTAGCTAAAGTCTGGGGTGAGGGGCAAGGAAGGTGTCATGTTTGCCCAGGGGAACCACTGAAGTCCCCTGACTGCCCCACACCTTGGGCAGAGAGCCAGGTGGGCCTTATACCTGCCCTGCCCACCCTCTGCACTCACCGTCCCGGTGTAGGCTGGAGGGCAGCCCGGCTGAGGGCTCGGGCAGCAAATCCGGGGGCAGCTCAGAGGTGCAGGCCTTGGCTTGCTTGCCCAGGCCCAGCCACAGGAAGAGCTCCAGCTTGGCACAGACCTCACCAGGGGCTGCCCCGGGTGCCTGTGTGTGAAGAAGGCATGTCAGGGCCCCGATGCCTCTTCTCATGACCCCAGCTAGACCTAGCAATCCTGCTTCCCCAGGGCACACCTCTACTGCACATCGCCACACCATGCCAAACTCCCAGTCCACTCCCTACCTGCCCAGCCTTACCCTCTTCCTACCCTCCACCCTACGCCATGACCCTCACACTCTCACTCCCTATACCTCTTGCCCTAACACTGCCACTTCCTGTACCCCACTCCCCAGACCCCTAACTACACTCTGAGCTCTGCTCTCCCACCTTTGTCCCCTCCACCCCCTACACGTTTACATTCCCCATCCCCAACCCCAAGGGTCACGGCTTCTCCCTCCTAGGGACCCTTTTCAGTTATCTTTTCCAGGGACACCTCATTTAGAAATCTTTGGCCCACAAACCAGCTACAGTTTTTTTTGTTTTTTTTTTTTTAAGATGGAGTCTCCCTCTGTTGCCAGTCTGGAGTGCAGTGGCGTGATCTCTGCTCACTGCAAACTCTACCTCCTGTGTTCAAGAGATTCTCCTGCCTCAGCCTCCCTAGTCGCTGGAATTACAGGTATACACCACCACACCTGGCTAATTTTTATATTTTTAGTAGAGACGGGGTTTCACCATGTTGGCCAGGCTGCTCTCCAACTCCTGACCTCAGGTGATCCGCGTGCCTCAGCCTCCCCAAGTGCTGGGATTACAGGCATGAGCCACCACCCCCGGCCAGACCAGCCACACTTGTAAGGGGTGAGTCACACTCTCTCGTTTTTGGTACCCTGCCTATCTGTCAGGGCCTAGTCAGCAAAATGGCCCATGCAGTCCCAGAGCTAGGGAAGATTTGGGGTTTATCTGATTTCCAAGCTGCCCCAGGCAAAGGCACAATCCCTTTCTGGTGTTTTGGACAACTGGAAAGTGTTCAGGGGCCCCTAGCTGGGAAGCACAGGCCTCTACCCAAGGCCTATCCTACCCTTGCCCTATAAGCTCCACTCCACTTCTCCCGGCCCCTCACCCGTGGGTCCCCTCACCGTGAGCATTAGACTCTGGATCTTCCCACAGTCTCGGCCCCGTTCCTCCTCAACCACAGAGAACAGCACATCCTGGGCAGGGATCCGGGCCCAGGCCACATGGCGCTGCCCGCTGAGCATCCAGACCAGCACGTCAGGGAGGGGTGGCTGGGGCTGCGGGTGGATAACTGGTCACGGAGGTGGATCTGGAGCCGACCTCTCCTGCTCTCACAGCTTGAACTGAACGGACCAAATAGCCACTCCAGCTCCTATCTCCCCGAGACAGGGTCTCACTCTGTCGCCCAGGCATGAGTGCAGTGACACTATCATGGCTCACTGCAGCTTGACCACCCAGGCTCAAGCATTCCTCCCACCTCAGCCTCTCAAGGAGCTAGGACTACAGGCACGTGTCACCATGCCTGGCTAATTTTTTACTTTTTGTAGAGATGGGGTTTGGCCACGTTGCACAGGCTGGTCTCGAACTCCTGGGCTTAAGAGATCCTCCTGCCTTGGCCTCCCAAAGTGCTGGGATCACAGGCATGAGCTACCACACTTGGCTTCTTTTTTTTAATTGTGGAAAAATACTTATAAAATTGACCATCATCCTAACCATTTTTAAATGTACGGTTCAGGGGCATGAAATATATTCACAATGCCAGGCACGGTGGCTCACGCCTGTAATCCCAGTACTTTGGGAGGCTGAGGTGGGCGGATCACGAGGTCAGGAGATCGAGACCATCCTGGCTAACATGGTGAAACCCCCTCTCTACTAAAAATACAAAAAATTAGCCCAGCGTGGTGGCGGGCGCCTGTAGTCCCAGCTACTCAGGAGGCTGAGGCAGGAGAATGGCATGACCCGGGAGGCGGAGCTTGCAGTGAGCCGAGATCGCGCCACTGCACTCCAGACTGGGTGACAGAGAAAGACTCCGTCTCAAAAAAAAAAAAAAAAGAAAGAAAGAAAAAAAGAAATATATTCACGTTATTATGCAACCATCCCCATCATTCATCCCCAGAACATTTTTCATCTTGCAGAACAGAAACTCTGCTCATTAAACCATACCTCTCCATTCACCGCTCTCCATCCCAGCCCCTGGCAGCCACCATTCTTCTTTCGGTGTTTGGATTTGACTACAACAAGCCCTCCATATGAGTGGAATCATACAGTGCGTGCCCTTGTGCCTGGCCCAGTTCACTAGGCATTATGTCCTCAAGGCTCATGCACGTGGTAGCTGGTGCCAACCTTGTCTCTTCACCTTTCCCTCCTCCCCAGTCTTATCTTCCCCAATGTGCACAGTGTGCACATGTGGTGCCCATCACATCAGCCAAATACCTGGGCTGGTGACACTCTTCTCCAACATCCAATCACCCATTCCTGGCAGTTTCCCCCTTCTCTCCCTTTCTCCCTGCCCCACTTCAAGACCATCTGCTTTTTTTTTCCATTGCCAAGGCTGGAATACAGTGGCATAATCATAGCTTACTGCAGGCTCAACATCCTGGGCCCAAGTGATCCTCCCACCTCAGCCTCCTGAGTCTCTGGGGACTATAGGCACACACCACCATGCCTTGCGATGTTTTCATTTTTAAATTTTTTTGTAGAGATAGGGTCTCACTATGTTGTCCAGGCTGGTCTCAAACTACTGGACTTAAGCAATCCTCCCACCTCAGCCTCCCAAAGTGGTGGGATTACAGGTGCGAGCCACCATGCCCAGCCAAAAGACCACCCACTCTTGGCTAGACAATTGTGACAGGCTCCTAAGCAGTCTTCCTGCCTTGAGTCCTCCCTTCCTACCCACTCTGCCATGGCTGGCTGGCTTCTCCCCATCCTCTGGGTGTCAGCTACAATGTTGTCTTTGCAGAGAAGACTTGCCTGACCACCTTACCCAAGCAGGTTCTCCTCCACCCCCTCAGCCTCTGTAACCTCTTTCTTACCAATTCCTATAGATTATAATTATTTTTCATATTCATTTACAGATGTATAGTCTGTCTTCCTAGGACATTAGCCTCAAAAGGGCAAGGAATATGGCAGGGGCTGACCCCCAGGGCCTAATACAGAGCCTGGCACACAGGAGGACTTGAAATATCATTGAGAGGCCAGGCGTGGTGGCTGAGGCTGGGCATAGTGGCTCATGCCTGTAATCTCAGCACTTTGGGAGGCTGAGGCGGGTGGATCACCTGAGAGCAGGAGTTTGAGACCAGCCTGGCCAACATGGTGAACCCCATCTTTACTAAAAATACAGAAGAGTAGGCAGGCAAGGTGGCACGCGCCTGTAATCCCAGCTACTTGGGAGGCTGAGGCAGGAGAATCACTTGAACTCAGGAGGCGAAAGTTGTAGTGAGTTGAGATCACATCATTGCATTCCAGCCCAGGCAGCAAGGGCAAAACTCCATCTCAAAAAAAAAAAACAAGAATATTCATAGCAGCTTTATTCACACTAGCTAAAAACATGAAACAGCGCAGCTGTCCATCAATATGAGAATGAATAAACAAACTGTGATATATTTATACAATGGGAAATTGCTCAACAATAAAAAGAAAGAAACTAGATATCTGCAACAACTTGGGCGCATCTTACAACAGTACACTGAGTAAAGGAAGCCTCTCACAAGAGAATACAGTCCTTCCTCATTATTTGTGAATTCTGTATTTGCAAATTTGCGTACTAGCTAAAATTTGTAACCCCCAAATCAATACCCCTGGTGCTTTTGTAATCACATGAGTATGGGCAAAGAGTCAAAAACTTTGAACAGGTCAGGCATGGTGGCTCGTACCTGTAACCCCAGCACTTTGGGAGGCCAAGGTGGGAGGATCACTTGAGCTTAGGGGTCCAAGAGCAGCCTGGGCGACAAAGTGAGACCTCATCTTTATTAAAAAAAAAAATTAAAAAAAAAATTTTTTTTGAGACTAAGTCTCGCTCTGTCACCCGGGCTGGAGTGCAATGGTGCAATCTCGGCTCACTGTAACCTCTGCCTCCTAGGTTCAAGCAATTCTCCTGCCTCAGCCTCCTGAGTAGCTGGGACTATAGGCATGTGCCACTATGCCCAACTAATTTTTGTATTTTTAGTAGAGATGGGGTTTCACCATGCTGGCCAGGCTGGTCTCAAACTCCTCACCTCGGGTGATCCTCCTGCCTCAGCCTCCCAAAGTGCTGGGATTACAGGCGTGAGCTACCGCACCCATCCTCTACTAAAAATTTTTAACCCTTCTTTGGTTGAAGCCGCAGAAACAAGATGACAAAGGAAACGTCATCGTTTGGAAAGCATCGCGATAAGACACATACTTTGTGCCGCCACTGTGGCTCTATGGCCTGCCAACTTCAGAAGTCAACCTGTGGCAAACGTGGCTACCCCGCCAAGCACTAGAGGAAGTATAACTGGCTAAAAGACAAAATACCACTGGGACTGATCGAATGAGGCACCTAAAAATTGTATACTGCAGATTCAGGCATGGATTCTGTGAAGGAACAACACCTAAACCCAAGAGGGTACCTGCTGCAGCATCCAGTTCATCTTAAGAATTTCAACAATTGGCCGGGTGCGGTGGCTCATGCCTGTAATCCCAGCAGTTTTGGAGCCCGAGGTGAGTGGATCACGAGGTCAGGAGTTCGAGAATAGCTTGACCAACATGGTAAAACCCCATCTCTACTAAAAATACAAAAATAAGCCGGGCGTGGTGGCGCTCGCCTGTAATCCCAGCTACTCAGGAGGCTGAGGCAGGAGAATCACTTGAACCTGGGAGGCGGAGGTTAGAGTGAGCCGAGATCGAGCCACTACACTCCAGCCTGGGCGACAGAGCAAGACTCTGTCTCAAAAAAAAAAAGAAAAAAGAAAAGAAAAAAAAATTCAACGAGTCATGCAAAAAGTGTTCTGCCTTATTAAAAATACAAAAATAAATTTTTTAACCTATTTCCTGTTTGCCTTGAGAATACTCTTGCCTGTAATCCTAATGTAACATCATATATACTTCTGTTACATTAGGATTAGAGACAAGTTCTGTTTAGAAATAACTCCAAGTAAGGTTTTTATATTTTATTTTCATATTGAAAATCAGTCATAATTTCTTCAGCCTCAAAGAGTGAGTTTATGTAAAATTAAATGAGTGCTGGCAGTGAGCTGCACTTCTTTTCTCTAAACGGGAAATGGGTTTAAATTTTTTTTTTTTTTTTTTTTTTTTTTTTTTTTTTTGAGGTGGAATCTTGCAGTCACCCAGGCTGGAGGAATGCAGCGGCACAATCTCAGCTCACTGAAACCTCCATCTCCCGCATTCAAGCAATTCTCTGGCTTCAGCTTCCTGAGTAGCTGGGATTACAGATGAATACCACCACACACACCCAGCTTTTTGTGTTTTTAATAGAGAGGGGGTTTCACCTTGTTGGCCAGGCTGGTCTTGAATTCCTGACCTCAAGTGACCTGCCTGCCTCAGCCTCCCAAAGTGCTGGGATTACAGGCGTGAGCCACCACACTTGAGGCTTAGATTTTAAAAAAACGTTTGAAGGGCCCTGAGTTGGAATAAAGCAATACTCTGCCTTTGTGAGCTCTGATACTGTAAGCATTTTGTTTTTGTTTTTTGAGACAGAGTCTCATTCTGTCACCCAGGCTGAAGTGCAGTGGCACAATCTCAGCTCACTGCAACCTCTGCCTTCTGGGTTCAAGTGATTCTCCTGCCTCAGCTTCCAGAGAAGCTGGGACTGCAGGCACTGGCCACCACACCTGGCTAATTTTTTATATTTTTAGTAGAGACGGGGTTTCGCCGTGCTGGCCAGCCTGGTCTCAAACTCCTGACCTCAGGTGATTCCACCCACCTCGGCCTCCCAAAGTGCTGGGATTACAGGCGTGAGCCACTGCAATGGCCAACAATATATTATATTAAAGAAAGTATCTTTAAACAAACACACATAAAACAAGGTTTTGTACTGATCAGTTGACAAAAAAATGTGACCGTCACCCACTAGGAACCTAACCCTGTATTTCTCTGGGGGCAGTGATTCAGTATTTGCTAATTCAGTGTTTGCAGCAACTTTACAGACCACCAATAACAAGAATTGACTATACATATGGCATGATTGCATTGTATTAAAATCTAGTACAGGCAAAACTATAATGAAAAAAATCAAAATATATTGAAAAAATCAGTAGTTATCTCTATGGGGGTGAATGGAGACTGACTGGGAAGGAACATAAAGGAACAACTCTGGGGTGAAAGTAATATTCTAGATCTTGATAGGGATTTGGGTTACACAGATATATGTATTTGCCAAAATTCAGCAAATGTGTGTTAAGATTTGTACACTTGGCCAGACATGGTGACTCATGCCTGTAATCCCAGCACTTTGGGAGGCCGAGGTGGCCAGATCGCTTGAGTCCAGGAGTTCAAGACTAGTCTGGCCAACATGGCGCAACCCCATCTCTACTAAAAATACAAAAATTAGCAGGCATGGTGGCGCATGCCTATACTCCCAGCTACTCAGGAGGCTGAGGCAGAAGAATCACTTGAGCCTGGAGGCAGAAGTTGCAGTGAGCTGAGATCTTGCCACTGCACTCCAGCCTAAGTGACAGAGTGAGACTCTGTCTTAAAAATATATATGTATTTGTACACTTCATTATATGTAAATTGTACATCAGAGGAAAACACTGTAATTTTTTTTTAAAAATCAGTGGAGGGCCGGGCGTGGTGGCTCTCGCTTGTAAGCCCAGCACTTTGGGAGGCCAAGGCAGGTAGATCACGAGGTCAGGAGTTCGAGACAAGCCTGGCCAACAAAATGAAACCCCGTCTTTACTGAAACCCCGTCTTTACTAAAATACTTAAATTATCTGGGCATGGTGGCAGGCACCTGTAATCCCAGCTACTCGGGAAGCTGAGGCAGGAGAATCTCTTGAACCCAGGAGGCGGAGGTTGCAGTGAGCCGAGATTGCGCCACTGCACTCCAGCCTGGGCGACAGAGCTAGACTCTATCTCAAAAAAATAAAAAATAATAAAAAAATAAAAATCAGTGGAGGGGTCCACTATTAGTTTGGATGTAGAAAGACTCACTCCCGGCCTGGCGCAGTGGCTCACATCTGTAATCCCAGCACTTTGGGAGGCCGAGGCGGGCAGATCACCTGAGGTCAGGAGTTTGACACCAACCTGACCAACATGGTGAAACTCCATCTCTACTAAAAATACAAAAATTAACCAGGTATGGAGGCACATGCCCGTAATCCCAGCTACTAGTGAAACTGAGGCAGGAGAATCGCTTGAACCTGGGAGGCAGTGAGCCAAGATTGTGCCACCACACTCCAGCCTGGGCGACAGAGCCAGACTGTGTCTCAACAACAACAAAAAGACTTATACCCTAACAACCAAAATAATCCAAATAAATTGTAAAATTATACACACACACAATTTTTTTTTGGATATAGGATCTCGCTTTCACCCAGGCTGGAGTGCAGTGGCACAATTATGGCTTACTGTAGCCTCGAACCCTGAGGCCCAAGCAGTCCTCCCGCCTCAGCCTCCCAAGTAGTTGGGACTACAGGAGCTTGCCACCACGCCTCGTTAGTTTTATTTTTTGTACAGATGGGGGTCTCCCTATGTTGCCCAGACTAAAAATCGTATTTTAAAAAACACATCAGAGAAGTGGGGATTCAAAGAAACCTATATCAACTAAACTCCAGAAAATGATGAGTTCTTCATAATCAAGGAGAGACCTCCAGCTGCTACTCCTACCTCTGGCAGAACAGCAGTAGTAAAAAGGAACATCAGAAGTGGGGACAAGGAGAAAGTATCCACTTTTAAGAGACTTTTAATGACTATGTGTGAGGTAGCATACCAGATGAGAATCCCAGGGACCACAGCCACAAAATATGTCTTTCCGTACCTCCGAACTCTTTCCTATGGATCTTCGCCTAGAGCTAAGGGGAGGTATGCAAAAAGCTGGGAACAGGGAAGGAGAGCTGAGATCTTTCCGAGGTATGTAAAGTTTCTTGAAAGTGCAGAGTAGGCCGGGCACTGTGGCTCACACTTCTAATCCCAGCACTTTGGGAGGCCGAGGCAGGTGGATCTCTTGAGATCAAGAGTTCGAGACCAGCCTGACGAACATGGTGAAACTCCATCTCTAGTAAAAAAAAAAAAAAAAAAATACAAAATTAGCCAGGCATAGTGGCACATGCCTGTAATCCCAGCTACTTGGGAGGCTGAGGCAGGAGAATTGCTTGAACCCAGGAAGTGGAGGTTGCAGTGAGCTGAGATCATGCCATTCCACTCCAGCCTGGGCAACAAGAACAAAACTCTGTCTCAAAAAAAAGAAAGAAAGAAAAAAAGCACAAAGTAACCGCCCTTAGAAGGAGGTGGTAGGGAAGAGAATTTAAAAACCCAGAAGTGGTCCTCTGGGATTTCATCTTTTGAAGGCTGAGGGTGAGGTAGGAGGGCTGAGAGAAACCTCCCCCACTAGGCTTTCAGCTATCAGATGCTACAGGCTCAGCTGGAGAGCCAAGAGAACCCTTCTGATGCATTCTAGACTTTTACAACGTAAGGTGGAGACCCTCCAGAGGCCAGAGGAGGGAAAGCAGGACTAACAAGGCACAGAGGAAAGGAAGCAGACTCAAAAAGCACAGAGAATGCCCCAGCAACCCAAACACCTGGTTGGTGGTTTGTAAAGCAGGGAGAGCTTACCCAGAGTTGGAGAATTGGCAGTTTGGGTGTGAACAAGAAACAGATTTCTGGAATCTTGCCAGTTCTCAGTTCTAAGCCTGGATGAAAGGACAATCGTGATCCTTCAAAAAAACATTTGAAGCCCAGAGTGAACTGAACCAAACCAAATTCACAACTAAGCCCATTTCAAATACAAAGCATAATGACTTGGTCCTCACTCTCTAGAGTAAGGCCTAGTGTAAGAAGAGAAATGCCATTTCCTGGACATATATATTATTTTAGTCACTAATGTTTTATACAAATATCCAGGCATATGATAAAAAAAATTACAGGACGGAGTTAAAGCAAAACTCATGGTGAAGAGGAAATAATCAATAGAAGTAGACGCATAGATAACCCAGATGTTGGAATTATTAGATAAGCATATTAAAATAATTGTGATAGAAATCTAAATGATCTAGTGAGGAAAGTACACAAGAATTAAAAGATGGGTAATTTCAGCAAAGAATTGAAAACTGGAACCAAAAGGAAATAATAGAAATTTTAAATATATCAGGCAAACAGTTCTACAATAGTTGGAGTCTTCAGTATACCACTTACAATAGCAGATGGAACATCTATACAGAATATTATTAAGGAAATAGACTTAAAACAACACTAACCAACTATACCTACAAGACACATACAAAATACTCCATCATAGCAGCAGAGTACACATTCTTCTCAAGCACTCACTGAACATTCTTCAGGATACATCATATGTTAGATCACAAAACAGTAAATTTAAAAAGACTAGGCTGGCCGGGCATGGTGGCTTACACCTGTAATCAGGCAGAGATTGCAGTGAGCCAAGATTGTGCCACTGCACTCCAGCCTGGTGACAGAGAGAGACTGCGTCTCAAAAAAATTAAAAAAATAAAATAAAAAATATAAAAAGACACAAATACCTAAAATCAGAAATGAAAGGAAGGACGTTACTAGCAACCTTATGGAAATAAAAAGGATTGTAAGAGAATACCATGAACAAGTATAAAATAACAAATTGGATTATCTAAGATGAAGTTATAAAATTCCTGGAAATACAAATTATCTAAACTGACTCAAGAAGAAATAGAAAATCTGAACAAATCTATAACAATTAAAGAGATTGACTCAGCAGTCAAAAACTTCCCAAAAAAAGTCAAGACCAGATGCCTTCACTGGTGAATTCTACCAAACACTTGAAGAAGAATTAACACCAATCCTTTTCAAACTCTTCCAAAAAATAGAAGAGGGAGGAACACTTCGTAACTCATTCTATGAGGCCAGCTTTACCTTGATATCAAAGATAGATAAATCACAAGAAAAGACATCAAATCATTACATGCCGGGCGTGGTGACTTAGGCCTGTAATCCCAGAGTTTTGGGAGGCCAAGGCATGGAGGATCCCTTGAGCCCCAGGAGTTCACGACCAGCCTGGGTAACACAGGAAGACCCCATCTCTACTTTTTAAGTACTTTTTTTTTAAATCAAAAAAGAAAAAAGAAAATTACAAAACAATATCCCTTATAAATACACAGATGCAAAAGTCCTGAAGAAAATCCAATGACATATTTAAAAAATGGATATACACCATTGATAAAAGGAATTCATCTTATGAATGCAAGGATAGTACAACCTAAGGAAATCAATCAGTGTAATACATCACAGTAACAGAACAAAAAAGAAAAAAACATGATCATCTTAATAAACACAGAAAAAAAGTTCGATAAAATCTAACACCCTTTCACAATAAAAACACAAAACTAGGAATGGAAGAGAACTTCCTCAACCTGATAAAGGGCATTTATGAAAAACACTGCTAACATCAAACTTAATAAAGAATGAAAGCTTTCCCCCTAGAATCAGAAACAAAGCAAGTGAAAATTACAACTTTGGCTAGTTGCGGTGGCTCACACCTGTAATCCCAGCACTTTGGGATGCTGAGGCAGGAGAATCACTTGAACCCAGGAGGCGGAATAAAATTACAATTTCAGAAAAAGTATGTGTCTTATATCTGCCATTGTGAGCTTGACAGCTTGCCAACACTTGAAGATTTTTCTGACTGGACATGGCAGCTCACACCTGTAATCCCAACACTTTGGAAGGCCAAGGCAGGAGGACTGCTTGAGCTCAGGAGTTTGAGACCAGCCTGGTCAACACAGCAAGACCCCATCTCCATTTTTTTTTTTTTTTTTTTTTGAGATAGAGTCTCTGTCACCCAGGCTGGAGTGCAGTGGTGTAATCTGAGACCTGTCCCGAGACCAAAAAGTTTGAGAACCACTGCCATAGAAAAGCACCAGGACATGTACCAAAATGGTCTCGGAAGCATTGTTTCTAATCACAACCCATTGGGAACATCTCACATACCCATCAGCAGCACAATATGTTATATATATACATATATATACATATATATGTATATATATATAATATGTATATATTTAGTGCTTCAGACAAGGGAGGTCATGCTCAAGGCAGCCTACTCTCAAATCTTCATCCAAAGAAATCCTGAATGTCCCCTGGGTCTCTGCTGGATTCTAGAACTCTTGTCCTCACCCTTAGCTACTGCAAATGAATCTTGGTCCTATGCCCACAGCAATTAGTCCCAGCCCTGGCATCATTCCAAAGGAAAAATGTTAAATCACACCTGCCCGAGGCCTCTGGAATGGTTCAAAAGCTTAGGGAAAAGGGTGTACAGGGTAGGAAAGTGGGGTGGGTGAGGCATCACCTCCTCAGCCAGAAAGCGCAGTTTTGCCAGGAGCTTCTTGGCCAGTGCCACCTTCTTTTGCACATTGTTCCGTCTCAGGCCGCGTAGAAGTCGCAGTCCTTGCTTAGCCAAAAGGTTCTGGGAGGGCAAAAAGACAGCATGAGTGGAAGGCCCAAGCTAGGCGCCCGAGTCCCTTCCCGAGGCCATACCAGGCTGTGCACCAGGAGTTTCCCTCGGCATCGATCCAGGGCATTGGGCCGGGTCATCGTCCTGCGCTCGGCACCGCGGCAAAACTGTCTGCAGTGAGCAGGGATGTGCACAGCAGACAGGAATCAAAGGAAAGGAGAAGGACAGTGACCTTGGGGCCACTTCCCTCTGAGCTGACCTCCCACCCCCAGCCTCCCTCATAGCCCTCTCAGTCTTGGGCTCTGAAGAGGCACCCTTTCTCCTGCAAAGCTGGCCTATCTCTATTTGGACCACTCCCAAAAATCATCAAGGCCAGCCTTGCTCTTGAGCTCCAGAGCTCGCTAATACTTAACCACCTACTACCCTGGCTACCCCAGGTGTGGCCCATGGACCAACAGCACTGGTATCACCTGCAGGCTATTTAAAACTGTAGGACCTCAGCCCCACCCCAGGCCCTGCTGAATCAGAAGCTGCGTTTATGCCCTCGGGGATTCCTAAGCACATTGAAGCCTCAGACGGCAATGGTGTGGTTTAGTCTCCACCAGCTTGGCTAACGTATAGCTTGAACATTACATGCCCAAGCCAAATGCATACTTTCCAATGATCCCCCCGCAAAACAAAACAAAACAAAACAAAACAAAAACCCTATTTCACCTCAGAACTTTCGAGTCATCTCTCACTGCTCTTTCTCTCTTATTCCACATCAATTCATCAGCAAATTCTTTATGCTCTACCTTCAAAAAATATCCAGAATCTGGCCAGGTGTGGTGGCTCAGGCCTGTAATCCCCGCACTTTGGGAGGCCGAGGCGGTGAATCACTTGAGGTCAGGAGTTCGAGACCAGCCTGGCCAACATGGTGAAACAACTGTGTCTACTGACGCTGAAAGGTTGAGCATGGTGAGAACAGAAAAGTGACCACCTACAGCCTCCTACCTCACTGCCCCTCCTGATCAGGGTCCTTGGCTGAGTCCCTGCTTCCTCCCTGCCTCTAAATGCTGGAACGCTCCAGGTTCTCAGATTTCTCTTTTCTGTGCTCTGTTAATGCTGTTATCCAGCTCCATCTACATAATGACAGTTCCCAAATTGACATTTCCAGCCTAGAATTCTCCCCAGAACTCAACTCATATAGCTAACTGCCTACCACACATGTCCACTTACAATTCAATAAGAATTTCACAGTTAACATGTCCAAAACTGAGCTCCTACTATCTGCCTTCCCTCAGATCCCACCTCATCCCTGCTTCCATCAGAACTTCTCCTTTGTTTTCTGTTGAAAACAGATTTTTTCTTTTTTCCAAAAAAAGAAGATTTTGGCTTGCATAACTATGCGGTTGGTGCAGCCTTAACCTCCTGGACTCAAGCCATCCTCCCATCTCAGCCTCCTGAGTAGCTGGGACTACAGGTGTGCACCACCACACCCAGCTAACTTTTGTATTTTTCATAGAGACAAGGTCTTCCTATATTGTTCAGGTTGGTTTCAAACCCCTGGGCTCAATTGATCCTCCCACCTTGGCCTCCCAAAGTGCTGGGATTCCAGGTGTGAGCCACCACGCCCAGCCCACAAGCCAAAATCTTAGCAAGTCCTGAGGTATCACCCCCAATTCCAAATTTTCTCTTGAATCCATTCACAGCACTCCATCTCTACTGCAACCATCCCCTAGATCAGTTCATCGCCACCTGTCACCTGGATTATCACAATAGCCCCTTTACTAATCTCCCTGCTTCCTCCCCCACTGATCCCTTTTAAGGATCTATGTGTTAGAGTGTATCTTTTTCCTTTTCAAAACATTCACTGCCCCTCCCCCGCCATTTCACTCAGAGAAGAAGCCAAAGTCACTAAAATGGCTTGTGAGGCTCCCACAGGATCTGTCCCTCCCCACCATCATCCTCCTTCCCCTGGCCTCCTCCAGCCTCTTCTACTATGTCACACTGCTGCAGTCACACTGGTTCTGTGCTCCTCCTCAAACACTCCAGGCATGCTGTCCCCTCCACCTGGAACACCATTACAGGCCGGCTTTCTCCTCCATCTTCATGTCACCTTCATGGTGGCCTCCCCTCCACACCCTTTCTGAAATTGCAGTACCTCTTTCTAATGCTTCCTTGCTTCGTGTTCTTTCTTAACACTTATCCTACTTAGTATTTTTCTATCTGTTTACATGCTTATTTTACATGTCTCCACCCATCCCCAACCTCTACACCCAAATGTAAGCTTCAGGGTTTTTTTTTTAAAGTCAGGGTCCCATTCTGTCACCCAGACTGGAGTGCAGTGGCGCAATCATGGTTCACTGCAGCCTTGAACTCCTGGGCTCAAGATCTTCCCACTTCAGCCTCCCCCAAGTAGCTGGGACTACAGGCATCAGCCATTGTGCCTGGCCAACTTCAGGGATTTTTGTGGGCAGGAATGCTTTTTCACTGATATTCCTGTGCCTAAAACAGTGTCTGGCATAGTAAGTGCCATAAATAGTTATCAAATAAAGAACCCTTTTGAGAAGAGGATCTGAAAATCACTTAAGTACCTGGAGCAGGTAATGGAATTCAGGGCAGTAGTGAAGGTCAAAGATGGAAGTAACTAGAACATGGTTTTTTTTTTTTTTGTTTTCTTGTTTGTTTGTTTTTGAGACGTAGTCTTGCTCAGTCACCCAGGCTGGAGTGCAGTGGCGCAATCTTGGCTCACTGCAACCTCCACCTGCCAGGTTCAAGTGACTCTCCTGCCTCAGCCTCCCAAGTAGCTGGGAGGTACCCACCATTATGCCCAGCTAATTTTTGTATTTTTTTTTGGTAGAGACGGGGTTTCACCATGTTGGCCAGTCTGGTCTTGAACTCCTGACCTCAAATGATCTGCCCGCCTCAGACACCAAAAGTGCTGGGATTACGGGTGTGAGCCACCGCACCTGGCCGAACATGTTTATGTGGTTACAGCAATGACCTGGTAACTAGGGACCAATCAATGATGAAGGGGAGAAAATTGACAATTACAGAACTAATTCCTCCAGTGATGAAATCCAGATCACAGCTGTGGTCACTGGAGCAGGAAAGGAGGAGAGCAGATGGATGCAGAAGCCGGCAAGGAGGTAGACTGGGTGTGGGAAGGTGATTAGCAGGAACAAGTGTGAAAGAAAGGAGGCGAGGTTTGAAAAGAGACACGGGATAAGCCTCTAGGAGCGTGGGAAAGGGAACTCATGGAGATGGAAAACAGCTGAGGTGCCAGAGAATCAGGGGAAGCCTAACCCCCAATAATCTCATCAGCTCTCTGGATAGGAATAATTGTCTTCTCATTTTTCTGTAAGGTGCTGAGCAAATGCAGCTGCAAGCTGCCCTTGGGTCCAGACAGCCACCGAGTCTCCCTTGCCCTGGAGTTGGCCCAAGTACAGGCAGCAGTAGGAGTGGCTCTCAGCTCACCTGCTCCCAGCCACCAGCACTTCCAGTGCCTGCTTGAGCTGTGCACAGGCGCCAGGCCCCGGCCTGCGCTGCAGTCTCTCAACTTCCTGCAGCCCCTGGTCCTGTGCAACGTGGGAGAGCGTCAGAGTCTTGAGGGTCCCTGACTCAGACCTCTTGTAGACCACACCCCCACCCGAGGCCCCACCCACTCACGACCACACCTCTTGGCCTGCCCTTCTTTGGCTCCATCAGGTTGATGGCTCCATCTTTCTAGCCCGCTAGTGGCTCCACCAAATGTGCGGCCCCACCATCCGTACCTCTACCCATCTCCTTCATCCAGTCCCTTCCTGGGTCCACCAATTCTGAAACTCTGTCCTCCCACAACTCCTGGCATCCTCAGTTAGCCCAGAAGCTGTGCTCTTTGGCCCTTGCCCCCCTGGCCTTGCACCAGCAAGGTGCTGGCTCTCTAGTGCCTGCCCATTAGCCCCACTGCAGAGCTTCCTTCAAAGGCTGCAGTGTCCTAGGCGTCCCTATGGCCCGGTCTCTCCCTGTGGGCGCCAGCCTTGCCCTTACCAGCCTCTCGGCCACTTTGCGCACGCAGTTGCTGCTCTGCAGGCGCCAGGTGTGGTCCTCCCAGCAACTCCACACATGCATGCATGGCTTGCAGTGACGGAGGGGCAAGCAGAAGTATGGCCTGGCAGATGGAGAGGAGGCTTCGCGGGCATTCTGGGCTCCTGGAGACCTCCCAACTCCCCCCTTCCAGCCACCGGCAGCACTCACCCGCTGCCGTCCATGGGCTCAGGCCGCTGAGCAGGGGTCCCCGGTTCTTCCTCCTCTTTCTCCTCCTCTGGCCTGGGTCCCAGCAGAGGCTGAGCCTCCACGGCTGCACCCTCAGTTCCCTCCCCAGCCCTGGACCCTCGGCCCAATTGCTCCTCCAGACGGCCTGCGCGACCTGCCCCGGAGCAGCAAGGGTCAGTGGGCGCCAGGCTGAGGGCTGGAACCCCCCCTCAACCACCTCTGCCTCAATAGAAGTCAGAACCTGCCCCTTACTGAAAGTCAACACCCCTTCCAGGGTTCTAAGGTCTGAAATGAGAGTGCCCTCCCTCAAACCCATGGC
Organism: Pan paniscus; assembly: GCF_029289425.2. NCBI lineage: Eukaryota > Metazoa > Chordata > Mammalia > Primates > Hominidae > Pan > Pan paniscus. Next base: position 41,330,643 of record NC_073270.2, read on the forward strand.
ACTCAGGGGTTCGGCTAGGCCACACACCAATGGAGATCTCAAAGCTGATGGGCTGGGAGGCCACGGCGGGGTCGATCATGGTGGCCTCGAAGAGCACACCGAAAAGCAGGAAATCTTCACAGGGCGCCAGGACATTCTGGGGGAGGCCATCAGGATGGAGTCAGCACCTACTCTCCCAGGGAACAGCCTGGACTATGCTTGGCCGCATTGCCCACAGAAAGAAGTGCGACCAAGGCTTGGAAGTCACTGCAGGTTTCTTACTCCCTCTCCCTCCTCCCGGCCCCAGCATTGGCCCTGGGTGTGGGTCCTCTCTCCCACATGTGTGCATATACCAGAGCCCATGTGGGCACACACCTCACTCTTCGCCCAGGCCCCCATATTGAGACCCCTGTCGTGGTGTTTAATGCCTGAGAGTGGATTCCACCTTCCAGAGCTGAGGTGACCCCGCCCCCTTTGCTACCCCCCAGCCCCCACCTCTGGCAGCGGCAGCAGCTCCTCCACCTCCACCTCCATGGCACGGGGGATCTCAGGCCCCTCGGCACCGGGGCTGGCGTCCAAGTGCTGCGGAACCGCCTTTGGGGTCTGATCCCTTCTGGCTTTCTTTTTCTCCTTTCGGGTGAGCCGGGACAACGTGGACCCCTGCTGGGCCTGGGGAGGCTCAGGTTCAGCTCTCCCTTCCAACACCTGCATGGACACAGCCAGCAGAAGGCGGCCGCGGAACCAAATGCCTTGGCCAACGCCTTCGTTGAGACCTTGAAGACTATCCCGGAGCCCCGCGCCGGGGGGCGAGCCATAGAGGGGCACCCAGGCCGGGCCGAAGGTAGGGTTAAACCCCGCTGTGGGGAACAAGAGCAGCGTGTTGGAGGGGAGTGTGGGGAGGGCGAGTGCTGGTAAATCTCTGCACCTCACCCTGATCTCCTCCAAGTATTCGGGGGTGAGGGCAGGGGAGGGGGGCTAAGACGCTCTGAAAGGGAAGAAGTTGGCCAGCAGCTGCGGACGCGCCGCTGTGGAACACGACCTGGGGCGCCTCCAAAACAGCTCAGCGCCCCAAGGAGCTGGAAATCGCGGGAGCCCGGGCTCGGGGGACGCAGCCTGAGCCCTGGGGGCGGAGTCGGGATTGATTGGGGCGGGGTCGGGATTGGGGCGGAGCTACGGGCGATAGGCCAGGCCTGGGGGTCGGGGAAAGGAGTGGACCGGCAGTGTCAGCGCGTGCACAGCTGTAGAAGGGTGGGACTGGGCTGGTTACTGGACAGGCGGTTGTGGTCAGAATTTTGCCAACGGAGCCAAACCGATGGTGGGGTTCACAGTCTGGGGGCGGCTTGAAGCAGTTTGTTTTGCGGGCGGACCAGCCCTCCTAGGCGGAGCGGGGTCGCGAGGATGGGGCTTGCGGTTGGGAATGGGCCCTATGGAGCCCTATGGACCGAGGCGAGCGAGGCCGGATTTGCCGCGGCCAGAAGCGCTCACCCGCGCGGCCCGGATGGGAGATCCGCCTCAGGTCCAGCACGTGCGTAGCGAGTGCCGCGTCGACCAGGGGCGCGTCGTCCCGCAGCTGCAGGCGGAGGCTGCGCGTCAGCGGCGGGAAGAGCTCCACGAAGCTCAGCTGCTCGTTCCATTCGGGCGCCGCCGCCTCGGCGCGCACCGACGTCTCGCCCTGAAGGTGGCGTTAAAGACAGGAGAAGGGAGATCAGCGCGGAGTCGGGGCCGGAGCCGCGGCGCCGTGGGCCCCGGAGGGACTTACCTCCTGCCCCAGGAAAGACACCCGCACATAGGGCTCCACCAGGACGCGCTGGTCGTGCAGGGCGCGGGCCAGGCTGCCCAGCAGCCCCGGGCGCAGCGCGGGAAGCCCCTCGGCGCGGTACAGGCGCACGCGGAGCCGCGCCCATGGCCTCTCGGCGGGCACCCCGCGCGGCAGGAGCAGGTTCCTAGGGGAGGGGGCACCGAGCGGGGGGGAGAAACTGGGATCTCGGCCCCTCCCCTTATCCGCGCCCCACGGCCACCCCCGGATCCATGTCCTCCTCCCCACCTCACCCCGGCTCACTTCTCGATGTCCGAACAGTGCCCTGGGGCCGGGGGTAGCATTGGAGGGGGCAGGTCCCCGCGCGCCCTCACGGACAAGGTGACCTTAACGAAACCCTTGGTCCCGGCGCGGGTGTCTCGGGGATCATGCAGCGGAGCCCATCTTTGGTAGAATTGGCCATCTAAGGGCGAAGGGGCGAGCCAGGGGTAAGGGGCGACCGGCGGGACGCACAGGGTGGCCGTGAGGCTATCGGAGTGACAGACAATGGCCAGGGCTTCTCTGGCTCAGCAGGGAGGGGCGGAAGTGCCAATAGTTCAGCCTCCGCCAGAGATGGCCCTCTCCGAAGTGAGTGTATAGGGGTCCATGCGGAGTCACTGCGGGGTCAATCTCTAGGGCCCTTGTCCGTGCAGAGTCTCAATAAGGGGACGATTCCATACCTGGCTGGTCCAAGATGATGCCCAGGTCCATCCTGAAGGTGCCTATCCGGGTGGCCATAAAGGGGAGGGTCTGCGAATGGAAAGCCTGGGGGGAAGGTGGTGTTAGTCCTGCAGCTTTCTCATCCCCCCTTCTCTGAAGGACACTGGTCACCCCTACCCCACTCACCGTGATCTCCAGCAGCAAGTCTTGGAGATGAAGCCGTGTGTCATGAAATTCGAACAAGAAGTACTGAATTGAAGTGGGGATGAGAGGTTAGATGTGAAGGGCTCCTGCCAGCTTACCCAGGTCTCTTGCTCAGAAGACCCTCCTTCCCCCACCCCCAACCCTCTCACTGCAAGCTTTTCCTGGATCAGCAACCCCCCAACCCCAACCCATAGGCCCAGCATCTGGCTCCATTTCCACCTAGGCCTCACCCGCTCCGGGAATAGTTCTCACATCAACCCCTCCCATTCTGTCAGGCTCGCCCTCTTCTGTGGTGGCACTCACCTCATTGTAGAAGGGGCAACTGGTCCCACGCTGTGTAGCGGTCACACGGCGCTGCCCCCCCACTTGCACGGCCACATAGGGGTTAATGTTGACTCCCACCAGTTTCTGGGCTTCCAGCACAGTGACTCCCACCTGAGAGGTACAGAAGGATGAGGAAAGGAAGCCAGACCTGCCTGGGTGGAGGGAAAGAACATGCGTGCCAGAAGAGGTAGTACTTCCAAGGGTTAGGCCCTGGAAAAAGGGCAGTACCTGGAAGTCTTGAGCTCTGGACACCTGGAAGGGATCCCCATGGGCCAGGGCCCTGGCGCGGCTGGAGAGAAGCTTAAGGTTAGCACTCACTTGGTCCCTCCCCTGCACACGCACGCGCGTGCACACACACACACTTGCTTGGTGCTGGGAATGATGTTTTCTCTCCCTCTGAATTTTTGGATTCCAGGTCCTTCAGGTCATGTCTTGCTGCCTCCATCTCAACCCTACACCCACAATTTTACTCATTCCTGGAGCCCGAAACCATTCATTCATGCAACAGAGGTTTATTGAGTACCTACTATGAGCTAACACTGTCCCAAGCACTGGGACGCTGTAGTGAAGAGACAAATCTTGCCCTCATCAAGCTTTCATCCCCTGCATGTGTGTGAGCCACTGTAACTATGTGTATGAACATGGCAGTGTCTATGCCTATGACCAAGTGACCAGAGAATCCACCCTTCCCACACCCCCTGGGACTGTGTGTTTGTGAGGGCAGATGGGTGTGGGAGCAGGTGTGCCATGGGTACAAGTTACCTCTTGAGGGGGCTGAACATAACACCAGAAAGTTCCACATCAGGCTCATCATCCAGGTCCTGCTCCAGCTCAAGCTCCAGCTCATTCTCTTCATTGTCCTGCTGGCCTAGACTTCGAGCTAGCCTGCGGCCTAGAGCCACTGCCCGCCGCTCCAGCTGGGCCTCCCCAGGCCTGATAGGAAAGACCCTCAAGGGACATGCCTGGAACCCATCACCCATCTCCGGGCAATCCTTTGACTTCCTGGAGCCTTGGACTGACACCTGACCCTTGAACTGATCCCACTGATCCTAGGACCAGTTATTGACCTTGTGGCTGACTTCACTGATCCCAGGACAGACTCTTAACCCTGGGACATTTCTAATTCCAGAACTGACCTCTGATTCTAGGACGGACCTCTGACCCTGGAACTGATTCAGTTCTGACCCAAGACCCTGGGGCTGCCCCCATATCACTGGCTCCTAACTCCAAGACTGACTCAGTGACTCCAGGTCATCCCCACATACTTACTCCAGTTCCTGGAAGCCCACATTGGGGATGATTAACTCGAAGCTGGGGAATAATAAATGAAAGGACTAAGAGGAACATTCCTAACTACAGAGCGGCACCTGCTCAGCACACTTCCAAGGGTCACTGAATCGGCACATCCAGAGTGGAACCGGGCACTGCTTCTCCCTTTCCAGGGTCTGCCTGGGCTGGGACCACCAGGTCTTGCTTCAGTTGCTGAGGGGATTACCTGTCCTGGATGGGTGCCCCAAAGTCCTCCTCTGACCAGGCTCCAGTAGCGCCCTCTGGGGGCTGGTACTTCAGGTCAAGCTCCACCTGGATCTGAAACCAGATACAGTATCCCCTAGGGCCCCCCATCTAACTGCCCTGGGTCTAAGAGAGGCCCAAGGACAATGCCAGTGCCTTTTACTACAGGCGGCAGAGATCTCTCTGGCCAGCATCCGTGGTGCCTTGTGGTTCCTCTCTGATCATTAATAATGTAGACTACTCATAACCTATTAAGAACTAAGTAACTAGGCAAGTTTCCTCGTTATTTTTTTCTTTTTTTTTTTTCTTTTTTCTTTTTTTTTAGTATTGATGAGGTCTTATTATGTACCTTGCCCATGTTGGTCTTGAGCTCCTGAGCTCAAATGATCCTTCTGCTTTAGCTTCCCAAAGTGCTGGGATTACAGGCATGAGCCATTGTGCCCAGCCGCAAGTTACCTCTTGAGGCCCAACAGGATTCCAAAATTGTCTCATTTTTGTTGGAAATCCCTTACGGTGGCCTTCACTACTCTGCCTGGTCTGGCCCCACCAACCTTTCCAGCTCCGTCTCACTCCAGGCACCCCAGCTGTGCTCCTTCAAGGCGCTGGACTTTTGCATATGCCTTTTCCTCTGCCTGGAACATTCTCTCCTCCCAGTTAACATCTGTTATCCTTCAAGTCTAAGTTCAGGTACTATTTCCTCAGGGAACCTTCTCTGGCCCCCAAGTAGATCATACTCCCCTGTGGTACCCTCTCCCAGCCCCTACCAGCTTTCTTCTAACACCTGCAAGTTCCAGTTTCACACTTACTTGTGTGAATATTTGTTTAATGTTTGCCTCCCTTCCAAGGGTGTGAATCTTTATCTGGTTTTGCTCACCACGGAATCCTCATTGCTCAGCTCAGCATTTGGCTTATCATAAGAGCTCAACAAATGATGACGGACTGAACAAAAGAACTCCACATTATATAAATGAGAAAATAGCTTCCAGGCCAGGTGCGGTGGCTCATGCCTGTAATCCCAGCACTTTGGGAGGCCGAGGGTAGATCACAAGGTCAGGAGTTCGAGACCAACCTGGCCAAGATGGTGAAACCCAGTTTCTCCTGAAAATAAAAAAATTAGCTGGGTGTGGTGGTGGGCGCCTGTAGTCCCAGCTACTTGGGAGGCTGAGGCAGGAGAATCGCTTAAACCTGGGAGGTGGAGGTTGCACTGAGCCGAGATTGAGCCACGGCATTCCAGCCTGGGTGACAGAGCAAGATTCCGTCTCAAAACAACAACAAAAAAAGAAAACAGCTTCCAAATGCTAAAGAACGTGTACAAGTTCCCAGACGGGAAATGGCAGATCTGAGATTTGAAGTTAGGTCCATGTCTACTAGGCTATGAGCCCTTCCATGAAACATCAGGAAAATCCAGCCAGGTTCATCTTTGTCTCCCAAAAGAATTGATTGCTGAAAGGAATCCTGGCTGGAGGCCTTGTTACCACTCCTCTCTGGGTCTTAGGTTTTCCCCTGTGAGAAATGGAACCCTTTATCTAGAGGTACTTGAGGGTGGCAGCCTGGGGGCCAGAGGGGCTCACCGGGGACACTCGAAGATTCTCATCCACTAGGGCTTCCCGTAGCACCAAATGCCCAGCATTCTGTAGCTGCTGCAGGGAGATCACCAGGGTCCCTAGAGGCCTAGGGGAGTGGCATAGAGCAAAAGAGTGACCCAAGAGAATGGCTCTAAGTCACCCCCAGCCCGACCTGCATCCCTGTCTCCCCAGGCCTACTCACCTAGGGCTGAATACACGGCTGCAGTTGACCACCTGCACAGACAGACACTCCCCAGCCAGTGGAGCCCCATAGTGGGGCCATCGGAACAGCTGGGGACAGGAGGAAGCTTGTGACACCCATGCTGTGCTGACCCTAAACTCCAATCCAAAGCCTATTCTTGGCTGGGCACAGTGGCTCACGCCTGTAATCCCAGCACCTTGGGAGGCCAAGGCAGGCAGATCACTTGAGATCAGGAGTTCAAGACCAGCCTGACCAACATGGTAAAACCCCTTCTCTACTAAAAATACAAAAATTAGCCAGGTGTGGTGGTACATGTCTGTAATCCCAGCTACTCAGGAGGCTGAGGCAGGAGACTCGCTTGAACTTGGGAGGTGAAGTTTCCAGTGAGCTGAGATTGTGCCATTGCACTCCAGCCTGAGTGATAGAGTGAGGCCCTGTCTCAAAAAAAAAAAAAAAAAAGAAAGAAAGAAAGAAAAAAAACCAAAACCCTATTCCTAACCCTCAGACAGGAGCCAATCCTCCAGACTTAGAGCTAACTTTAGGACTAACATCCCCAAACCTGGAAGGGATCCCTGCACATGGGTTTGAATCTGAGTGAGGGCTGATCTGGGACTAACTAGTGATCAAGAATGAATTCCCCCAGTCTTGCAACTAATTTGTTCCAATCTGGGTCTGATCTCTCAGGCCTCAGACTGACCCCACCTCCCAAGACTATACTTCCCCAAACCCAGGAATGAGCCCCTGAACCCCAGGTTGGACTTGGATGGGAGACAGATTAGGAACCAACCGTACTGACCTCACCGATATCTGCTTCTGGACCACAGTGAATTTTTCTTGTTTTCTGGGTAAAGCCTGCTCAGAACTGAAACTAGTCATATATCAGCCCCTCCCCACACACACAAAAAAATAATTTGCTTCCCCCACCCTTGGCCCAGTGTCAAGTCCCTCCTGGATTCACCCTTAAAGAAAGGTAGACAATGGGAAGGAAAGAGGCAGGGGGTTGGAGATACCAGTGTGGGTAGAGAAAAGAAATGGGCTGTAGAGATAGGAAGGCATTGGGTCAAGGGCCCCCAGTTTCAAATATCCTTAGGGCGCCCCTGCAAGCCTCACCTCGAAAGGTGAGCTTCACTTGTCGGTCGTGGGTGCCGGTCAGCCCTGTTAGTCGTTGCACGCGTACCGTCAGAGCCATGGTCCCAGTGGCACTGGCACTTCCTCTGCCCGTCTGCCCTTCTGCCCACCAGCCCGCCCACCTGAATCGCCTCTGACTCACTGGACTCACCCAGCAGGTTTAGCAATCCCTGCCCTTTAGTCAAACACACAGGGAGCAGGCCTGGGGGTCATGGGTGGGGAGGGAGGAGAGGACCGAGAGATAGGGGTAAGGTCCTGGAGGTCAATTCAGCCCTCCCTGCCTCCACCAGCTGCAAGCTGGCAGGACTGCCTCAGCCTCCATCCTGCATCCTCAGGGAGTGAGAGCTGTGATGGGGTGGGAGGGAGGCAAGGGGAGTGAACAGGACCCCAGTCTGCTCCCTGCCAGCCGATGAGGCCTCAAGGACATGGACCTCATGCCTTTTCGTTTCTTTTTTCTTTGTTTTTTTGTTTTTTGTTTTTTTTGAGATGGGGTCTTGCTCTGTCATCCAGGCTGGAGTGCAATGGCACGATCTCAGCTCACAGCAACCTCTGCCTCCTGGGTTCAAGCAATTCTCCTGTCTCAGCCTCCCGGGTAGCTGGAATTACAGGTGTCCACCACCACAGCTGGCTAATTGTTTGTATTTTTAGTACGGACAGGGTTTCGCCATGTTGGCCAGGCTGGTCTCAAACTCCTGACCTCAGGTGATCTGCCCACCTCAGCCCCCCAAAGTGCTGGGATTATGGGCATGAGTCATTGTGCCCGGCCTCTCCTCTTTTCTCTCTCTCTCTCGCTCTCTTTTATTTATTTATTTATTTTTTTTTACTTTCTTCCTTCTTTCTTTCTTTTCTTTCTTTTTTTTTTTTTTTTCCTGAGATGAAGTCTCGCTCTGTCGCCCAGGCTGGAGTGCAGTGGTGTGATCTTGGTTCACTGCAACCTCTGCCTCCCGGATTCAAGCAATAGTCCTGCCTCAGCCTCCCACACAGCTGAGATTATAGGTGCCCGCCACCACGCCCGGCTAATTTTTTTTTTTTTTTTAGATGGAGTCTCCTTCTGTCGCCCAGGCAAGAGTGCAATGGTGTGATCTTGGCTCACGGCCACCTCTGCATCCCGGATTCAAGCAATTCTCCTGCCTCAGCCTCCCAAGTAGCTGGGATTACAGGCATATGCCACCACGCCTGGCTACTTTTTGTATTTTTTTAGTTGAGACGGGGTTTCACCATATTGGCCAGGCTAGTCTCAAACTCCTGACCTTGTGATCCGCCTGCCTCGGCCTTCCAAAGTCCTGGGATTACAGGCATGACTCATTGCGCCCTGGCTAATTTTTGCATTTTTAAGTAGAGACAGGGTGTCACCATGTTGGCCAGGCTGGTCTCAAATTCCTGACCTTCAGTGATCTGCCCATCTCAGCCTCCCAAAGTGCTGGGATTACAGGAGTGAGCCACCACACCCAGCCCCTTCCTTTCTTTCTTTTTCCTTTTTTTAAGGCAGGGTCTCACTCAGTTACCTAGGCTGAAGTTCAGTGGTGCAATCAAGGCTCACTGCAGCCTCAATCTCCCAGGCTCAGCCTCCCAAGTAGCTGGAACTACAGGCATGTGCCAGTGGGCCTGGCTAATTTTTGTATTTTTTGTAGTGATGGGGTTTTGCCATGTTGCTCAAACTGGTCTCAAATTGCTGGCCTCAAGTGGTCCTCCCACCTCGGACTCTCAAAGTGCTGGGATTACAGACGTGAGCCACTACACCTGGCCTCATGTTGTTTCTTGTTCATCTTCCTGTTCTCAGTGCCCAGATCAGGGTTTGGCACATGGTAGACCCTTAAAACACTGAACAAATGGATGAACTAATAAATGAATCCCTTAGCCCTCAGAAGTAGTGCTGTAGGCATTCAACACACTTATTGAATTAAAAAGTGATTAAATGTGTGTTCCTAGCTTGCAACATAGTAAGCATTCAGCTGGAAGCCAGGTGTCCTTAACTTGGGGTCCTAGGATCCTAGTGGGACCATAGAATGGCTCCATGGAGGCTGCAAATCTTTGAAATTTTCTGCAAAATATTGGGCATGTGTACACTTTTGTGGACTAAGAGCTCATCACTTAGGTTAATAACCCTAAAACAGATGTACAATACTTTTGCTGAGTGAAGTCATGAATGTATCTTGAAATCTGAACCCATAATATGTGAAAGTATGTATTCACTGGAGTTCACAGCCAGGCCCTTTAATTATATACCTATATAAAATTTTTTTTTTTTCAGAAAGGGTCTTGCTCTGTCACCCAGGCTGGAGTGCAGTGGCACAATTACAGCTCACTACAGCCTCAATTTCCCAGGCTTAAGTGATATTCCTGACTCAGCCTCCCTAGTAGCTGGGTCTACAGGCTCATGCAATCACACCAGCTAGTTTTTTTAAGAGGTGGGGTCTCACTATGTTGCCCAGGCCGGTCTCCTGGGCTCTAGCAATCCTCCTTCCTTGGCCTCCCAAAGTGCTGGGATTACAGGCATGATCTACCATGTCCTGCACCTTCTATTTGCAGGACTTGTGCTATGGCACCCTGCAGGGTGTGCAGCCAGAGAGAGGGGAATCACATGTGTCTGTCTTCCAGTAACTTCATGACTCCAATAACTAACACAGCCTAGAAAGACTGGAATTACCCTGAGAGCAGAAAGGGTCAGGGCCCAGGAGCTCAGAGGAGGGAGACCAGAGGCGCTTCCCCAAAAAAGGAATGTTTAAAATGGGTTTAGGCTCCCGGGAGGCGGAGCTTGCAGTGAGCCGAGATTGTGCCACTGCCCTCCAACCTGAGTGACAGAGCGAGACACTGTCTCAAAAAATAAAAATAAAAATAAAAATAAAAAATGGGTTTAGGCTCAGCACAGTGGCTCATGCCTGTTGGGAGCCCAAGACAGGAGGATTGCTTGAGCCCAGGAGGTCGAGGCTGCAGTAAACTGTAATCATGCCACTCCACTCCAGCCTAGGCTATTAATAGAGCAAAACACTGTCTCAAAAAAAAAATTTTTTTTTTAAAAGAAAAGAAAGCAGCCGGGCATGGTGGCTCACTGCTGTAATCCCAGCACTTTGGGAGGCCAAGGCAGGTGGATCACAAGGCCAAGAGTTCAAGACATCCTGGCCAACATGATGAAACCCCGTCTCTACTAAAAACAGAAAAATTAGCCGGGCATGGTGGTGTGCACCTGTAATCTCAGCTACTCAGAAGGCTGGGGCAGGAGAATCACTTGAACCCAGGAGGCAGAAGTTGCAGTGAAGCAAGATCAGGCCATTGCATTCCAGCCTGGGCCAACAGAGCGAGACTCCACCTCAAAAGAAAAGAAAATTGTCTTAGAGCAGTAGTCCCCAACCATTTTGGGCACCAGTGACCAGGGACCGGTTTCGTGGAAGACAATTTTTCCATGGACAGGGTAGGGGGCAGGGGTGGCGGGTGGAGAGGATGGTTTGGAGATTAAACTGTTCCACTTCAGATCATTAGGCATTAGATTCTCATAAGGAGCACACAACCTAGATCCCTCACATGCATGGTTACCAATAGGGCTCGCGCTCCTGTGAGAATCTAATGCTGCTGCTGATCTGACAGGAGGCGGAGCTCAGGTGGTGATGCTCCCTTACCCACTGCTCACCTCCTGCTGTGCATCCTGGTTCCTAACAGGCCATGGACTGGTACCAGTCCATGGCCTGGGGGTTGGGAACCCCTGGCTCAAAGGACAGGAGCTAGGAGCAAAGACAGAAACCCAGGCAGTGGGAAGAAATGCTGAACATGTTCTGGGCCATGTAATGTGTACAGTTTGGCCTGAACACAAGGAATGTACTGGGCGGCGGCAGCAGCAGCAGCAGATAAGATTAGACAGTCAGAGGAGCTGGGTCTTGCTGTGTGACCTTGAGCCAGTCATGGTCCCTTCTTGTGCTTCAGCTTTTCCGTCTCAGTACTGGGTTGGAAAGCCCTGTTCTGCCTATTTCTCCATTGTTGTTGTTTTGAGATGGAGTCTCACTCTGTTACCCAGGTTGGAGTGCAGTGGTGTGATCTTGGCTCACTGCAACCTCCACCTCCCGGGTTCAAGCAATTATCCTGCCTCAGCCTCCCGAGTAGCTGGGATTAATAGATGCGCACCACCATACCTGGCTAATGTTTTTATTTTTAGTAGAGATGGGGTTTCACCATGTTGGCCAGGCTGGTCTTGAACTCCTGACCTCAGCTGATCCGCGCTTCTAGGCCTCCCAAAGTGCTGGGATTACAGAAGTGAGCCACTGCACCTGGCCAGTTGTTGTGTATTCAAATGAGTTTGAGGGTCTAAACCACATCAGACAAGAGGGACAGGCTATTCTGTTTTTTAAAAAGGCCCAGATTAGACCTGAAACCCTCAGATGCTGGAGGAAGGCTTCACCTTCCCACAGTCTTTTTTTTTTTTTAAGACAGTGTCAGCCAGGCACAGTGGCTCATGCCTGTAATCCCAGCACTTTGGGAGGCTGAGGAAGGCGGGTCAAGAGGTCAGGAGATCGAGACCATCCTGGCTAACATGGTGAAACCCCATCTGTACTGAAAATACAAAAAATTAGCCGGGCTTGGTGGTGGGCACCTGTAGTCCTAGCTACTCGGGAGGCTGAGGCAGGAGAATGGTGTGAACCTGGGAGGTGGAGCTTGCAGTGAGCCAACATCGTGCCACTGCACTCCAGCCTGGGTGACAGAGCAAGACTCCCTCTCAAAAAAAAAAAAAAGACTGTCTTACTCTGTTGCCCAGGCTGGAGTACAGTGGTGCGATCTCAGCTCACTGCAACATCCGCTTCCTAGGTTCAACCAATTCCCTAACTCACCCTCCCCAGTAGTTGGGACGACAGGTGTGCACCACCACGCCTGGCTAATTTTTGTATTTTTAGTACAGAGACAGGGTTTCACCATGTTGGTCAGGCTGGTCTTGAACTCCTGATCTTGTGAGCCCGCCTCAGCCTCCCAAAGTGCTGGGATTACAGGCGTGAGCCACTGTGCCCGGCTCACCTCTATTAAAAGGACCCAAAGGAGTTAACGGACAGAAAACGTGGCAGAGGCAGAGATGGGGTGGTATGGACCAGAATTTGTAGTTTGCAGTGATTTCGCCTTCCTCTCCCTTCTTCCGTGTGGGCCCTGTGGCACCTAATGAAGCAAGGTATTGAGATCATCCCTCTGGAGCCTGGCATGGGCATCTCCCCTCTGGGCTAGAACATAGCTTAACAGATTGTCCGTGTGCCTCAACCCCTCAAAAACTGCCACTTCCAGTTCCTAACATTCTTGTTTTGTTTTGAGACGAAGTCTTGCTCTGTCACCCAGGCTGGAGTGCAGTGGTGCGATCCCAGCTCACTGTGACCTCCGCCTCCCAGGTTCAAGCGATTCTTCTGCCTCAGCCTCCCAAGTAGTTGGAACTACAGGCACATGCAACCACACCCAGCTAATTTTTGTATTTTTAGTAGACATGGGGTTTCACCATATTGGCCAGGTTGGTCTTGAACTCTTGACCTCAAGTGATCCACTGCCTGGGTCTCACAAAGTGCTGGGAGTACAGGCGTGAGCCCTCATGCCCGGCCCCAGTTCCTAACATTCTAAGGAAGTTGTGAGATGGCAGTTAAGAGGACTGCACTCGAGGGCAGGATTTGGGAATTCTAATGTGATGCAGTGTTATTCCTCTACCTGGACCTGTTTGCCTAGCTGTGCAACTTGTGCATGACATACTGCATTGTCTTTCAAAATGTGGTTGTTGTTTTTCTTTTTTCTTTTTTTTTTTTTTTTTTTGAGACAGAGTCTCACTCTGTGGCTCAGGCTGGAGTGCAGTGGCACAATCTTGGCTCACTGCAACCTCTGCCTTCTGGGATCAAGTGATTCTCCCGCCTCAGCCTCCCAAGTAGCTGGGACTACAGGCACGGTCCACCACGCCCGGCTAATTTTTGTATTTTTAGTAGAGATGGGGTTTCACCATGTTGGCCAGGCTGGTCTCAAACTCCTCACATCAGGTGATTCGCCCACCTCAACCTCTCAAAGTGCTGGGATTGCAGGCGTGAGCCACCAAGCCTGGCCCCAAAATGTGGTCTTTAACCAGGATCACAAATGTGGTTGTTAAAAATGCACACTCCAGCCGGGCACAGTGGCTCATACCTGTAATCCCAGCACTTTGGGAGGCCGAGGTGGGAGGATCACCTGAGGTCCCGAGTTCGAGACCACTCTAGCCAACATAGTGCAACCCCGTCTCTACTAAAAATACAAAAAAAAAAAAAAAAGTTAGCCAGGTGTGGTGGCACATGCCTGTAATCCCAGCTATTTTGGAGGCTGAGGTGGGATAATTGCTTGAACCCAGGAGGCAGAGGTTGCAGTGAGCCGAGATCGTACCATTGTATTCCAGCCTGGCCACAGAGCAAGACTCTGTCTAAAAAATAAACAAAAACAAAACAAAAGCACATTCCTGGGCCAACTCAGAAATTCTGCAGTATCTGCAGTAGAATCACAAGGTGTGCCTGGGAAGCTGAATTTTTATAAGCTGCACTGATATTCTGTTACATAGCAAGAGTTTGGGGACCTCTAGTCTTCTGGCTGTGACCATCTGATTCCTCATTCTTTCCTCCATGGCTCAGGTGTGCAGCCTGAGTGTGGGTATGACGATTGGTGGGTGCTGAATTCTCAACCCACAGACCCCTGGGAAACATGGGTCTGGAGGAGGGACCCACAGATCCTGAATGAGCTCTCTGACCTGATGTCTAGGATGAGAGGAGGGGGCCGAAGGGCTTGCAGAGCAAAGGGGACTAAGTATTTAGAAGTGCCCTGAGTGATGCCCTGCTCCTTCTTAACATTCATTATTTGCAAATATTTGAGCACCTACTACATGCTAGGCTTATCTAGGTGCTGGAGGATACAGTAGTGAATGAAAATCTGTGCCCTGATTAAGTTTATGTTCTAGTGGGCATGGCAGGCAATAAGGAAATAAATAAATGGGCCAGGCATGGTGGCTCACATCTGTAATCCCAGCACTTTGGGAGGCAGAAGTGGGTGGATCACTCAAGCTCAGGAGTTGAAGACCAGCCTGGGCAACATAGCGAGACCCCATCTCTACAAAAAATACAAAAATTAGCTGGGTGTGGTGGCGCAAGCCTGTAGTCCCAGCTACTCGGGAGGCTGAGGCGGGAGGATTGCTTGAGGCCGGGAGATGGAGGTTGCAGTGAGCTGAGATCATGCCACTGCACTCCAGCCTGGGCAACAGAGCGAGACTCCATCTCAAAAAAAGAGAGAAATGAAATATATAGCATGTTAGTGACACGTGCTGAGGAGAAAAACAAAACAGGGAAGGGGGATAGAAACTGGTATTTGCTAAGTGCAATTTTAGATGGGGTTTTCTAGGAAGTGCTGTGACGTCATCACTTGCTTTAAAAGAGGCCAGGCGCAGTAGCTGACTCCTGTAATCCCAGCACTTTGGGAGCCCCAGGCAGGCGGATAACCTGAGGTCAGGAGTTCAAGACCAGCCTGGCCAACATGGTAAAACGCCGTCTCTACAAAAATACAAAAATTAGCCAGGCTTGATGGTGGGTGTCTGTAATCCCAACTACTCGGGAGGCTGAGGCAGGAGAATCGCTTGAACCCGGGAGGCGGAGGTTGCACTAAGCCGAGATTGCACTACTGCCCTCCAGCCTGGGCGACACAGCAGGACTCTGTCTCAAAAAATAAAAATAAAATAAAAATAAAAATGCTGGGCGCAGTGGCTCATGCCTGTAATCCCAGCACTTTAGGAGGCCGGGGCGGGTGGATCACCTGAGATCGGGAGTTCAAGACCAGCCTGACTAACATGGAGAAACCCCGTCTCTACTAAAAATACAAAATTAGCCAGGCATGGTGGTGCATGTCTGTAATCCCAGCCACTCAGGAGGCTGAGGCGGGAGAATCGCTTGAACCCGGGAGGCGGAGGTTGCAGTGGACCAAGATCGCGCCATTGCACTCCAGCCTGGGCAACAGAATGAGACTCCATCTCAAAAAAAAAAAAAGAAAGAAAGAAAGAAAGAAAAAAAACTGTTATAGACTGAGTGCCATTTTAGATGGGGTTTTCTGGGAAGTGCTGTGACATCATCGCTTGCTGTAAAAGAGGCCGGGCGCGGTGGCTGACGCCTGTACTCCCAGCGCTTTGGGAGGCCGAGGCGGGAGGATCGCTTGAGCCTAGGAGTTCGAAGTTACAATGAGCTATGATCAGGCCACTGCACTCCAGCCTGGGCAATGAGAAAGACCCTGTCTCTTAAACAACAACAAAGTCAGAAGGAGAGGCTGCCATGGCTACGGCTCCCGGTGACGTCACGGTCAGCTCCGTGACGCGCGGCCAGGGCAGCCCGCGGAGACCGAGGCTCCTCTGTGACGTCAGCAGCCGGCCGGGACACAGCGGGAGGGCAGGTGCGGCCGCGGGGCCTGCCGACTTCACGCAGGGTCCGTGGGGTCCCCGCGGCGCGCAGCGGCTGAAGGAGGCCCCAGGGCCTTGGCGACCGCAGCGGCGGCTTTAGCGTCAGTGACTAGGCAGCAGGGGGTCAGGATGCGGCGAAGCTCCCGCCCGGGCTCGGCCTCGTCCTCGCGCAAGCACACGCCCAACTTTTTCAGCGAGAACAGCTCAATGAGCATCACCTCGGAGGACAGCAAAGGGCTCCGGTCAGCGGAGCCCGGGCCTGGGGAGCCCGAGGGCAGAAGAGCCCGGGGCCCGAGCTGCGGTGAGCCCGCCTTGAGCGCGGGAGTGCCCGGAGGAACCACATGGGCAGGAAGCTCTCAGCAGAAGCCAGCGCCTCGGAGCCACAACTGGCAGACAGCCTGTGGCGCGGCAACCGTGAGGGGCGGGGCCTCGGGTGCGGGCGGGGTCGACCCCGGGTGAGCCAGTGGAGGGGGCGGGGCCTAAAGGGCGGTGCTGGGCGGGGACGGGGCTAAGATGATATCTGGGCACCTCCTACAAGGTGGGTCCTGTAGGGTAAAGGGATGGTGCTAAATGAGATCCCTTAAGGGGCGGAGCCTCGGTGTCCTGGACGGTTATGGGAAGGGGCGGGGAAAATCTTGTGGTTGGGTGCCACTGAGGGGGCGCGGCCTCAATGTTAGCGTGAGTGGCTCCCAGGACAATTGGGTTCCACCAAGATCTAAGGCTGGGGGCGGGTCATCCGTTTGGGGGAAGGACCAACTCTTTTTTTTTTTTTTTGCAACGGAGTTTCGCTCCTGTTGCCCGTGCCATGCAATGGCATGATCTCGGCTCACCGCAACCTCCGCCTCCCGGGTTCAAACGATTCTCCCGCCTCAGCCTCCCGAGTAGCTGGGATTACAGGCGTGCGCCACCATGCCCGGCCAATTTTTGTGTTTTTAGTAGAGACGGGGTTTCTCCGTGTTAATCAGGCTGGCCTCGAACTCCCGACCTCAGGTGATCCGCCCGCCTCGGCCTCCCAAATCGCTGGGATTACAGGCGTGAGCCACCGCGCCCTGCCAGGAGACCAACTCTTGACGGAGCCTCCCTGAGGGGCGGGGCTTCAGAGGGCGGAGCTGGAGCCGGGATAGGGCTGCGGTGGGACCAAAGCCTGTGAGAGACTTCCCAGCTGTCTGGCTTGTGGACTGAGCAATCTGCGGCCGGGTCTCGAGGGGAAAATAGGTCTGTGGTCCGCAAGGCCCCAATGGAGCCCTTGGGTTCCCGCAGAACCGACTGGGTCTCCAGTAGTCTCTGAGGAGCCGCTCGACCTTCTCCCGACCCTGGATCTGAGGCAGGAGATGCCTCCCCCGCGGGTGTTCAAGAGCTTTCTGAGTACGGGCCAGGCCAGCTGCGATCCCCTCTGACCCTCGGGTTCCCCTCTCCGAACTCCAGTTCTCTCTGAGCCCCCGGCCCCCGTTTGAGTATCGAGCCCCTCTCCGAGCCTCAACTCATTCTCCTAGCCCCCATCTAATTATCCTAGCCGACCCTCTCTTCCTGAGCCCCAGGCCCACCCCCGGCCCCTCCCAAGCCCCTTCTGAACCCGGACACCACGCTGGCTGAGCCCCCGCCTCTCCCTGCCGTGGGCCCCTCTCTGACCCTCTGTCCTGGCCTCAGGCCTGCTCTTCCAGGGGCTGAGCGTGTTGTTATCCCTGGCAGGAGATGTGCTGGTCAGCATGTACAGGTCAGAGGAAGGGACGCTGGCGCCCCAGGAGCAGCTCTTTGGAGGGGGTGGGGAGCAGGGCCGGAACCTTGCTGGCGCTTGAGCCGATTCAGATCTGATTGAGTCATGTTGGCAAGAGCTGGGTCTGGGACCCTGGGGTGGGGACTGGAGGGTTGAGCAGGTCGGGGCCTCAGCCTCCCTCCGGTTCCCCAGGGAGGTCTGTTCCATCCGCTTCCTGTTCACGGCTGTGTCGCTGCTGAGCCTCTTTCTGTCAGGTGAGGGGCAGTGAATTCCCTGGAGCCCCTGCCCTGGGTGCTTTGGAGGCAAACCCAGCACATTTTCTCCTACATCCTCGCTCCTGCAGCTCCTGGCATTCCCCTGCAGAACCCCCTAATTCCCCCTCAGACTCCCACGGTCCTCCCCAGGCTTAACCCCCTCAAGCCTCTTTCCACTGTCCCCCTCTGCCGGGGAAACCCATTCTCTTCCTTTTCCTTCTCCTGAGACCCCTCCCTCTCTTTCTCCAGCATTCTGGCTGGGGCTTCTGTACCTGGTCTCTCCTTTGGAGAATGTGAGTTGGGGAGACTGTCCTGGGGTAGGGGGTTGGCAGGTTGTGAACCCGGAGATTGTGGGGGTCCCCTGGACTGTCGGTCTGCTGGGGTGGGGGTAGTGCCAGAGGCTACAATCCTTAAGAAAGGGCTGGATATAAACAGACTTATGAGGGATTGTGCTTGAGGGTCTCTTGGGGGCTCTGATACTGGGAGGTCAAGGAGGAGTCGAGGAAAGGGGACACAGTCTTCAAAAAGGAAGCCCTGGCCGTTTCCAGGCTGAGGTAGGAGCAAGGACGACCGGAGCTGAGCGGCTCTGTGTTTTGTCCCTTCATCCAACAGGAACCTAAGGAGATGCTGACTCTAAGGTGAAAGAGGGCACCTAGGGTGGGAAATTGGGGGGCTCAAAGTTGCTTCTTTGAGAACCTTGAAGGCGTGGGGGCCTTTGGGAGGTGTCCAGGGGGACAGGGAGCCAACCCCACGGCGCCCACCTCCCACCTCCAGTGAGTACCACGAGCGCGTGCGCTCCCAGGGGCAGCAGCTGCAGCAGCTCCAGGCCGAGCTGGATAAACTCCACAAGGAGGTGTCCACTGTTCGGGCAGCCAACAGCGAGGTGAGCCCCGGCCCACCTTGGAAACCCCTGATGGATCCCTGCTCCCAGGGTCCTGAGACTTAAGCTCCGCCCAGAGCCCTGCGGGATTTCTCCCGGTGCCCACGAAGTCCATCCCAAAGCAACCAGCTCCCAGAGGTCCCGTCCACCTGTAAAAGCAGCCCGCAAGCCTCGCCCCTCCAGGCCTCGCCCTCCCTCCTTGCAGAGAGTGGCCAAGCTCGTGTTCCAGAGGCTGAATGAGGATTTTGTGCGGAAGCCCGACTATGCTTTGAGCTCTGTGGGTAAGACCCGGAGACACTGAAAGACAGAGACGCAGACAGGAAAGAGGCCAAGACACTGACACAGACAGACCCATGCACCTGACCGGCCGAAGACAGAGCCTCGGACAGCCCCCACCCGCCCCCCGCCCCCGCGCCCCGACTCCCGGCAAGGCCTGGGAGCCTCTGAGGGTTACTTCTCACTGTTCCAGGAGCCTCCATCGACCTGCAGAAGACATCCCACGATTACGCAGACAGGAACACTGCCTACTTCTGGAATCGCTTCAGCTTCTGGAACTACGCACGGCCGCCCACGGTTATCCTGGAGGTGAGTCTGGAAACATCCCGGGATGGGACCCCGGGCGGGACGCTGGGAAAAGCACCAAAACCCCGCCCTACAGGCGGAGCTTGGCTGAGCCGAGGGCGTGGCGCCAGGCGGAGCCTGGCTTGGCCTGGGTCGGGCTCTGGACGAGCCCGAGGATGGCGTTTAACTCAAGGAGAGACCTGGCGTTGCTGGGGACTGGGGCGGGCTGGAGGTGGAGCTCTGGGCGGGTCGATGGATGGGGTCGAGCTGAGGCCCGGGCTGGGGAGCGGCAGCAGTCGCTCTGTCCGACGGTTCCGATGGTCCCTCCGCCCGCCTGCAGCCCCACGTGTTCCCTGGGAATTGCTGGGCTTTTGAAGGCGACCAAGGCCAGGTGGTGATCCAACTGCCGGGCCGGGTGCAGCTGAGCGACATCACTCTGCAGCATCCACCGCCCAGCGTGGAGCACACCGGAGGAGCCAACAGCGCCCCCCGCGATTTCGCGGTCTTTGTGAGTGCGGACGAGGTCAGGAGGTGGGGGATTTTGCCTAGAGAGCCCAAGCAGTCTTGAGAACTGGTGCCGTTATCTGGGTCTTCGCTTGCTCATCTATAAAATGAAGATACTACTATTTGCCTCTCAGAGCTGCTGTAGGTTATAGTCATAACCATATCCAGATATTAGTTATTGCTTGCAAAGCACTTACTCCGTGCCAAGCAGTTTACAGGCATTCTTATTTTGTTGTTGTTTTTGAGACAGAGTCTCGCTCTTGTCACCCAGGCTGCTGGAGTGCAGTGGTGCGATCTCAGCTCACCTGCAACCTCAGCCTCTAGGATTCAAGCGATTCTTGTGCCTCATCCTCCCGAGTAGCTGGAATTACAGGCGTGCGCCACCATGCTCGGCTAATTTTTGTATTTTTAGTAGAGATGGGGTTTCACCATATTGGCCAGGATGGTCTCAAACTCCTGACCTCAAGTGATCCGCCTTCCTCGGCCTTCTGAAATGCTAGGATTACAGGCATGAGCCACCGTGCCTGCTTTGCACCCACATAACAACCTATGATGTACTGTTATTATCTCCCCCTTTAAAGATGAAGAAAGTAATGCTCAGAGAGGGGAAGTTATTTGTCCAAGGTAACACAACTAACAGTTGGCAGGATTAAATTTAAAACCTGGTTTCTTCCCGGGAGGCGGAGCTTGCAGTGAGCCAAGATCTCACCACTGCACTCCAGCCTGGGTGACAGAGCAACACTCCGTCTCAAAATAAATAAATAAATAAAACCTGGTTTCTTAGAGCCCACATTCTGAATTACAGTATACGACCATCAAAAAATACATGAGAACATGCATATAGCTATTGAATACATAGAAGATCCTCAGCAAAGTTTTCTTCTCCCCCCCCCCCACCTGTCCCCCTCATAGTTCCTCCTTTCATTCTTCACCCACCAGGGCCTCCAGGTTTATGATGAAACTGAAGTTTCCTTGGGGAAATTCACCTTCGATGTTGAGAAATCGGAGATTCAGACTTTCCACCTGCAGGTGTGTTTGTCTCTAGGGTGAAGGTGCCAAGGGAGTGGGGCAGTGAGGGATGAATGACCCAGGAGGAGGGCAGCCCTTGGCATGATCCATTTGTCTCCCCAGAATGACCCCCCAGCTGCCTTTCCCAAGGTGAAGATCCAGATTCTAAGCAACTGGGGCCACCCCCGTTTCACGTGCTTGTATCGAGTCCGTGCCCATGGTGTGCGAACCTCAGAGGGGGCAGAGGGCAGTGCACAGGGGCCCCATTAAACATGCTGATTGTTGGAGTAGAATTGAGTTCTGCTGAAGGATACTGGATCAGTGCTTTGGGGGGCTCTGTTGGGAGAGCTCTGGCTGCCGTTGCATCTAAGTATGGAGGGATTGACTTCCCAATGCACCCTCTTTTCTTAGAGAAGTCTAGATCAAGATCGTAATAGCAGCTCCTGTTTATGGAGTGCCTACCACGTACAAGAAACAGTGCTGTGGACATTACACACATTACCTAACTTCATTCTCACAACCAGAAAGGGAAGCTGCTCAGGTCAGGAAACTTGTTCAATGTCACACAGCTAGTGAAAGGCAGTGACAGAGCAGTACCCAGGCCCACCTTCCTCCAGAGCCAGTCCTCTAACTGCAGAGCTGCAGGCAGCCTGAACCCACCTTTGTGCTCAATTCCCAGCCCCAGTGGGAAAGTCCCCAACTCCTGCTAGGTACAGGTGGAGGGGTAGCTACCCACCTTCTGCAGGCACACACTCAAAAGCTAAGGAGACTTGATAACCTCTAGGAAGCTTCTGAGTCACAGAGCTGATGCAGGCCTGGTAGCCCCTACATAGGTTGTCTTACTGAGACCTGAGTTCCCAACTCTGTGTGAGGCACAGCATAGATGATTTAGTGTTCACCAGTCCCTGCCCTCAAGGAGCCTGACAGGGGAAAGAAGAGACTCCAGGAAACAGTGCATTTACAGATCCAAGAATTCTTCACTCTAAGGGTCAAAAGTGGAATTGCAGGGAAAAAAGATGGAGGAGAAGGCAACAAAGGATTAATGAGTTCTACCTAGGGGTAGGAAAGGAGGACCAGCATGAGCAAAGCAACACGCACAACATGCACCATCTTGGAGGGCAATGTGCAGTATCTAGTAAAATTTTAAATATACCCTTTGATCTAGCACTTCCACTTTTAGGAACAAATTCTTCAGAAACATTCCTGTTAAGTGCACAAAGATACATGTACAAAGATGTTCATTATAGCATTGTTTGAAAAAAACTGGGATTCAAATCTCCATGAATAAGAGACTGGTACGCTCCTACAAAAAAATAAGATGTAGGCATTAACACCTTCCCAATGTGCTCATGCTTTAGAAGAATATACAGACTATTAATAGTGTTTATACTTTTAAGAAGTGAAATTCGGCCTGGTATGGTGTCTCATGCCTGTAGTCCCAGCACTTTGGGAGGCTGAGGGTGGATCATGAGGTCAGGAGATCAAGACCATCCTGGCCAACATGGATACAAAAATTAGCTGGGCGTTGTGGCATGTGCCTGTAGTCCCAGTTACTTGGGAGACTGAGGCAGGAAATCACTTGAATCGGGAGGCAGAGGTTGCAGTGGGCCAAGATCGTGCCACTGCACTCCAGTCTGGCGACAGAGTGAGACTCCGTCTCAAATAAAATAAATAAATAAATAAATAATCTGGGGGATTTTTTTATAATTTGAAGATGAAAAAGACCCCACTGAGTGCTCTCAAGGCCTATTTTTATTTATCAAAGCCTAAGTTTAGAATTATGAACTAATGCAGCTTTTCTGGAGGGCAGTTTCACAACAGGAACCAAAAGCCTTACAACTTTTTGTACTCTTTACTCACAGCAATTCCATTTCTAAGAATGTATCCATAGAATACATAGATGTATTCAAAGGTAATATTTATAAGGAAATTTAACAGTATTGTTTATAAATTGGAAACTTAGTAACCAAGTAGATAAACTGTTATAAAAAATAAGCAGCCAATAGAAATGGTAATATAAGAGAATGTCTGAAGCCACTGAAAGTAATTAATGATATATAGGCCAGGCATGGTGGCTCACGCCTGTAATCCCAGCGCTTTGGGAGGCCCAGGTGGGCGGATCACCTGAGGTTGCGAGTTTGAGACCAGTCTGGCCAACATTGTGAAACCCCATCTCTACTAAAAAAATACAAAAAAATTAGCCGGGCGTGGTGGCAGGCACCTGTAGTCCCAGCTACTCAGGAGGCTGAGGCAGGAGAATTGCTTGAACCCAGGAGGTGGAGCTTGCAGTGAGCCGAGATCGCGCCACTGCACTCCAGCCTGGGCGACAGAGCTAGACTCCATCTCAAAAAACAAAAACAAAAACAAACAAAAAAAACCAAAAATTAGCTGGGCATACTGGTGCGTGCCTGTAATCCCAGCTACTAGGGAGGCTGAGGCAGGAGAATCGCTTGAACCTGGGAGGCAGAGGTTGCAGTGAGCTGAGATCGCACCACCGCACTCTAGCCTGGGCAATAGAGCAAGACTCTATCTAAATGGTAATAATAATAAATGATATATGGATAACTTTTTTAAAAGCAAGTTAAACTGGCATCAATAATATGTCCATATTAAAAGAATTCTATATGCCAAAGGACACTATAAATAAAAAGACAACCTGGGAAGAAATATTTTCAACATGTATGAGATGAAGGGGCTAATAACCTTAACAAAATAAAAGCTATAACACATACATGCAGACTATGAATAGGCTATTGAGAAGAACTATAATTTACAAATAACCATATAAGATACCGATCCTTCATATTTAAATAAATTCAAGCTGGGTATGGTGGCTCACGCCTGTAATTCCAGCACTTTGGGAGGCCGAGGTGAGCAGATCACGAGGTCAGGAGTTTAAGACCAGCCTGACCAATATGGTGAAACCCCGTCACTACTAAAAATACAAAAATCAGCCGGGCGTGCTGGCGCATGCCTGCAATCCCAGCTACTCAGGAGGCTGAGGCAGGAGAATCACTAGAACCTGGGAGGCGGAGGTTGCAGTGAGCTGAGATTGTGCCACTGCACTCCAGCCTGGGCAACAGAGTGAGACTCCATCACAAAAAAAATAAATAAAATAAAAAATAAAATAAATTCAAACTAAAAATGATTTTTTGCTTCTTTTTTTTACCTGTCAGATTAACAAAAGGTGTAACTTTGACCATAATTTTTGTTATGAAGAATAATTTGCAATATCTATTAAAATTTTAAATATAACCTTTGATATAGCATTTCCACTTTTAGGAATAAATGTTTCTTCAGAACAAATGTTTCTTCAGAAACATTCCAGTTAAGTGCACAGACATATATGTACAAGGATGTTCATTACAGCATTGGAAGAAACTAAGACTCAAATCTCCATAAATAAGAGATGAGCTAAATAAGGTACACTCCTACAAAAAAAAAAAAAAAAAAAAAAAAAAAAAAGATGGCCAGGTGCAGTGGCTTGTGCCTGTAATCCCAGCACTTTGGGAGGCCAAGGTGGGCAGATCACCTGAGGTCTCGAGTTCGAGACCAGCCAACATGGTGAAACCCCATCTCTACTAAAAATACAAAAATTAGCCAGGCATGGTGGTGCGTGCCTGTAGTCCCAGTTACTTGGGAGGTGGAAGCAGGAGAATCGCTTGAACCCAGAAGGCAGAAGTTGCAGTGAGCTGAGATCACGCCATTGCACTCCAGCCTGGGCAATACAGAGAGACTACATCTCAAAAAAAAAAAAAAAAAAAAAAAAAGGAATGAAGCAATAGGTTCTGATAGGTAAGACACCAAAATGTATTAAATAAAAAGGTCCAAGTAGTATGTATAAATAGCCCATTGATAAAAATCTATTTTTCAGATCTAGGAAACACAGGGGCCCTTACCTGCTCCACTATTTGTACAATGTGTTTTTGTTTTTTTTTTTGAGAGGGAGTCTCGCTTTGTCACCCAGGCAGGAGTGCAGTGGCGCCATCTCAGCTCACTGAAAGCTCCACCTCCTGGGTTCCCGCCATTCTCCTGCCTCAGCCTCCCCAGTAGCTGGGACCACAGGCGCCCGCCACCACGCCTGGCTAATTTTTTATATTTTTTAATAGAGACGGGGTTTCACCCTGTTAGCCAGGATGGTCTCAATCTCCTGACCTTGTGATCCGCCTGCCTCGGCCTCCCAAAGTGCTGGGATTACAGGTGTGAGCCACTGCACCTGGCCTATTTGTACAATATTTATATTTGAAATAACTTCATACTAACAAGCACGTATTTTAAAATTAGAAAAAACAAATTTTAACACATGCTAAAACAGTATATGTAGACAAAAAGTTATGTGCCCAATATGTTTTATCAGGACATGGGAGTTTGAGTGATATTTTTTCTGCACTTAAAATTTTTTTCTTTTCTGAGACAGAGTCTCGCTCTGTAGCTCAGGCTGGGGTGCAGTGGTGCAATACCGGCTCTCTGCATCCTCCGCTTCCTGGGTTCAAGCGATTCTCCTGCCTCAGCCTCCCGAGTAGTTGGAATCATAGGCACCCACCACCACACCAAGCTAATTTCTGTATTTTTAGTAGAGATGGGGTTTCATCATGTTGGCCAGGCTGGTCTTGAACTCCTGACCTCAAATGATCTGCCCTCTTCAGCCTCCCAAAGTGCTGGGATCACAGGCATGAGCCACCACGCCCAGCCAGAATTTTTCTACAATGAATACATGTATTCTCTATTAAGAAAAAATTAGCTGTTAAAAAAATTCAGGATTTTCACTTGTCTTTAGGACCAAAATTACCACTACTCCCTCCCCTCCAGGAAGTCTAACATAGCCTTTGCTCCACCTTAAAACTCATCCATCCTTCTCCTTTTGCTGCTTTTTATGAGGTCTGACACTTTCCATCTTTGTATTCCCAGCCCAGCTCTGCCCTGAGGGAGGGAAGGCGAAGGCTGGGTGTTTAGCTTACTTTCAAACTTTGTATTTCCTTTTCTTGTGTGTGTAATGGGGTCTTGCTGTGTTGCCCAGACCTGCTCTGGAACTCCTGAGCTCAAGCAGTCCTCCCACCTCAGCCTCCCAAGCTGAGGACTACAGGTACATGATACCCACCCCTGGCTGTATTTTCAAAAACAGTGAGTCAGTGTCTCTAGAATGAATAGA
This sequence comes from Pan paniscus, assembly GCF_029289425.2. NCBI lineage: Eukaryota > Metazoa > Chordata > Mammalia > Primates > Hominidae > Pan > Pan paniscus. Next base: position 41,356,480 of record NC_073270.2, read on the forward strand.
TATCTGCCCAGAAATACTCAACTTTGAGTGGGGCTTTACACCAGAGACATCCTTCACTTAACAACCCCTAAGTAAACAAACTAAGGTGTGGAGAGGGGATGTAAACATTGCTCATAGCAGCCTCCTACCTAAAAACACACAGAGAGTGGTGGCAAAGCATTGGTCTTCACTGGTCTTTATTGAATGAGGGTTGTCAGGAGCAAAGGTGGGAGCAGAAACAAGTATAAAAGTATCAAAAAATACAAAGTGCTAGCACTGAGGAGAGTGAGAAGGGTTGGGTTGTGGCCCAGAGGGACCTCTGGGACACAGGATTGAGGACTTGCCACAGCCTCCAAGGGAGCCTAGGCCTGGGGGGGACTTGCCACAGCCTCCAAGGGAGCCTAGGCCTGGGGGGGACTTGCCACAGCCTCCAAGGGAGCCTAGGCCTGGGGGGGACTTGCCACAGCCTCCAAGGGAGCCTAGGCCTGGGGGGCCTGTGCAGGATCCTTGGCTGAGGGTGGAAGTGGCTTGAGCGGGGCCCAACCCTGGGCCCTGAAGTATGAGACCAGTTGTGTGGGCACTTCTGCGAGCACGGTCTGTGCCAATGCCTCCCGAGGGGCCTGCCAAGAAAAGGGAAAAGTCAGTGGTGGCCCAGAACAGCTGCCCAAAGTCTGTATTTCATACCCAAGAACCCAACCATACCCCAGGCTTAGAGGAAAAGGGGAGCATCCCTTGGGCCTCAACCCTACTCACATCAGGGAAAGGTGAAAGGGTAAACTCCCAGATCAAATTTGCACCTACTCACATTCTGGAACCGGCGGTAGGGTACAAACTGCACGATGTCGCGGGCAGCAGCCTGCCCAGAACGTGTATGCAGGGGTCCACCATCAGCGTCCAGCTGCTCCATGGCCTCAAAGTCAGCACCACCCACACCCACAATGATCACTGACATGGGCAGGTTCGAGGCACGCACCACAGCCTCACGTGTGGCTTCCACATCGGTCACAGCACCATCAGTCAGCAGCAACAGCACGAAGTATTGCTGGGGACAAGCCCATTCAGGTCCTGAAGCAGATCCTCCTCCTAAACCCCTGCAAACACCCCAGCCACACATCCCCACACTCATAAGAAGTCCCTTGTTACAGGCCGGGTGCGATGGCTCACGCCTGTAATCCCAGCACTTTGGGAGGCTAAGGCAGGCGGATCACTTGAGGTCAGGAGTTTGTGACCACCCCAGCCAACATGGTGAAAGCCCATCTCTACTAAAAATATAAAAATTAGCTGGGCATGGTGGCACACACCTGTAATCCAAGCTACTAGGAAGGCTGAGGCAGGACAATCACTTGAACCCAGGAGGTGGAGGTTGCAGTGAGCTGAGATCGCGTCACTGCACTCCAGCCTGGGTGACAGAGCAAGAGTCCATCTCAAAAAAAAAAAAAAAAAAAAAAAGTCCTTTGTTCCATAACCCTCAAGGAAGCCCTTGATTGTCACCACTGCCACTGCCACCCACGACTCTCACCGAGGCAGTCCCCTGATGTGCAGCCTGGGCTGCAAACCTGGCCACATGGTTGATGATGGGTGCAAAGTTGGTAGGGCCATAGAGGCCAACTTGGGGCAGGGCTTGGCGATAGGCATCCACAATGCCCTGGATGCCTGCAGAGGAGAGCAAGAAATACCGTAAAATCCTGGACCTCTCAGGACTACACCAGTCCTGAAATCACCCCATCCCAGCCCAGGAGATCTCGGAACCTGGGTGCATTTCATTCATTCACCCTTGTAAACCAGGGTACTTAACTGTCTCCTACACATGAGGAAACTAAGGTTCAAAGAGAGGAGGGGACTTGCCCTAAATCACAGACTGAATTAACACCCAGATGAGAGGGATTCTCCTGGACAAATCCAGGAGAGTTTGAGCATCAGATTATAACCTATTTAATAATGATTCATTTGATACAATAAGGATCCGTACTATGGATTAATTACTGAGGGAGAAGGGAAAGCTCCTAATAAATGTAAAAGGAAGAATTACACAATCATTTGACAATCACAGAAATGACTGATTCAGGCAAGAATCATCAATGGATGTTAAAACTAGAGAGTATAGCCAGGCACAGTGGCATGTGCCTGTAGTCCCAGCTACTCACGAGGCTGAGGTGGGAGGACTGCTTGAGCCCAGGGGTTCAAGGCCAGCTTAGGCAACATAGTGAGACCCCCATCACTTAAAAAATAAAAAACTAAGGCCGGGCGCAGTGGCTCAGGCCTGTAATCCCAGCACTTTGGGAGGCTGAGGCGGGCGGATCACAAGGTCAGGAGATTGAGACCATCCTGGCCAACATGGTGAAACCCCGTCTCTACTAAAAATACAAAAAAAAAAAATTAGCCGGGCATGGTGGTGGGCGCCTGTAGTCCCAGCTACTCGGGAGGCTGAGGCAGGAGAATGGCATGAACCCGGGAGGTGGAGCTTGCAGTGAGCCAAGATCGCGCCACCGCATTCCAGCCTGGGTGACAGAGCAAGACTCCATCTCAAAAAATAAAAAATAAATTAAAAAAAAAAACTAGAGGGGAATGTTGATGTGTGTGTGATGGGTATTTGTATAGTCTCTTCCCAGAATATACTTACTAAATAGAAAGGAGAAAATAGTACTTGTATAGTGGAGAAACCTGGTAGATCTTACCTTAACTAAGTGACCAAAGTTAACATGACTGGTAATAGGACAAATCAACATCATGTTCCTCTGAATATGATGCACTGAGAATATACAGCATCACTTTGGTGGTATTCCTGCCAAAAATGTACAACCTGAATCTAATCCTGAGGATTTATCAGGTAAACCCAAACTGAGGGACATTCTAGAAAATATCTGGCCTATACTGTTTATATCATGAAATGTGAATGTCATGAAAGGCAAGAAGTCTTCCATATAAAAAGATATGTGCTAACTGAACGCAATGTGTGATCTGAGATTTTCTTTTGCTGTAAAATACATTAGGACAATTGGCAAAATCTGAATAAATGCTATAGGCTGGATAATAGCATAGATGTTCATTTCCTGATTTTGAGGATTGGTCTGTGATAATGTAAGAAAGAGTCTTTGATTTTAGGAGATACTGAAGTACTCAGAGGTAAAAAGCCAGGTGGATAATGATGGGTACAAAGCTGGTAGGGCCATAGAGGCAAACCTGAGGCAGGGCTATTCACTACAGCATTCTCCAACACACGTATACATGTGTGTACATACATAAACACATATTTTTAATCTTTTTTCCCTTGAAATGTGTGAATGTGTGTGTATATGTATACATGTGTACACACACACACACACATATACACACACATACACACTGTATACATGTATGAGAAAAGAGAAAACAAATATGGTAAAATGTTATGTTAGGGTAATTGGGATAAAGGTGAAGAGCCCCTGTGAACTCAGGCCCTGACCCCTGAGTTCCAAGGGACTGAGCTCCTATGACTATTCTTGCAACTTTTCTCTAAGTCTGAACTTATGTTGAAATACAAAATTAAAATTTTAAAACCCAGATCAGATCAGGTCAGGTCAGATTTTCCACTTCAGCTTGTGCCCACTTGGGGGTACTGGGGAGTCAAAAGGTTTGGCCCTAAACAAAAGGGCTTGGTGGACTCTGGCAAAATGCACCCTGCAAGGAGGTAAACAAGGCTTCCACTGATGCTCAAATAAGTACCTGTTAGCTTCTAGGCAAAGATAATAACGATAATATAACAGATACCATTTTTCGGAGAACACTTAATAAGTACCAGGCTTACTGCTTTACTTGTATCCTCTCCTTGAGTACTCAATTTCCTATGTTTAGTCTTATGAAACCAAAGCACACAGAGATTAAGCAACCTGCCCCCAAGTCATGTGGCATAATTTTTTTTTTTGAGATAGGTTCTCACTCTATCACCCAGGCTGGAGTATAGTGGCATGATCATGATCATGGCTCACCACAACCTCAACCTCCTGGGCTCAGGTGATCCTCCCACCTCAGCCTCCTGAGTAGCTAGAACTACAGACGCCTGCCATCATGCTCGGCTAATTTTTGTAATTTTAGTAGAGATGGGGTTTTGCCATGTTTCCCAAGCTAGTCTCAAATTCCTGGGCTCAAGCGATCCACCCACCTTGGCCTCGCAACTGAGTGCTAGGATTACGGGCGTGAGCCACCACTCCTGGCCTGGCATGATGATTTGATTCCAGAGGCCTAGCTCTAAAATCCACCCTCTGGGTCAGGCGCTGTGGCTCAATACCTGTAATCCCAGCACTTTGGGAGGCCAAGGCAGGTGAATCACCTGAGATCAGGAATTCAAGACCACCCTGGCCAACATGGCAAAACCCCGTCTCTACTAAACATACAAAAATTAGCCAGGCATGGTGGCAAGCGACTGTAGTCCCAGCTACTTGGGAGGCTGAGGCAGAAGAATTGCTCGAACCCAGTAGGCAGAGGTTGCAAGTGAGCCAAGATTGCGCCACCGCACTCCAGCCTGGGTGACAGACCAAGACTCTTTCTCAAAAAATAAATTAAACTAAAATTAAATAAAATCCACCCTCTGGACAATGAAGGCAGGTATCTGCCCCCACTCTCCCTTTTACTCATGCAGGCTTGCCCCTCTTTGTGTGGACAGACCTGCCTCAGGGTGGATGGGGAAACTTACCTGCACAGTAGGGGTTACTGGGGTTGAAATTCAAGGCAAATTCATGCGAGACCTGGAGACAAGAATGAAAATGAGGTTCTTTCCCCATGACCTTTGCTAAGAATGAAAAAGGACACTGGCGTGTGCCAAGATTCCTATAGGAGCTATGGAGTCCTGAGCACTTGCTGTCTACGTGCCTGCAGGAATCCATCCCTGCATCTCCTCTTAAAGCTGAGTGCCAAGTAGCAAGTAAATTTACCACATCCCCCAAAATCAGGACCCTGAAACTGAAAACAGGAGTGGCAGAAAGAGAGGGAGCTCACCTGCCAGTCAGGGGGAACCTGGGCCCCAAATCCAAATGCAGGGAACAGCTTGTCTCTGTGGGAGGACAGTGCATTGGGCAAGAGGCAGTGAGGGGACTGTAAGCTCAGAGGCTGAAGCATCTGCAGGGAGCGGGTATAGCCCAGAGAAGCAGGTACTCACGAGTCATAGTCCTGAACCACGCTGCCCACACTCCACAGTGCCATCAGGTACTCATTGACCCCTGTTGGACTCAGGTAGTGTAGGGAGTCAGGTGAGGAGGGGTCTCCATTGGAGCCAGTGAAGTCCACGCCCACCTGGGAGGAGGTGAGGAAGGCAGCTAAAGGCCACCCTGAGCCCCAGACCTGTTCTCTTGCCCTTGGTAAAGTAACTTACAGTGAAGTTGATCTGACAGCCTCCCATCACATAGTCCAGAAAGGAGTACTCTGTTTCTACCTGCAAATGAAACCAGGGTCATGCCTGGGGTGATAGCAGTTGGTGTCATGGAGCTCAGGAATCAGAGCCTTGGTTACATGGGCTTTTGTCTCACCCGACAAATCTTGACACGGATAGTTCCAGAGTTCTTGTAGCTTTTCTTTTTCTGCTGCTTCTCAGGGTGGATGCATTCAAACTCAGCCTGGTGAGGACAGAAAAATTAGGGTAGGAAATTCTCAGAGCATCAGTCAAGGACTCGAGCTGCCTTCTCCTTCCTCTCTCCCACAAGCTTCAGCTATCTAGGCCCATTTCCACACCCCTGGCAAGACCAGCACTCACCGGGACTGCCTGCAGCTGGGCCAAGCTGGTGTGGAAGGTACCGATGAGATCATGTGACCCGTCACTGTCATAATCGGAGCATCGCACCTGAGGGAAAGGTGTGTGTGGACATAAACAAGCCAGGTGGCAGATGAGAATAAGTCCCTCCCCAGCTTCTCTTCTCCAGCGCAGTCCACTTAGGGGGCAAGCTCCTCACCTGGATGGGTGTGCTGGGGTTCCCACCACAGAAATGCTGAACGGGGACTGAGAAACGCTTCCATGTAGGGTTCAGGTTGTTCTTGATGACCTGAAGGTGGAGGCCAAGGCCTCCAGTGAGCTCTGGCATGGCCCTTGAGGAGCTGCCACACTTCTCTACCCACCTGCAGTCTCTTTCTGAGTTCCAAACCTTGCTAGTCACAGGCCCCAGGAGATTATCTCCTACCCCAGCCCACCCAATCCCAGGGGTCTCATACCTCAGATCTGTACACCAGGTGCCATTTCCCATCACCCTGGCGGAAGAACTCCAGAAATGGATCTGATTTTCCCAGGAAGTCCTGCCAATGCGAGACCCCAGTTACAAGACTCAGGAACAAACAACCACTATGCCATCCCTCTGTCCACACCCCCATCCCCCATACACCATCCTTGGCCCCTTAACTCTTGGATTACCAGGGCCTACTTCCAGACACACCTTCTTATCTAGGTTTCTGGCCTCTACCTCCATGGTTACTACACGATTGTCCTTTAATTCCTGAGCTGAGACCTAGGTAGGGGAGACTACATCACCTCATGAATTCATTGATGTTAAGTCCCTCCCCAACACTTGCTGGGTTCCTTACCGTGATGGTCCCCCGCCCAGCAGGTTTTCCAGGCTTCAGCATCAAGGGGAGAGTCAGTACCTGGCTGGACACAATCTGGGGAAAAGCAGGGAAGGGAGTTTCAGGATAACAGGCAGGGTTAGGTCCTGCTTGCCCCCTACCTCCAGGCAGGCTAGGTTGTCTCACAGACCTGCATCTGAAGGATCCTAATCCCCAGCCCTACATACCTGTCCTAGGGAACACTCAGCACCCCCTAGGAAGTCATCATCCCTCAGCTCTGGCGTCTTGTTGTCTATGTCATAGATTCCAAAGCGTAGCTTCTGGACTGTCTCAAAGCGGTACTCAAGCTGCAGAGTCTTGGAGAACTCAGGGCTTGAGCAGTTCCGCACCCGTTCAGTGCGGCCAAGCTGTGGGCAGAGGCCAGTAAGCATCACAGTCACAGCCTCCACCCCAAAACACAATCCTAGCCTCCCTCCACAACCTTAACCTCCATAATCTGCCTCACCTCAGCCCAGCTGCCCCCTCCCACATCCTGTAAAAGGACGCAGAGTGGGTCAGACTTGGAGCCGATGTCCTTGTCAATGAGATGGTCACAGGAAATGGACAGCTGAACCAAGGTCACGCAGTGGGCCATCTGAGGGAAAAGGAGCTGGGTCAAGCACCAGGGAGCCTTCTCTCCCCTTCCCCGACTACAGGTCCCAGCTTGGGAAGGCCAGCAGGCATCACCCAGGCAGGGCTGAGCATACGTCCACCCCCGTGACACCCAAGGAAGAGAAGGCCTTATAGCCTCCAAACCCCTCCACCCCTAGGTGAGCTCACTGGCACAGAAGATGGCAGATACAACCAACCCTGGTCTGAAGATATTGAAAAGGGGTACTAGCCTCCATCTACAACTCTGACCCCAAACTATCCTCACCCTAAAATTTGTCTTAATCCTAATAGGGCTGTCCAAACCCAGACTCTAATCTTGGTCTTTGCAAAGACCAATAAATCTTTCTGACCCCCTTACTGGCCCCAGGCCAGACCCTAATCCAAGTTCTGATCCTAACATAACCCCAAATATAACTATGATCCAGATAATATCCTCCACAAATTATCTTCTTCCAATAATTTCTCACTAACCCTGGGGACCTAACTCTTGTGGTGGAGTTATGATCCCCCTACTAATTCTCCTCACCTCTACTGCTAATGTTCAACTCCTCACTATTTCCCAATCTAAGCCATCACTGTTTCTCACCTGGCTTACAGCATTAGCCTCTTCAACTGGTCTCCCTTATTCTATGCTGTCTCCACCTCCATTCCCCCATCTCCACCCCAACAGGCTATTCTAAATACAGCAATCAGGGCGATCCTATTAAAACATAAGTGAGGCCGGACACGGTGGCTCATGCCTGTAATCCTGGCACTTTGGGAGGCCAAGGTGGGCAGATCACTTGAGGTCAGGAGTTTGAGACCAGCCTGGCCAACATGGTGAAACCCCGTCTCTACTAAAAAAAAAAATACAAAAATTAGCCAGGCATGTTGGCGTGTGCCTATAATCCTGGCTACTCAGGAGGCTGAGGCAGGAGAATTGCTTGAACCCAGGAGGTGGAGGTTGCAGTGAGCCGAGATTGTGCCACTGTACTCCAGCCTGGGCAACAAGAGCAAGATTCCGTCTCAAAAAAAAAAAAAAAAAAAAAAAGGCCGGGGACGGTGGCTCAAGCCTGTAATCCCAGCACCTTGGGAGGCCAAGGTGGGCGGATCACGAGGTCAGGAGATCAAGACCATCCTGGCTAACATGGTGAGACCCTGTCTCTACTAAAAATACAAAAAATTAGCCAGGTGTGGTGGCGGGCGCCTGTAGTCCCAGCTACTCGGGAGGCTGAGGCAGGAGAATGGCGTGAATCCGGGAGGCAGAGCTTGCAGTGAGCCGAGATGGCACCACTGCACTCCAGCCTGGGGGACCGAGGTTGACTCTGTCACAAAAAAAAAAAAAGTGAGGTCATATCACGCCTCTGCCTGAACCCTCTAGTATTTCCCATTTCCCACTGAGCTTAGAAAAACTCCAAACTTGGCCAGATATGGTGGCTCACTTGAGGTCAGGAGTTTGAGACCAGCCTGACCAACATGGTGAAACCCTGTCTCTACTAAAAATAAAAAAAATTAGCTGGTATGGTGGTGGGCGCCTGTAATCCTAGCACCTTGGGAGGCTGAGGCAGGAGAATCGCTTGAACCTGGCGGGTGGAGGTTGAAGTAAGCCGAGATCGCGCCACCATACTCCAGCCTGGGCAACAAAGCTAGACTCCATTTCCAAAAAGAAAAGAAAAGAAAAGAAAAAAAGTCCAAACTATACCATGGCCTATAAGGTCCTGGAAGGTCCAGATTTCTTTAACCTGATCTCGTAATATCATCTCTCTTGCTCACTCCATTTCAGCCACTTTGTCACTCCTCAAATAAGCCAAGTTTGTTTGTTCCTTCTTTCGTGAGACAGAGTCTCACTGTCACCCAGGCTGAAGTGCAGTGGTGAGATCTCAGCTCACCGCAACCTCTGCCCCTTGGGTTCAAGCGATCCCTCCCACCTCAGCCTCCCAAGTAGCTGGGACTACAGGTGTGCACCACCACACCCAGCTATTTTTTTTTTTTTTTTTGTAGAGACAGGGTCTCACTATGTTGCCCAGGCTGCTGGGCAACTCCTTGGATCAAGCAATCCACCCACCTCAGCCTCCCAAAGTCCTGGCATGATAGTGTGTGCCACCACACCCAGCCAGCCAAGTTTGTTTCTACCCCAAACACTTTGCAGTACCTGGAATGTGTTCTTTCTCTGCATTATATCCACATGGCTCACTGCTCCCTTTCCCCACAAGTCTTTACTCAAAATAATCTTCCCTGTTTTATATATACATATATATATAAAGGCTCTCCCTTTTAGCCCCTCTAAAATTTCAACCCCACTGCCTCTGGCATTGCATACCCCTTTTTTGCTTTTTCTCAATGTCTAACATTATATACATGTATATACTGTTTCCCCCACTAGAATATAAATTCTGTGAGAAAGGAATATTTAGCTGTTCTGTTTATTGCTCTATCCCAAGCACCTAGACAATACGTATTTGCAGAATGAAATCTGAAAGTTCATCTCCAGCCCCAGCTCCCTGCCCAGCCAGCTCCAAACTAACTGATGTCTCGCCCTTGTAATCAGGCAGCACCAAGCTTCTCTGATTCACCCCTTCCCTCTGCTGGGAACATTATTTTCTTGCATGGATCACCACGACAACACCTGGGTAATTCCGTCCTCCTGCAGCCACCATAACAATCACCCTCAGACCTCTTGTTATCCCTGTGTCCCCCTTGGCCCATATACCTGAAGACCACTCCACCAGCAGTGCACACGAGGTCAGATCTTTCCCTGAGCTTCACTCAGCATTCCATGTTTCCCAGAGCTATACCCTGAGATGCCTCCAGCGTCAGCCCTCCCCTATACTGATCCTCAGTCAATCGCTCCTCCCTCGCAGCCCACAGCACCTCATCTTGGTCCCTCATAGTTTCCATCTGGAGTGCTGTTATCAAAGTTGGAATGCTTCAGAGTTCAACTTGCTTCACATACTGCCCCTCCACAGCACCCTGGCCCCTGCATGAACACTCCCAGTGATAGAAAACCCAGTCTTACAATCCAATCATCAGAAGTCTAGGTCCATACAAATCCTACCCAAACTGACCTAACTCTGTGGAATTCTTACTTCTACCTGGTAGTTCTTCCCCAGCCTAGGGCTCCATGGGAAGGCCTTACCCTATCTCCCTATGAGAACTCATCTGATACCTGGAAGCTGTGAACAGTCCCAGCTGAAATCTGGAGAAACAGCCGCAGTTCTTTTGGCTGTTGCCCCTAGAATGTGGTCTGCAGACTTCTGACCATCCTGATCACTCCCTTGGGGGTTCCCCAAGGACAGACCCAGAGCAGAATACATGCTCCCTCAAGGGATCAGGATCACAGCTTCCCCCAAGTCACAATCTGAACTCCATGCATGTCACCTCACATGCTCTCCCAGGCAGTGTTTACACAGTACAGAGACAAATAAAAAAGAATGCTCATTTCACTAATGCTGGAAATAGTGAAAAATCTAAGGCAGCTTAAAGGTCTATCAACTAAATATGATACATCTGAACAACGGAATGCTGAATAGTGGCTAAAAAACAAGCCAGAACTATATTATATTGGTATCCTATGAAAAAATCAAAAATAGGCCGGGCGCAGTGGCTCACTGTTGTAATCCCAGCGTTTTGGGACGCCGAGGTAGGCAGATCACTTGAGGTCAGTTCAAGACCAGCGTGGCCAACGTGGTGAAACCCAGTCTCTACCAAAAATACAAATATCAGCTGGGTGTGGTGGTGCACACCTGTAGTCCCAGCTACTCGGGAGCCAGGAGAATCACTTGAACCTGGGAGTTGGAGGTTGCAGTGAGCCGAGATCATGGCACTGTACACAAGACTCCATCTCAAATAAGAAGAAGAAGAAGAAGAGTATGACCATTTTTTACTTCAATTGTAAACTTCCATTTTAAACTTCAATTGTAGGTGTATCTTTATAACAGATTTGAATACAAACATAAAATAAATAAATACACACACAGAAAAATGGAAGATACACCAAATGTTTTAGGTAGCTCAAAGGAGTGGAAGATAAGAATTTTGTGAACTCCATACTTCTGTATTGTTTCAATATTTTATACCGTTTTGTATTTCTTAAAAGGCCTTATATGAAATAAAAAACAAAAACAAAACAAGCAAAATAAATAAAAAGGCCTCATTAGCTTTCCCCCCCAATCCACACCTCAAATCTTCTTGACTGTTCATTCTAAGCCCAAAGCCTCCACTTCCAGTTCAACAACCCCTACCTAACTTCAGGCCTTATTAGTCTCTTGCGTCCTGCTTGGTTTCTGTCCTAGCACTGCTCCACCTGGTCATCCCAGACGCCAGCTTCCAGTCTCTATCCTAAGTAAAAGCCCCGTATAGCTGCCTTTAGGTTCGGAGCCAAACTCCCTAGCAAAGCTACCTTGCTGCACAACTCCAAAGGACATACCTACATAGAATTTGGTAGTTTTGCAATTTGGTAACCCTGCATCCCTAGATCAACCTTCAAAGCTCTTCCCAGTTTGCCATCAGCTCTACCTCCTGCCACTCACTCACCCACCCACCCAACTAGTCATCCAAAGTTATTTCTGGTTCATCTAACACACATGCCTGACTTTCCTGCCTAGCAAATGTCCTGTCATCCATGGTTCTAATATGACATTATTCCTTTATGAATCCTTGCCTGTTTTCCCCAAGAAGGATTTTCTTGTCTCTGCTCTGGATGACTGCGATGTTTCCTCATCAGTGTTTCTGCGACCACACACACACATTTCTGGGTTTATTAGCCAAACAGAAACCTGATCATGTCATTTTTCCACTGAAAACTCTGGAATGCCTTTCCAAAACACTTAAGATAAAACCCAAAGTTCTTACCATGGTCTTCAAGGCCCTGCAAGACCTTACCCTTGCCTAACTAATCATCTAGCCACTCAACTATCCTCCAGCCAGGTTGGCCTTTCTGATCCACATATACCTAACACCAACCTTATTTACCACCTCAGGGCTTTTGCACTCTGTCTCCCTCCTTATACACTACAGAAAATAAGCTATACTAGAGTAGGAACTCTGGCTAGCTCCAGGACCCACAGCAGTATCTATCTATCCTACAGTAGATACTCATCAGTAAGTATTTAGTGACTGACTTAACATTGAAGCCACACCATAATTTTTACTTTTGTCTGTCTACCCTGTAAACTATGGGGTCCTTGAACTAGGGCTGGATATTATCTCTGTATCACTAGTATTAGTACTTAGTATATAGCTGGTACTAATAACCATTTGCTGAACAAATGGTGAATGTGCTTCTGCTCAAGTCACACTTCAGGCCTTGAAGTGATGTGTAACAATAAATCTATCTCCCCTATCCTGATCTTGTACAGTTCAACTTTGAAATTTAAATGCAGGACTCCTACAACTCAATATTAAATGATAGTCAATTAAAATGGGCAAAAGATTTGATCAGGCACTTCATAAAGGAAAATATGTGAATCAGAAATAAGCAAAGTGATCCACAGCGTTAATTATCAGGGAAATGAAAAATAAAACCACAATGAGATACTGTTACATACCCACCACAATTGCTAAAAGTATAATTAAAAAGACCACCACCACCAAATGCTGGCAAGGATATGGAACTCTCACATATTGTTAGTGAAAGCATTAAATGTACCACTTTGGAAAACAGTCTGGCAGCTTATCAAAAAACCTAACAAACACCTAGCCCAAGAGCGATTCCACTCCTACATTTTTAGCCAAAAGAAATGGAAACATTATGTCCACAAAGATTTGTATAAGAATGTTCACAGCAGCTTTATTCACAATAGCCAAAAACTTGGAACAGCCCAGGTATTCATCAATATGAGAACCAATTGTGATGTTTATAGAAAACTATTCAGCAACAAAAAAATCTATTAGTATCTGTAACATGAATAAAAATGAAGAATAAAGTAAACAGATTCCATTTATGAAGTTTCAGAACAGGCAAAACGAATCTGTGATGTAAATATTCAGAACACTGGTTGTCCTCCCTTCTCCCCCAGGGAAAGGGCAGGTATTAACTGAGCAGAGGCAGAGAGCTCCCAGTGGAAAGGGAAACGTTCTTAGCATTCTAAGAATGTGGGTCACAGGAGTGTGTGCATTTGCCACTTCCATCTAAAGGAACACTGAGTGTACACATCTGATTGTAAAATTTTACAAAAAAAAAAAAACAAAACCCCAACAACCCATAAACAAATGTTGCACTAAAGTTAAGGCATGTTGAAATGTTTACAAGTGTACCGATGACTGAAACTTTTTTGAAATCCACCAAAAAATAAAAGTTGTTGTTGAAGAAATGTGATAAAACAAGATTTTAAGTTGTAGGATCTGAAATGGCGGATATATGGGTATAATTTTTTTCAACTTTGCTACATGTTGAAAATTTTCATAATAAAATGTTGGGGAAACTATTATTTTTTTTTTAGACAGAGTCTCACTCTGTTGCCCAGGCTGGAGTGCAATGGCACCATCTCGGCTCATAGTAACCTCCGCCTCCTGGGTTCCAGCGATTCTCCCACTACAGCCTCCAGAGTAGCTGGGATTACAGGCACCTGCCATCATGCCCGGCTAATTTTCATATTTTTGTAGAGACAGGGTTTCACCATGTTGGCCAGACTGGTATTGAACTCCTGACCTGAAGTGATCCGCCCGCCTTGGCCTCCCAAAGTGCTGGGATTACAGGCATGAGCCACCGCACCCAGCTAGGGAAATTTTTAATTGGAGAACTACAGGTCCTCCCCCTGGTAAGAGGTTGTTGTGAATGACAAAAGCATTAGCAGTGATTATTTGGGGTGGTAAGATTACAGGCAACAACTGGAGCTGCTGTCTTCTCACTCCACGACTTCTCAAATGTCCCCAAAAGAGATGCCCTTGGTCTAGGCCAAACACGTGTAGTGGGCTACGATTATCATCTTCCTGTGTAGGCCTCAATTTCTGGTGGACTATTCCTTCCTAATCATTACCATTACACCACTTTTCCTGGACTAAATCCTTTTTCAGTTTTTTGAACCCAGAATCAAACCCCAGCCATACTGTTGTGGGCTCATGTGTGCCTCAGTAGCATAAGGGGCTGAACTCTCACTGATGTGAAGCCCCTAAGGTGGCCTGGCTTCCATTCTGAGGTCAGAGCTTCCTGTGCAAGCAGTTTTGTTCACAGATTTGTCTCCTTTTCTTTCTCATTGGAATCACAACTCTTTATAAACAAATCTTTTCCATCTGTAGTTTTCTATCCTTTGAGCAAAATTTCCTTTAAATGATCTATAAACCACGGGATTATTAATCTCTTCCAAAACATGTTTAATCTCCTTTGAAATCTACCTGTAAGCCTATCTCTGCTTAGAAATCTGTGATTAAAACTGTTCATGTCACTCTTCTGTCCTACATCTCTTGAACAACTACCTACTTTAAACCAGACTCATGTATTTTTCATATACTGCCATTATAATTAACCCCATGGACTTTCAACCTCCTTTTTAGGACCAAAATCTTCCAGAACCATATTAAATATCACATTTGAGTCAATAAAAAAAATTTGTCATTAATTTTTGTGATATTTGTGCACTCTTTCATCACCGAGCACATCTTGGCTCGATGTCTCTAACAGTCTAACTGGTTTTACCATTTCCACTCTCAGTCCCCTCCTATCTGTTATGTTGAAGTCACAGACATTCCCTGACTCTAATCCAACAAAACCCCAATTCTTATAATCCTATCAAAATGTGTAACTTGCTTATTATGTATTTCTCCTCTTGGACTGTAACTTCAACAAGCAGAGGGACCAGATTAGTCTTGCTTCTGTGCCAACGCCTGGAACACAGCAGGTGCTCTATTGATATCTGTTAGATTTATGAATGCTAGGAAAGGAGTGATACTCAAGGATCCTCAGAAATGACCCAAATCTAGCTCTGACCTGCTACTGAGACACTGAGAGAAGTAGGCTTTCTAGGAACACCCAACACAAAACACCAATTTATCTCTCTGTTATGTCCCCACCCCCTGGCCCTTCCATTTGGGGCTAGTCAGGTGTTGCGAATGGAACAGCTGAGTCTATAGCTCCAACATTTTTCTGCCTCTGCTTTCTACCACTTAGGAGTCACCCTTTATAGTTTGTTTTCTTCTGTTTACTCCCTCTGCCAACCTCAATGTGCCCCAGCAGGGCACATTCTCTCAGTGTCTCTTAAGAAAGGCATACTCATTCCCATTTTTATAACTTAAAATTCACAATATGTCAGAAATAAAAAAGAACTGAGTGGCCATCTAATTCAAGTCCCTCAATCCAAGGCATAGAGGGAAGATGTGGTTTGGCTAAGGCCACATATATGGTTAAGTGAAATGAAGACTAGAACTCAAATATTCTGATTCCTACCTAATCTCGAACCTTGGACTGTTGTTAGACTTTTTTCCTCTCTTTGAAAAGCCCCCCTTTTTATATTCAGTTGCAATCTGATGCAGTGGGCAAGAGTGTGGGTTCTGCAGTGAAGTGACCAGGCTCCAAATACTGGCCTTATTCCTTCCTAGCCACAATAATGACATACTACAACACTAAATTGATGTCATATCTATATAACTTGGGCAAATACTTAACCTCACTAAACTTCAGGTTCCTCAGGTGTAAACTGGGGGATAGTATCTATTTCTGAAGATTAATATAAATAATGTATGCATGATGCTTAGTACAGAGTCTGGAACTGCTATGACCACGTGTTAGCTATTATCGTTATCCTTCAAGCCTAGCTTATATATGCTCCCCTTTTCATGATCTTTCCAGCACTCAACTTCTCACTCTGGACCACTATATTCAATTCATGCCACACGACTGTATTCTGTCGATGTTTCTCCAGCTTCTTGCCTGTCAATTAAATGACAAAGCTCTTCAGAATAAACACTGTTTCAGCATCTCCTGCCACACAGCATATACCTGAGCACATAATGGGAATTCAAATACTTGAGGGAAGTCTGCAGCAGTGTGCTGGCGCAAGCTTGTATGGCTTGCAAGAGCCAACTGTTACATATTAGGAAATTGTTTAAGCAGGTGGCCTTGGTAAGTTTAAAACTGTAGAAATTGGGCAACTGCAAAAAGTCATGGCTTCCTTCACCCTGCCAGCCAGTTTACCAGCATACTACTGTCGATAGGGAATCCCATTCTCTGCTACAAGGGAGTAACTTGCCCTTCATTTTCTATGGCCACCCTTCCCTTGCCTTGGGAGGTTCTAATTTTCCTATTCATAACCAAGAACAGATTTCTCCTGGGTCCAGTGGGATCTAATTCAGTGCCAAATGAGCTGAAATTCATTTGTCAGTCCTTAACACTTCCCTCTTCCACTTCCAAAGTCCTAACCCAGAAAGGCACCAGCCTGCAATTCCCAATTCCTTATCCACCCCAGGTAATGACCAGAAGTTGTACAGAGGCTGCAAGAAGGTGGCACAGAGGGCTGAAGGTCTGGGTGGCAGGGCCACTCCTTTAATAAACCAATGTCATGCTCACACTCCTATTGCCTACCTTGGCATGCTGGATCAGCTCACAGATGCAGGATCAAGTCTTGAAAGCCAATCAGAAAATCCTCCATAGGCTTACAAAGGACCACCCATGGAACATTGTTTCCCGTAAGACTGAAAAGACAAACTACACCAACCACCACCACTCTTCTTTTTCCTTTTTGGCCCCATCAAAGGACATGGAAAAGGTAGACAAGTTTTCTTATCCCTACTTTTCTAACTCGAGGATTCTCCAAATTTACATCAGCAGCTCTAAGGATATTCCTCACAGGTCACAAACTGAACCAAAAATGAAAATCCTTTCTATAAAACTACACATTCCTTATTCATACATATGACTAAGGGCTACTGAAAGGTACTCATAAACTGAAATTTTCAACAATAAATTTGGTTTAGATCCATATACTACTAAGGAGTCAGGCTGACACAAAGTATTTGGCAACACTACAAAGCTTAACATGTGCACACAAAAACTAAAAGGTGGGAAAATATGAAAAAGAAGATGGCCACAAGGTTTCCCACTTTACTGTACTGGGTGAAGGTCAAAAACAAAAAACCAAAGCCACTAATCTAACCCCAACATCCCCAAAGGCTTATCCAAAAGTTGAACAAATCTAACCACTGTACAACTAACTCTTCAAAAAGAACCTAACTTGACGACAAAACTGGATATGGAGAAGGAAAGAAGCAAACTGAGGAGGACTACATGGTCTTCAAAAGCAGGATAGGGAAGTGAGGGCCATCTGGCTGCGACATCTGTCACCCCATTGATCACCAGGGTTGATTTGGCTGATCTGGCTGACTAGGTGGGTGTCCCCTTCCTCCCTCACCGCTCCACGTGCATCTGTCCCGAAGCTGCATGCTCGATTGAAGAGGATGACCATCCCTGAGAGAGGAGGACTGGTCTTTGGTCAAGGATATACAAGTGCTCCCCTGCTAGAACCTGCAAACAGGCTCTCAAAAGCAGGATAAAGCAGGATAGGACTGTAGCGGAGTGGGTGTTTTTCTCTGCCCAGAGACTCTGAACACACCAACACAAAGTCTTCACGTGAGTACTTCAAAATAAGTTCAGGCAGGGTGCAGTGGCTCACACCTGTAATCCCAGCACTTTGGGAGGCTGGATCACCTGAGGTCAGGAGTTCGAGACCAGCCTGGCCAACAAGGTGAAACCCTGTCTCTACTAAAAATACAAAAATTAGCCAGGTGTGGTGGTGCACACCTGTAATCCCAGCTACTTGGCAGGCTGAGGCAGGAGAATTGCTTGAATCCAGGAGGCGGAGCTGAGATCACGCCACTGCACTGCAGCCTAAGCAACAGTGTGAGACTCTGTTGCGAAAACAAAAAAACAACAAAATAAGTTCAGGTCCCCCTCTGCAATCATAAGCTTGACCGTGGAGGCCAAGAAGCCCTACCAATAGGTAAGGGCCCTCCACACTATAGTTGGAGTTGGCAAACTGAAAAGGCTCCTTCCCCAGCAGCTCAGAATCCACGACAGAAGACTGCTGCCAGTGGCCTCCCACTTTCCCTAAAAGTCAGGGAGGGGCTGGGGATAGTTGAGGGAGGGTTTCTACCTGAGGAGTCATACAAGCATCCATGATTAAAACATCTTTGTTTTCCCCTTACTATTAATTATTTTTCTCTGCCTGGATTACCCCACCTGTAAAGTAGGGATAATAATGTTAACTTTACAGTGTTATTTGTGAGGATTACATGAGGACAGTCATAGAAAGTATCCCCTGCCCGGCACAGAGTAAGTACCCAGTGTCAACTGTCCCTGTAGGTGCTCACAAACAGGGAAGTGCACCTTTGGGTCCTTCTGCAGTATCATTAACTCCTTCTTGGTTAATTGGACCAAGGAGGAGTGGATCCAGGAGGAATGCCTCTGGTCTACCTGCTCCAGGATATAACTAGCAGGACAGGGACAGCCCCCAAAAGGAGAGATGAAGACTCTTCCCCTTTGAATTTCTCAAGCTGCAGTGTAGAATCACTACCACACTAGGGAAACCAGGAGAGCAGTACCCAGATCAAAATTTGGAGCTCCATTCCTGGTCACTTTAGTTTAAGGTCCAAACTCAGTACAGATTTCCAGAAACCGAATGGCTAGGTTCATACAATCACAGAAGCTTAAAACTGGACACAAGCTTATCTAATTTAATCCCATACTGTAAAAGAAACACTGAGGCCAGAGGGAAATAATCTGTCCTAAGTCACATAACTGATGGAACCACGAACCGATTCTGAGAATGTTATTTCTATATCCAACCATTTTAGCAACAGTTCACATTTTGTAATTCACCCCAATCTGAAATCTACCCTGCCACTACAAGAGCAGTGAGACTCATATGGTCTCCCCTCATGATCTATGCTAATGTTAGCCTTGCACAAACATGGAATATAATTCTCCCTATTTGTCTGACTGCTGGGGAAGGAAAGTAGGAAATCCTGGACTCCACATTTACAGGACTTGATCAAAGGAATAAATTTTAAGTAGCAAGCATGCATAGTGCAAATAAGGTAGAACTCACCTCTAAAAAATGTGATCTGTATCAAAATTTTCAAAGGACATCTATAGGGTAGTCAATTCTGCCCCCATCCCTCCCGGCTGAAATCTACATTCTTTTAATGTCTATCACCTGTGGGGTGTCTGAGACAACAGTACTATACCGCCTTCCTGATGATCTCCAGGACTGAGGCATCACCAAATACCTGTGCATCTACAGTGCACACAAAAGGAGTGTATATCTCCTACAGCACAAAATGAGATGAGTAAATGAACAAAAGCAGACCAGAGCTCTTGGAAAAGAAACCTACCTATTGTTCATAATGCAAGCCCCTTACCCTTCACTGGAATAAATTCATTTGGGACACTGGGGAGAGTTTAGGATGGGTCTTCAGAATTTACATGTTAGGGAAGCCGAGAAAGCAAAGGAATATTTCAACAACAGGAAACTACACTACGACAAAGACTAGTTTACACTTGTTCCTGTCTAACCATGACTTAGCAAATGGCCAGGAAAGCCACTACCTGGTTCCCGTGGTATAGGAATGTACCTAGTATAAGCACAACCAAGCACTTAGTTGTGACTTAAAACCCTCAACTGTTGAAGAACAGGAACCTTATTTTGCTTTTCCACCAAAGTATAAGTGCTGGGTGCACACCACTGCAAAAATCTGTTAGTATGAGATACAGCTATGGCTAAGCTGTACATTCATGTGAAGTTGTCTTAAAAGCTTGAAGGTGACAGGTGCTTCCAATTCCAATCTGTCAATTCAATGGTCATAGAAGTAAAGCAGCTCATCCACATCAGTAATTAGTAGTTGCATTAATGTCCATCACTTCAGTCAGAGTTACAGCACAGGGACCCTACTGGTCCCACAGGCCAAACCACAGAAGGGAGTTATGTATAAAGGCTGGGCCACTCTCCAGCCCCCACTGCAATCTAATGTGTGGAGTACAGTGGAGTGTGGCATTAACAAACTTCCAAGTGGGATCAAAGAAAAATCAAGGCAATCAGAGGCACTGGTACCAGTTGGTGTGATTTAAAACCTTTTAAGAAACTGAGGCCAGGCATAGTGGCTCACACCTGTAATCCCAGCACTTTGAGAGGCCAAGGCGGGAGCATCGCTTGAGCCCCGGAGTTCAAGACCGGCCTGAGCCACATAGTGAAACTACCCCTCCACTCCACCATCACCCCTACCCCAGCAATTACCTCATCTCTACAAAAAAATTTAAAAAAAAAAAAGCTACTTAGGAGGCTGAAGCAGGATTGCTTGAGCCCAGGACATCTAGGTTACAGTGAGCTGACTGCACTCCAGCCTGGGCAGCAGAGCAAGACCATCTCAAAAAAAAAAAAAAAAAAGAAACAAAAAAACTATTTAACCCTCTTAAATCCTTCCCACTGTGTGACTTGTGGTGTAGCACCATGTGGTTGTTATCATTTGATATGAAGCACAAACTCTAAGTGACAAGGCTTTTTTTTTTTTTTTTGAGACAGGGTCTTGCTATGTTACTCACGCTAGTCTCAATTCCTGGGCTCAAGCGATCCTCCCACCTCAGCCTCCCAAAGTGCTGGGATTACAGGTGTGACCCACCACACCCAGCCTGACAAGTCTTATCCACCAATCAAAAGCTATGAATGAACTACTCCCACCCATTAGGAGGCTGAGGCTAGAGACAGCAGTGAAGGGGCTTCAGTCTAAGAGTTTTAAGTCCTGGTTACGAGCAGGTTTACTATATAAGCAAGCAAAGGGAGGAAATGAACAGCAGCAGAATGGAGGGAATGAACCATCAAGTAGCCCATTTGAATACAGTACAGCTCATTCCTAAAATGAGTTAAATACACTCAACACCTTTGACTGTTCATACTGAATTATGTTCTCTTGCTGGGCATTGCCCCACAACGAAATAGTCATCTCCTATCATGAAATGGCAAGCCATTAATTAAGCAAAATGACTTGAAACTAGTAAGTTACTAAGATCAATATCCAGATGTCTGGAACAACTGGGGAGCCAATTCCAATGCTCAGCTGTGTCATTTACCACTTCTCTATATGACGTCTGCTGAGTCTCTATGCCCTAACCTTTAACATTTTAATTAAAAAAAAAAATAGGGCCGGGCATGGTGGCTCATGCCTGTAATCCCAGCACTTTGGGAGGCTGAGGTGGGTGGATCACCTGAGGTCAGGAGTTCGAGACCAGCCTGGCCAACATGGTGAAACCCCATCTCTACTAAAGATACAAAAAAAATTGGCTGGGCATGGTGGCAGATGCCCATAATCCCAGCTACTCGGGAGGCTGAGGCAGGAGAATCGCTTGAACCCGGGAGGCAGAGGTTGCAGTGAGCTGAGATCACGCCATCGCACTCCAGCCTGGGGGACAAGCGTGAGACTTTGTCTCAAAAAAACAAAACAAAACAAAAAAAGAGCGCTTCACAAATTGCGTGTCATCCTTGTGCAGGGGCCATGCTAATCTTCTCTGTTTAATTCGTTTTTAATATGTGCTGCTGAAGCAAGCACATCTTAAACATTTTCACTGGAAGGAGGTCCGTGAGGCTATTGACAGAATTCAAGGGATTTGGTTGTGATTTTTCCCAGCACTCTTTCCTGCCCTTAGACTTTCAGAGTGCTGTCCTTCTGTCCCTGGGTCTGAAATGTTTGTCAGGTGGCTTTTTCCTCCTTCTGGACTCCAGTGATAGAGCAGTATGTAGAGTAGCAAGCCACCGTGGCTACTCACTGCTAGTTAACGTTGATCCAGAAAAGGAGTCATACTCTAGGATGCTTTTGAGACTCTAACACAAAGCAGCCAAAGCACCAAGAATAAACCCAAGAACAGCATGGTAAAGAATTACCATTTACCAGCTGGGCACGGTGGCTCACGCCTGTAATCCCAGCACTTTGGGAGGCCGAGGTGGGCGGATCATGAGATCAGGAGGTGGGGACTATGCTGGCCAACATGGCAAAACCCCGTCTCTACTAAAAATGAAAAAAAAAAAAAAATTAGCTGGGCATGGTGGCACGCACCTATAGTCTCAGCTACTGAGAGGCTGAGGCAGGAGAATCGCTGAACCCAGGAGGTGGAGGTTGCAGTGAGCCGAGATCGCACCACTGCACTCCAGCCTGGGCGACAGATACAGACTCCATCTCAAAAAAAAAAAAAAAATTACCATTTACCTGAGCAGGAGATGAACTTGCTTATGTTGTTGAATACAGAGGGGTTTTCCCAGAAAAGTCACTGTAACATCAGAGAATTGTGCTACTACCAGAGTACACTCTTTCCAGAACATTTCACAAGTCAAAATGATCAGATTCTATACTAAAAAGATGAGACTGAAATAAAGCCATTTTTAATAAAAAAGGAAAGCCGTAAGTTTGATTCTACCATACCCTGTAAAAGCTCTACTTTTGGGAGATTAGTGATGATGCACATAGTTGATAAACTATTTCTTGCTGTAAAACACTGGAAAGCAGGTAACAATGAATTACATTAACTGATCTCTCCTGAACAAGAAAAGGAGACATATTATCACACGGTCCACCCCTTTCAGATGGTAAAAGCCATTTTGGATATCTGTAGGCAGCTGATTTCACTTGTCCATTGCTTAGTCAAATCCCGATTATTTAATAATGGCTCAGCTACTACCTGGAATTATGTTATGTCTAGCCCCCTCTAAAACACACTGGGTATCCAAATTCTAATACAAGCTAAACTCTTTCAAGATAAAAAGTTTTCAACATTTAAGGGCTTTGTTTGCCAACACATCATACACATAAAATTCTGAAAAGGTGGATACTATGGACTTGAATCAAGTTTCCTCCCTGCTGTTCCAAGTATCCTCTTCTCTTGACACTTCAGCATTAGCAGGCAAGGATAAGCAACAATTTTTACCTCTCCAAGATTATCAAATCTACCTCTCCAAAGGCACAAAATATTTTCAGGTTTAAAAACAAAACAAAACAAAAACCCTGACGAGATAATATTATAGCTCAGTAAAGTACTTTTGTGCAGTTAAAGCATTAAAAGCATCAGCCTGTTTTATTTTTTGACAAGTTTATTGAACAGTATTCAAGACTTCATCTTTATAAACAAAAACCTCTGCTGAGTGATGCCAAGGCAGTATTTGCTGGCAATGTTGTGGCCATATTGGCAACAAGCCATTTTGTTGTGTTTGGTTTCTAAAGTCTGGACTACTATAGAACTGCCAGTAAAACAATTTAAATGTGGCAATTTTGCAAGGGTGGAAAATAATTTTTAAAGTGACCACTTCCAGAAATTCTTTCCAAAAGATTTGACTAGCAGCAATTTTACATTTTCTTTACTCATTTCCCGAGTGTTCTTAAAATTGATGAGATTTTACACTTGGCCCATACCTGTACACAACCACAGACTCCAGTAAAAGGGAGCTGGAATTTAAGGCTTTCACGCATCCTTGTTTTTATGCAAGGCTGACTATTTCCACCTAAAAATGTAATGTTTGCTTACTTCCATACAGTCCTAGATTTTCATCCAGTGGGTTAAGACTGGCCTTAACTACATTGAATATTACTACCTGAAATTTTAAATAAAGTTTCCTAATCGAATTTTCATTGTTGATGCTTTGACAACTTGGAGTACAAAGCTAGGAACTACATTTCACTTAACACTGTTTCATTTTTTAAAAAGCCACTAATAATAATTGTACATCCAAACTACTGTGTAAACACAGAACACACCTCCAAATTATGCTTGTGAACTAAATGTTTCACTAAAGTTCAGAAAAGTTTACAAATTTGCTTATTTATGACATACATTTGTAGATTTCTCTAATCCTTTAAATCAAAAGAAAAATGAACACCAATAAAAAAAATCAGAAGGGAGAGGAAAAAAAATTAAATCTAATGGAAAATATTCTCTTCCATTAATGTCAGAATCACCAAAAACAGACAATAAAATTTACACATAAAATTGAAAATATCATGATAGTGTTTACAAATGCACACAACTTTGAGCAAAGCTTTACAAATCCTTCATACCATACAAAGCAAATGAGAAAATAATGTCAATTCATTTCTACCCCAAACCTAGTTCTTAGGAGAAAATTCGCAGGAAGAGAGGTATGAGTAGTTTCACAGAATACATTTTCAAGAATTTTTTAAAAACTGAAACTCCAATGCCCAGAACAAGATAAACAGTATCCTTAGCAGTTAGCACTGTTAATAAATCTCAGATACACAAAAATCAAGTTCCAGAGGGCAAAGCATTTAATTACAGTCCACAACGAGCACTGTTGTGATTCATATAAAACATAGTTCTCTCCAATTTCTACACAAACCGCTCTTTTAATTTATTTAATTAGATGAACAATGAAATCGTTTTCCTTTTCGGCATTTATCTAAGATGTAGAAATAACAAAGTAGTTGCAATAAAGTGTATGAAATATTTAATAAGAATGTACGAACATATAACCAAAATAAATTGTGAAAAAAGATAAAAGACTTTCATCTTCAAACAACCCATTTTTCTAAAATGAAAATAGCTTTCCAATGGAGAAAATATCTGTGGCTGAAATACAACTCTCAAGCAGTGCTGAAGTTTTTTGCATTGTCTTTGGAATGAGAAATGATTACTTAACATTAACTTAAATTAAACAGCATATACAAACGTTATATTGCTTTTGAAATTGAGGAGGCAGTATCTAGTGATCGGTCAAAGCAAATCTGTATTCATGAATTATCGAAAGACCCACAACATAGTCACCTCTTGAGTCTAAACAATCCTTCTCTTAAACAAAAATCCTGTACTGTCAATCCTCTAAGATTGTAGTGATAAAAAGCCTTTTCAAATCTTATCAAATGAAACTGTTGCCACTCTTAAATTACACAACCGCTGTATTTCAGTGTTCCACTGACTCACACCACCAAAAAGGCACTGTATATATATATAGTTTAATAGGAAATACTTATTTTAAAAGACTGACCCCTTTGTAACTACACTGATTTGTAGGAAATGTTGGGGATGTTTCAAACGAAGACAAAGGGGCCATGTAAAAGATAAAATTTGGTTTTCATGATCTCTCATCTATCTCTCCTTCTGTATTGTTTATAATGTGACACATTTTCAGAGCATTGACTAGGGAAAGTAACCATAACTAGAGCCTTGTAAGGCCAAGTGTTTTCATCACAAGGAAAGTAACCATAATTAGAGCCTTTTATGACAGTGAGAAAATTTGTTTTTCATATCATCTCACCTATCTCCCCTTCCGTATTGTTTATAATATAATGTGACACATCTTCAGAGCACTGACTAGGGAAATCATAATTAGAGCCTTGTAAGGCAAGTGTTTTCATGACAAGGACACTTACCAACCAGAACTCATGTGGTCCTCCTGCCTTAGTGTCCTGAATACCAAAGAAAAGAGTATGAAAGGGTCAAGAATCTCAATTTTCTCCTCTGGCGGCTGCACTTGTACTCTGTATGAAGACTTTTAGTAAACAGGCTCCTGATCGAACAACTATGCCAAAAAGCCTCCAAATAACAGGACTAACACGTATCAATCTATGAACCAGCATACGGATCTTTTATTCTATACTACTACTGCTAACAAAGATAATTTCAACTTCAGTTTTAAAAACCTAGATATAACACTTTCTTATGAATGGGCCCCTCTGTTTAAAGGCCAAAATTTCACATAATCGGGACAGGAGGAAATTGATACTACAATTAGTCCATCATGAAAAGGACTTCAAATCAAGTATCTTAAACACATTATTAAAAGTGGTTTCTGGTTTTCGATACCATCCAAACAACATGAACAATTTTTAAACTGACTAACCTAAATCGTGGCGGTCAAACCAAAAAGGCTCTGGTAGATAAAGGACTCCATAGTTTATTTTTATGGCAAAAGTCTTATTCCACACAGTTTAAAGTGTGACATTAGAAATCAAAGTTTGAGGTTATAGCACAAACGAAGTGTGGACTTTTATATTTAGGGAAAAAAACCAACAAAACAGTTCTGCTCATTTACAAATGAGTCAATTAGACAAACAAAGCAGCAACTTCTGAAGCAAGACTGTCTATACAGCAAGGACCCTTAAGAAGCAATAAAGGTACATACAATGAATCTGTATACAGAAATTTTATTCAATTTTAAAAGAAAATGAGGACTTTAGACAAAGCTTTACCCTATAACAAAGCAAATCTGTCCAGCTTTAAACCAAATTCTGAGAGTAGCCAACTTCTATTTTCAGCAGCTGGCAAGAGCACCCTCAATGAGTTCTACTGACATTTCTATTTTCTTCATCCCATATGGTACAAAACAAAACCAATCTAGACTCCTTGATAAGCTTTATGTGGTCATTTGAGTTTTACAAATGGTTTCTCTAATGATATGCCAAAATCATTTATGTGTTCTCTCCAGATAGCTTTACTGTAACATACAGCAATGTTTATCCTGGTGAGTGAGTCTTCTGTAAACAGTCAACCAATGCTCTATGTTATGGAAACCAAGCTATATGCAATTGAAACAATCCACAGGTTCTAACCTGGAAATACTAGGAAAACAATCTGGATGCATTAATCACAGCAATATGAAGATCTACCCTATAAAAAATGATGTGAATGGCTACCCTAATACAAGTTTTACTTTTCTTGAACCTATAGGCCTGTCATTTAAGTCAATGACAGCAGCTGTGGCTTCATCCCGAGACTCAAAGGCCACCATGGCTTCACCTGTGGGCATACCTTTTTCATTGTATTTTAAACACACTGAGCCTGGGATTACTTGATAGCCATAAAAGAAATCTAAAATCTCATCAATAGACACAGTAAAGGGCATGTTTTGCACTTTAATTACTGTCGGTCCTGGTTTTCCAGAACTAGATGCAAAGCCAGGGGGACCACCAATATGGATTGGGCCAGGGCCAGGGCCGGGGCCGGGGCCAGGCCCAAAAGCTGGTGGCCCACCCAAATGCCCAGGGGCACTTCCAAGACCAGGAGGGCCACTTCCAAACCCCGGGGGACCGCCTAAGCTACCAGGGCCATTTCCAAAATTCTGAGGGCCCCCTCCAAATCCCGATGGCCCACTTAAATTGTTTGGTCCACCTCCAAAACCCGGAACATCCAGTCCTAGACCAGGCAAACCACTGTTTCCAACTGAAGGCATACCAGGCCTAGCATCACCAAAGGCCCCGCCTCCTAATCCTGGAGGAGGGATTGGTGGCCCAAAGGCATTTGATCCACCAAAATTACCAGGAAAGTTAAATGGAGGCCCATTGTTGGCTTCCTTTGATCCTACAGTCAGGAAGGCATGCTCTTCACCTCCTGCACTAGGTATTCCTGCACTGGGCATTCCCGCACCAGGCAGTCCTGCACTGGTTATTGCTGAACCAGGCAGTCCTGTGCTGGGCAGGCCTGCACCGGGAAGTCCTGCACTGGGCAGTCCCACACCGGGCAGTCCTGCATTGGGCATTCCTGGAACTGCAGGATTACCTGGCACAGGCATCTTTAATCCCTTTTTTCCTTGGGCAGGGGGATTTTTCTCAATCTCTCTCATATCTTCTAGGGTAACTACATGAACAAAAGCTTCTCTCCCATTAAGTTTTTTACGGTGTAAGCGTTCAGACTTACGTGCATCATCTTCATTTTTAAACTGAACCAATGCCTGTCCTAGACCTTGCCCATTGTTATCAACAAGAACATGTACAGCATTTTCATCCACTGGGATTCCTTCTAGGAACTGAAGAACATCCATCTTTGTAATGCTGAATGGAATATTTGTTATGTGGGCACAGACTTTGGCAGAGTTGACATCCCCCTCTGGATTTAGTATCATTTCCCTCTGGTCATAGCTGAAGTTCTGCAGTCTTTTTCGAATCATATCTATCTTTTCTAGCATACCTTTCTTAGTAATTGGATGAACTTGAATAAAGCGATTGCCCATGTACTGTTTATGACGACACAGAGCAGCCTTATAGTCAGCCTCATTTCTGAACTCTACAAAGCCTTCGCCAGTTGCTTTCCCATTGGGTCCATAAGCTATATAAATACTATCTTCCACAATATCCAGCTTTTTAAAAAAATCAATGACATGTTTGTTTTCTGCTTCAAATGGTAGCCCTTTCAAGTAAACACAAAAACCAGCCTCATGTGGTGATCTTGACCTTGATCTTTTCTGCCCACTGGGCGATTTTGACCTGGGAAGTGTCTGAGGAGGGGGATGAGTTTGTCCAGAAGGTCCCATATTTTGCTTAAAAGTGATATGGCCTCCAGCAGCTACCCACTGTCTTTCTGTGGCAGGGCTAACTTCCACATAGCGTTGAATCATCAGCATTCTGTTTCGTTTCAAAGCTTCAAATGTATCTTGAGGGGAGAGAAACTTAACCAATCCATTCCCATTATTTCGACCTACATGATCTTTCAACAAATGCACTGCATCAACACGGAGCCCATGAAAAAAATCTCTGACATCATTTTCCATTGCAGAAAAGGGCATTCCATGCACACTGACATACAGATCATCAGGGTTGATGGGGAGTGGCTTCACACTGCTCTGAGAGTTCATCTGGATAGGGTTAACAGGATTCAACGGACCAAGAAACATAGGATTCAGGTTATTGTTCAAATTCATAGGTGCTCCAGAGCCATTCATTCCAGCAGGTAGAGGTGCCACAGGTGGCGGATTCAAGGGCGGCATGCCCGACATGGGTGGCAGTGGGGTCATGGGTGGCACAGAAGGAACTGGGGGAATCGGGGGCACAGGAGGCACAGGAGGCAATGTAGGTACTGGAGGAGGAACTGGAATTGGGGGAATGGATGGCATTGGTGGCAGAGATGGCATCGCTGGAATTGGAGGAATTGGTGGCGGCGGGACTGTGTTCATTGGAGAGGCTGTGCTTGGAACAGTTGAGCTAAACGTTGGGCTCCCAAAGGAAGCCCCCATATTTGGAGGAGCTGTTCCTACGCTGGCTGTGGAAAATGTCTGTATGTTTTTGTTGCTTTCATGAACAGAAGTGGTGGCAGTAACTACACTGGGTGATGGATTATTAAAGTTGGATACTGTTGTGGGCAAGTTTACCCTGCTACTCATTCCTGAGCTAGGTGGTGGTCCTGATCTACTGGCATTTGCTGGTGGTATATCTAAGTTGGCAGTTTCAAAACGCCTACGACTCAGTTCAATCATATTCTGCATTTCCGTTTTACTACTCAACAATAGTGTTACTTTTGACCCTTTAATTGTACCACCTGTGCGCATCATACCAAGCCTTGCATCTTCATCAGTGGCAAAAACGATGAAAGCCTCACCCAGTTCACCCCCTACAATATGCACGCCCCCATCAGGAATGGTCAATCCAGAGAAGAAGTGGCGAATGTCCATGGTCCCCGCCACAATTGGGAGACCTTGCAAACGGATGACCACAGCCATGCTGCGCTGAAACCACACACACCTGCAGATGAGAAAAGGCAACGGCCAGGTCAGACTCCTGTTTATCACACCAAGTTTTTAGCTACAAGAATGACCAGCTACCATATTAGGCCCTCAAATATTCCCTCAAGCTATCACAGGCAATGTCTTTAATTTAGATATTCTAAAAACTGAACATTACGTGCCATTTACAATGTAAAACGTAGACAATTTCAACTTCCAGAAGGCATTAATTTTGGAAACAGTTCAGTCCCAAGACTCAAAAATTCAAGAAAAAACAACTGTAGGACAGTAAAATACATATACATCATTCAGACCACTAATCATTCAGTAAGATTTAAAAGAAATGTCTAAGTCAAATCAGGAAACAAAGTTTAACAATCTATAGGGAAAAAACATGCAAAGAATATATAGAAGTTAGTATTTAAAACTGGCTTAGCATCTTCCCTATATACTTGATAATTTCATAGAATTATCAAGAGTGTGATTTTATAGAGCTCAGTCTCAAAATCCATCCAACAGAAGCAAAAAACTAGAATACTAATGAATTGTAAATAATACTTAAGACTAAAAGTAGATTCAAGTCTTAAATGAGAACTGGTTCCATTATTTTATTCATTCTAAAACTTTTCAATCTGCCTTGTACATTACAAAAAACTACATATGGATTTATTATAAACAAGGTTAAGACATACTAAGAAGCCAAAAGAACTACTGAATAGGACAGCTAAAATCTGAGTTACCTTGATTCATTACCCCCAAAAGTAGAACCTGGTTATAGTCCCATTCACTGTGACTATTTTAATTAAAACTCAGGTCCAATGACTCATAACCAAATCCTCTATTTAATAAAATTTTTTAAAGTATTATTTTCCCCTAGGAGAGGGCTGACAATAAAAATATTTTTTGTTTTTGTTTTAGAACCAGAGTGTGAATTACTCAGTGGTTGTTACAGTCTTGGACCTACACAACTCCTATAGGATCTCTGTGATGTCCTTAGATCATGCCTGTTTTGACATAATCAAAAAAGAAATGTTCCCCTCAAATTTCAGTATTTCAGTTCCAAAGGCTTCTAAGAGCAAATCCAAGGGCAGCCCTTTGGAAAGTGACACAGACCGAATTATTGGGCCTGGGAAACATACTACTTTGAAATTAAGGTGGTCAATAACATAGGGTGTTTTCCAACCCATCTGAAAAGTCAACTTTTATTTATTTATTTATTTTGAGACAGAGTTTCACTCTTGTAGCCCAGGCTGCAGTGCAACGGCACGATCTCGGTTCACAGCAACCTCCACCTCCCGGGTTCAAGTAATTCTCCTGCCTCAGCCTCCCAAGTAGCTGGGATTACAGGCATGCACCACCATGCCTGGCTAAGTGTTTGTATTTAGGAGAGATGGGATTTCACCTGACCTCAGGTGATCCACCCTCCTCAGTCTTCCAAAGTGCTGGGATTACAGGCGTGAGCCACTGCGCCCCACCTGAAAAGTCAACTTTTAAATATAAGCCCATAAAATCAGCTCATGACCCTCAGAAAGGTTATAAATTAATGAAGAGATTTGGTTTTATCACTTCTCAAGAACATTAGAAGGGGCAAGATTTTCTACTATAAGCTCTAAGAATTCTGTAACTTCATTGTCAAATATTATATAAATACTAATTCAATGCAACAAAATCTGTAATTATATCTCAATATTACAACTGCCGTATACAAACAAGAAACAAACTGCTTGGCTTTGACAGTTTTCTCACAGACACATACACAAAAATAAAAAGCCACCTTCAAATTTAATCCAGAAAAATGGACTAGCAAACAGAAAATGCTTTTTGTGAGGCCATTATAAAGCACTAGAAATTTGGGAAGTGTGGGGAAGCTTTTCATTTACAAACTTCAAGAGTCAACAAGAAAAATTAACGCTAAAAAACATCACACCAACAGTCTCTTTTCTCATTTACTATTTAGCAGCCTATAAGGAGGTTCATCAAGCAGTTTCCAAGTCATTAAATCAAATTCACATTCCTTGCTCAATCTAGAATACGTGGCTGTATGCAAAATGTGATAGCATTTCCTGTTCAACTTCAAAAAACGGTTAATCACTTTGTATAGGGGAAACATCATGGGCAATCCAGGTACTCAAAACAACTTGAGAGAGAGAGAGAGACTAGTTTGCACTGGGACAATCAAACAGAAACTTGATATAGTCCCAAGAACACAAAAATTAAACACAGGGCTAAAGTGACATACACAGTTAAGTCTTCAAGCCATTTTCTGTTAAGAGCAGGGATTTACTGAAAGTTTGTACAAAGGTACACATGAGAATATGCTATTGAAAATCTGCCTCAGATTACCAGCTGGAAAGGGCTGAATATTAAACCAAAGTGGAATACAAGATTTATTCATAAAGCCATCTGATGAGAAAAATTGTTTCTAGCTTCCAAAAAATATGAAATAATATCTGCAGCCAGGTGCGGTGGCTCACACCTGTAATCCCAGCACTTTGGGAGGATGAGGTGGGTGGATTACCCGAGGTCAGGAGTTCAAGACCAGCCTGGCCAACATGGTGAAACCCCGTCTCTACTAAAAACACAAAAAATTAGCTGGGCATGGTGGCAGGTGCCTGTAATCCCAGCTACTAGGGAGGCTGAGGCAGAAGAATCACTTGAACCCGGGAGGCAGAGATCGCGCCACTGCACTCCAGCCTGGGCAACAAGAGCGAAACTCTGTCTCAAAAAGAAATAAATAAATAAAACAAATAAAAATGTTTAAAAAATTAAAAAAAGTATCTGCTTTTCTGTTACTAAGTAACTGTTTGACAGCTAAGTCATTTCAACCTAACTTGGGCCTATCTTAGTTACTTAAACAAGAGGGTTAGATTCCACTTGCTAAGGTTCCATTTAAAGTCTAAAATTTGTACTCTAAAACATGTGACCCATTATCTATACTTAAACTCTTAGGAAATATAAACAAACATATCAATAACAAGCATCTGTATTTGTAATTAGTCTAAAATGCTACTAAGGAATAAAACTTACTGCCTATCAGGAAAATCACAAGATAAATAGATCCATATAAATGAAATTGACCCCCAAAGGAACAACTGTTCAAAGCACCCATCTACCCCACCCCTATCCCTCAGATAAACTTGTAAAAAACCACACCGGCCTGGGTGGGGGCTCATGCCTGTAATCCCAGCACTTTGGGAGGCTAAGGCAGGTGGATCACAAGGTCAGGAGTTCAAGACCAGCCTGGCCAAGAGGATAAAACCCCGTCTCTACTAAAAATACAAAAAAATTAGCCGGGTGTGGTGGCAGGCGCCTGTAATCCCAGCTACTTGGGAGGCTGAGGCAGAGAAGTGCTTGAGCCCGGGAGGCGGAGGTTGCAGTGAGCCGAGATGGCACCACTGCACTCCAGCCTGGGCAACAGAGTCTAGCCTGGGCAACTGAGCAAGACTCCGTCTCAAAACAAAAAACAAGCAAACAAAAACACACACACACACACACACACAATATAGTTGCTACATATATTTTCATATTTCTTAATAAGCGATCTCATTTTATTTTGTATAAAAACGAACTCTCTATTCAAAATCTCTTACCTGATAAAACAAGAGATGTATTTTCTTAACAAGAAGTAGAGGCCAAGTCAATCCTGTGGGCAACCAATTAAAACCAACTTTTAGACTGCAATAGAGAATAAACGGAGGCAAAAATCAATGCAGGAAACACAAAACAACACGCACAGGCCACACTGTACATTACGAAGGCGAGTCTGAAACCACCAGAGTACTTCATTAGAATGCATATCAAAAAAAAAAAGAAAGACACCGTAACAAAATCCCACACATGCTTTTTAGTTGGTATTGCTTTCAAATTTGAGTATCTCAAAATATTTATATATTTACATACATCAAGAGTGTCATAACTTAGCCCAATAACGAATCCATTGAAAATTAAAACAGTCATAAAGCTCAGCTTCACAGCTAATTGCTTTGATCACTTTATAATTAAACCAGTCCAGAAAACTCCGTAACACAAGTCTATTTCCCCAGGTTCTCACCAAATTTGTGATGAAAAGGCACAAGTTCGCACAATAACAATTCTTGGACAACTTAAGATAGCAATTCAAGGGTACTCATGGAAATTACTGCAATTATTCTTTCAATATATTTTATTTTGCACAAAATAGCATCCAACATCACAAAACAAATGAAGTATGAGTTCTTGCTATAAGGACTAATTCCACTGGAGCTCAAAATATTAACAAAATATTAAGGGAAAGTGTTTTTTCCTCTGACATCACAACAGTTCTCAAAAACTTGTAAAATTTAAATAAATAAAATAAAATAAAATTTAAAAACACCCTAAAAATGCCTGACATATTAAGAGTATATCCCAAAATAAAAACAGGTCACTCATCTTTCACTGTCATTTCTTCCAAACTGGTGAAGTTATAAACAAGTCACAAGCATATATGACCAAATGTCTAGACAACTATATTCAAAGGTCTTTTTTTACTTTTTATTTTTTTTCAAAGGTCATGTTTTAATTCGGAGAGAGAAGAAATTTGCCACTGTTCAGTATTAAGATTACCTATGACTACTTTTCCAAATGATGCTCATCTTAAATTAGTATCTTCCAAGACCAAAATACAACTAATGACCTTAATATTCATCGCCAAAAAGTAAAACATATTTCAAAAATCTGTGTGATTTTCTAAAGGACAAACTATTCATCGTCTACTCAAGTTGCTAAAGAATAGTGAGATGGTTTTACCACAAAAAGCTATGCAAATATGTAATCAATACAATCAAAAGTCTAGAGCATTGTATTAATCTTTTACATGTTGTAGAAATCTAGCCTAACTTTTTTTTCTTTTTTTGAGACAGGGTATCGCTCTGTCGCCCAGGCTAGAGTGCAGTGGCGCGATCTACGCTCATTAGGCTCATTGCAACCTCCGCCTCCCTGGGTTCAAGCTATTCTCATGCCTCAGCCTCTGGAGTAGCTGGGACTGACTACAGGCTTGCGCCACCACCCGCAGCTTATTTTTGCATTTTTAGTAGAGACAGGGGTTTCATTATGTTACCCAGGCTGGTCTCTTAACTCCTCACCTCAAGTGATCCACCCGCCTCAGCCTCCCAAAGTGCTGAGATTACAGGTGTGAGCCACCACGCCTGGCCTAGCCTAACTAAGTCTAAGGAGTTTAAAAATTCTTCATTTGAAAGCCATATCTAGTAGTTTAACAGGTCACAAAGGAAAATGTGAAACAGAAAAAAACCTGCTTCAAGTAAAGCAATGAGCAAGAGCATGAAGTACTGTAATATTTATGTACAGGTTTGACTCCAGCAGCCACATAACAGGGTAACTTTCTAGTTTCTAGAACTTGTAATAAACATCTGATCCCTACTGGAGATTCCAATTCAAAAGGTCAGGTATGGGGCCAGGGCATATGCCTGAATATAAGGTAAGAAGGTTCCTCTCAGCCTCTTCCCTGGCAAACTCAAAAGATACCGTATGTCTATCTTGAGAAGGACAAATCTGGGGTCAGCCAGTTAAGCTCAAAGGGAACTCACCAGGTCTACTCTCAAAAATTTCTAAAATGTTACCAGAAATTACCTTTAAAAGGAAGAAATTTCTCATTCCACAAGGCAAGGCTGAAAGGCCCAGCTGAATTTGACAAATGCCTAGTTCAAGTTTTATGTGTACAACTTAAAGCACAAAATCAATCCAGATAGAAATTTATGATTCTCTTCTATTTCAGCAAAGAGGAATACCCACCCCACCCCATACCAAGGAAAAATATGCAGAAAGTTGATGCTACAAGTCAGAACTTCACAACCCTTGGTATTATACCTCTTCAAAAGGGAAAGGTAAATGGAAATAGAACTGAAATACTTCTGTGTTGACACCTCACTTTGTAAAAACCACAAGAATTTAACATAAGTGTCACTGTTTTCCAGGTAACTACTATTCCTGTATTCTAAATGTCAGCTAGCGACTGAATGCAGGATTTCAAAAATCCACGCCATTTACCTAAAGCTTTGAACTTTAGAAGGATAAGACTAAAATAATAACTAAACAATAAAACATCTAAAATACATATTCTATCTATACATACAGCATAATGATAGGAAAGGAGAAAATGGGCCTGATTTGTCATTAAAGCCACTGATATACTTCAGAAGATCTAAAACAAGAAGCTGGCTTTACTATGTTTTCCATTCATATTATCAGGACTTAGTCCTAACATAAACGCTTGCTTCAACTTGACAAAATACCAGATGCGTGCACAAATCACAAGTATCTGCTACAAAAATTTAACATATTATGGCAAGACAGACTTTCGTATTTACTAGCCATTCTAATCACTTGGAATTTCAGAAAAAAATGTCTGACAACAAATCTCTTCATCAAGAAGTCAAGGCACAAACTAAAACGACTATTTTCACTCTTCATCTGGTAGTAAACATCCAAAAGTGAACTTTAACTTTGTTCAGTTATCACTCTTTAATCAACAAGAACCAGGGTACAGCAGAGCTAGGTTCTTCAGATCCAAAAGAAACAATTAAACTCTCAAATGTTCACCTCAGAGATTAGCAACAGAGAACCAATCACAACGGGCACAATGCTAAAAACAGTATAATCACATTATAATAAACATTATGAAACAACCACAGTTTCAGCCACTTGATTTTGTTCCCCATTCCCAAATGGACCATATATCAAAGTCTGGGATCACTCTTAATGAAAAAATTATTCTGACACTGATGGAGACGTATACTTTTTATAACGCATTACTCAATTTTTCCATTAACCTCCATTCCGTACTCAAAGGCAGCAAATCAGAAGACATTTCTAAATAAGATATTCCTCCTGTCAAAAATATTATGTTTCAATCCCCCCAAATGCCAACAAAAATGTTGCTACCTTCATTTTCACTTCAGAGCAAAATTATACTTCTAACCTAAACAACCACATTCACTCTGTTTTTGAGTCTTAAAAGCTGGCTTTAAACTTAATTAAATTTTGTGCAAACCAAAAGGTATATGGGTGTGGTAGTAAAATCTGATAAAACTGTAGTTTAGATAAAATTATCTTTTCTGTTTAGTTGAAAACATTTAACAATATTCCTTTACTCCATGAACATTTACTATTAAGCACTTGTGGGCCAGACAAAAGATATAAAAGTGGACATCATCAGTCTCTGCATTTTAGGGAGGGACATCTAAAAGCATCTTTTGTGCAACCAACTACTGACACTTGGTTCTTCCTACAACATCTAGAGAAGAAAACATACATTCATACAATGACAGAGTGGCTCTCTGCAAAATGGAGTAAAAACTATCAACACTGTCACTGGATTCCAGCACCTGGAACACACTGGCCCACAAAATCAAGCTTCACACCTAAAGATTGTACTAACAACTCCCAAACTCTCAATACTCAATCATCAAAACATTTGACGTGTCAAAGAAGGTGAAAGAAGCCCAAAGAGTACTGGTATTAGCATGTAACAATACGTTGCAAGTAACCACACAATTATTTCTAAAGCTTCACATTTTTCATCTAACAGATTTGAACATAAAGAAAATGAAAATTATACATTACAATCCATAAGCAAAGTAATCATTTAATCGAGCATATATAAAAATGTATTCCCTGTTTCATTAAAAATCTGTCCAATAATATATACTAAGCACATCTTCATTGTCTGTTTTGTATAAACACGCCAAACATTTCACTTTCTTCATAAATTACCATAACGTTATTTGAACCACCTGTAACAGTTCTTCCCAACTTTTTATACTCTTTGAAAATGTCTGCACACACTTTCCACTAAATCCAGAAATCCTCCATTCTTATCAAAACTGCCAAATTTCAAAAACAAGTACAACCAGTCTTGTATTGTAGTTCTATAATTTAAAAAACAAGATTTCCCTGTGTCCAGACTTGAGGGATTTTTCTCGACTGCAAACGCTCTGAGATGCATTAACAATATACACTAGTTAACAAGGTCCCAGACAATTCTTGTTGCTAAGACTGCATTTTGCAAAAATTACACCATTTCAAACCATTCAAGCAAGAAGCTCTAAAATACTGCAGTCACAAGCCTAGCCTCTCCCTTCAACAAACCTTCAGTTGCCATCACACTTTTTTCCAGTGGGTTATACTGACTCTATTATTGAATAATATAAAACGGTCCCTACCAACTTCCTCAATTTATATTAGGTTATCTCTGAGAATCCTGGAGCCAAGGAGGGTTTTAGGGCCCAGAAATCTCTTAAAGTCTGCAATTCTCAGCATGACACCACGCAGATGAGTAAATGTTTAGCACTTAATACTGAGTAACCCTCACAAGAGCCCCTCAGATTTGTCACTATAAAGCACACGTTGGAGGCACACAAAAAGCCCGTACGTTTACAACCTAGCAGCTTTAAGCCTGCTGCACTTGCGTCCAACCCCGTCACTAACCTGTAGATCCTCAAAGTCCCTCCCACCACCCAATTCACGTGGCTGCAAACTAATGCTGCCAAGCTTCAGAGAAACTCAATTAACTCTCCATCAAAAGCACCCACCCTCCGCAGCCCACTGGATCTCGTCCTCCTGAAATGCCACAGGATCCTCTCCCGAGGGAGCCGTAAATGTGCTGCTCACAGCAGCCCCTTCCCTACTGGGGGACCAAAGGCCTGGCATCTTACTACAATTCTCAGAGCCTCGGGAGGCGTACTCACCCCACCCCCTCACTTCCTAGCTTCAGACGCCGGCTTCTCAAAACTGCTACACCCTTGAGTAAAGCCCCTCCCCAGCAATGGACCTCGGAGGCATTTCACTGCAAACCCCTCCACCTTCAGGCCACGAAGGCGGCCGGTTGTGACACTTCCTTTCTGAACTCACAGGAGTGTACCGACTACAGCTTCCTCCCCACAGGTGTGACCTGGGTCCCCTTTTGCTGGTAGGCCACAAAGGCCTCCTTTCCATTTCGGGTTGAAGGAGTGTCCTCACTACGATTATCTTCCCCACCTCCAGGCACAGAGATGTACTTATAACCTCTGCTTCACTGGGGGAGACAAGAAATCCTCCGTACTCGGGATGTAGGCGTGTTTTTACTGCAGTCCTCGTTAGCTCGCAGGCCGCTGAGCCAGCCAGCTCTGGCCTGCCCCCTCTCAGACCACGGGGGCGTCCTCGCTATGGCCTCGTCCCCACTTCGGTACGCAGGCTCATCCTCTTGCGTCCTCCTTGCATCCTCTCAGCTCTCAGAGGCCTAAGTGGCATCCCACTCCCCCTGCAGCCCTGCCTCGACCCTTTGTGTGGGGCGCTAGTTGCCGCGGGCTCGAAGGCCTCCGAAGGCCCCGCCCCGGGCCACCAAGGGGCACCACGAGCCCCGCACAGCCCCGCCCGTTCAGGGGCTGCGGGAGTCTTACCGGGGAAAGCTGCGCGGCACCAGAACCCAGACCCCGAATTACCCCCCGCGCGAGTGCCTCCGCCCCGCGGCCGACAGCCCCAGCCCGAACGGCTTCCCGGAGCCCAACGCAGCCACCACCTCCTTCGCCGCTTCACAAAATGGCCGTCGGCCCGCTCAGCGGCTCCGCGTTCCAGAAGGGGGAGGAACGGCGTGGTTGACGTCAAGGGGCCGCGCAAGCGCGCTGACGGTCTCGGGCGATCTCCCGGAAGTTACTGGGTTTTGTGCTAAGAGGGGGATATTCAGTCCCCGCTTGCGACTGTTTGCGCACAGGACCGACCTTGGGCTAGTGGCCCTGCCGGGTGGGCTGGGTATGAGTGTCTAGCTTGGCCCTCCACTGCAAGACTGTGCAAATTGCTTCACGTCTTCCAGTTTCCGCGGAAGGAGCAAATTCTGCTTACCTCTAAGTTTTTTGAGGATTAAATGGACCACAACGTGGTGGCTAGTTATTATATCCTGACAAAACAGCCAAAACCTGATTCTTTTTTCCCATTTAAGAGTTTATACAGGCCGGGGGCCGGGCGCGGTGGCTCACGCCTGTAATCCCAGCACTTTGGGAGGCCGAGGCGGGCGGATCACGAGGTCGGGAGATCGAGACCATCCTGGCTAACACGGTGAAACCCCGTCTCTTCTAAAAAATACAAAAAATTAGCCGGGCGTGGTGGCGGGCGCCTGTAGTCCCAGCTACTCGGGAGGCTGAGGCAGGAGAATAGCGTGAACCTGGGAGGCGGAGCTTGCAGTGAGCCGAGATTGCGCCGCTGCACTCCGGCCTGGGCGAAAGAGCAAGACTCCATCTCAAAAAAAAAAAAAAAAAAAAAAAAAAAGTTTATACAGGCCGAGCGCGGTGGCTCACGCCTATAATCGCAGCACTTTGGGAGTCCGAGAGGGGCGGATCATGAGGTCAGGAGTTCGAGACCGGTCTGGCCAACAAGGCAAAACCCAGCCTCTACTAAAAATACAAAAACTAGCTGGGTGTGGTGGCGGTGCTTGTGGTCCCAGCTACTTGGGAGGCTGAGGCAGGAGAATCGCTTGAACCCGGGAGGTGGAGGTTGCAGTGAGCCCAGATGGCGCCATTGCACTCCACCCTGGATGACAAAAGAGAAACTTCGTCTCAGAAAAAAAAACAAAAAAAGAGTTTTAATCTAGGGCAGGGCGCAGTGGCTCACGCCTGTAATCCCAGCATTTTGGGAAGCCGAGGCGGGCGGATTACCTGAGGTCAGGGGTTCAAGACCAGCATGGCCAACATGGCGAAACCTCGTCTCTACTAAAAATACAAACATTAGCTGGGCGTGCTGGCTGGCGCCTGTGGTCCCAGCTACCAGGGTGGCTGAGGCAGGAGAATCGCCTAAATCCGGGAGGTGGCGGTTGCAGTGAGCCAAGATAACGCCATAGCACTCCAGCCTAGGCGACAGAGCAAGATTCCGTCTCAAAAAAAAAAAAAATTAAATCCATCGTGACCCCTCCACGGCTTCACTATAGTATTATTTTATTATAGAAAAAGCTATTCTCTGGCTGGGCGTGGTGGCTTACGCCTGTAATCCCAGCACTTTGGGAAGCCGAGGTGGGAGGATCACGAGGTCAGGGGATGGAGACCATCAGGAGAGCGAGACTACATCTCAAAAAAAAAAAAAAAGCTGTTCTCAAGCCGCTTTGGGCCTAGCCCCCCGAACTTCATGCCCCTGCTAATTAAAAGCTGGATGTGGTGGCTTAAGTCTGTAGTCCTAGCTACTTGGGAGTTAGAGGCAGGAGGATCTCTTGAGCCCAGGAGTCCGAGGCTGCAGTGAGCTATGATTGCACCACTGCACTTTAGCTCAGGTAACAAGAGCAAGACCCTATCACTTAAAAAAAAAGAAAAAAAAGGTTGAAATTATCACAATTCCAACAACCTTTCGGGATTTCTATGGCAGACTGGACTGGTGCTAGCCCAGTATGCCAAAAACAGCAAGTTGGAAAACCAGGCCACACTGTTAAAACTAAACCTATGCTTTATAGGTTTTTATAGGTTTGCTCTGTGTAGGTAAAACATAGTCCATTAAAAACAAAACCTACTAAATGCAATGTAGCATCCAGGGTTGGATCCTGGAACAGAAAAAAGACAGGAAAACTGGTGAAAGCTGAATAAAATCTGAAGTTTAGGCCGGGCATAGTGCCTCACACCTGTAATCCCAGCATTTTGGGAGGCCAAGAGGCAAGGGGATTGCTTCAAGACCAGCCTGAGCAACACGGGCCCAGTCTCTATAAAAAATCTTTAAAATAATAATTTTAGAAAATCACGTTTCATTAATACTAATATACCAATGTTAACCTCTAAGTTTTGACAAATGTACCATAGTTTTCTTTTGTTGTTTTGTTTTTTTTTTTTGAGACAGAGTCTCACTCTGTCGTCTAGGCTGGAGTGCAGTGGCACAATCTCAGCTAACTGCAACCTCCACCTCCAGGTTCAAGCAATTCTCCTGCCTCAGCCTCCCAAGTAGCTGGGACTACAGGTGCGTGACACCACGCCCGGCTAATGTTTTGTATTTTTAGTAGAGACGGGGGTTTCACCGTGTTAGCCAGGATGGTTTCCATCTCCTGACCTCGTGATCCACCTCCCTCCGCCTCCCAAAGTGCTGGGATTACAGGCATGAGCCACCGCGCCTGGCCTTGTTTTTTGAGACGGAGTCTTGCTCTGTTGCTTAGGCTGGAGTGTGGTGGCACCATCCCGGCTCACTGCCACCTCGGCTCACTGCTACTTCTGCCTCCAGGGTTCAAGCTATTCTTGTGCCTCAGCCTCCCAAGTGGCTGGGATTACAGGCACCCACCACCATGCCCAGCTAATTTTTGTATTTTTAGTAGAGACAGGGTTTCGCCATGTTGGCCAGGCTGGTCTCAAACTCCTGACCTCACGTGATCTGCCTACCTCAGCCTCCCAAAGTTCTGGGATTACAGGCATGAGCCACAGCACCCAGCCTATTGTTGTTTTTGAGACAGGTTCTCACTCTGTTGCTCAGGCTTGAATACAGTGGTGCGATCAAGGCTCACTGCAACCTTGATCTCACGGGCTGAAGCGATCCTCCCACCTCAGCCTCCCAAATAGCTTGGACTACAGGTGGGCACCACCACGCCTAGATAATTTTTGTATTTTTTTGTAGAGTAAAGGTTTTGCCATGTTGCCCAGGCTAGTCTTGAATTCCTGAGCTCAAGCAATCCATCCACCTTCGCCTCCCAAAGTACTGGGATTACAGGTGTGACCCACCACACCCAGCCAAATTAGCATAGTTTTATGTAAGACTTTTTAATTAGAGGAAAACTGGTAATAGATCTACAACTCTACTATCTTTGCAACTTTTCAGTAAATCTAAAATTATTCTAAGTAAAAAAGATATTTTTCAACAAGAAAAATTCTATAATTTCATCTCCTCCTTCCACTGTCCATCTACATTTACCAAACTTTAGCCCAGTGGCTTTCAAACTTTCCTGTCCCCCTGCTACTGGCAAGTATGAAAAGCAATTAAACTTTTTTGACCATTATCCACAATAAGAAATACATTTATAACCTGGTATACAAATTCAAATATATCATCAAAATATATTCTTAAAATATGCATAAATGTACTCTAACATATTATCTCCTTTTTTAAGTACTGGTAACTACCCACCTATGGGTTCAGACCCACAAATGAAAAGCTCTAGTTACAATGGCCTTCTCTTGGTTTCTAAAGTATAATACTTTGTGCTTTACCACACTTCAGGCCCTTAGCTCTTGCCATTCCTTCTCACCTCTCATTTCTAGATTAGCGAGCTCTTCATATTTATAAGCACTACCTCCTCAGAAAAACTTTCCTCAAACACCCAGCATGGTAGGTTTTCCCTGCTATGTCCTCTTACCACTTAATTCTTTCATAGCACTTATCACAATCTATAACATTGTTTATTTGTTTACTTATTTTCCATCTCTCCACTAAAATTTAAAACTCAGTGAGGGCAGGGTCTTTTTTGGTCCTGTTAACCAGTGTATTCCTAATACCCAGAACAAATCTGGCTCCTGGCAGGCATTCAAATAATTCTTAAATGAAGAGATACAAAAGCCCACTGAGTCATTTATGCAAATCAGATGGAGTGGCGGTCTTCTCCACAATTCCCAAGTACAGCTTCCACTTTTCCCTCAACCTCTCATAAAGTCACAGAGTAAATAGAAGGTGAGTTTATTTCTCCAGTCTTGAAATTAACAATTTTCAAGAAAACAAATTATTAGAATAACTGGTGGAGTCACAGACATATTTCTAGCTCCATTAGGTCAAAGGAAAGGAAAGAGGACAAGGGTAGAAAGGAGACAAGCCCTCTAAGAAACTGTCCATTCAGTCTGTCTGCAGTCAATATGAAGAGATAGCCTTTGAAGCTACAGAAAATATTAAATTGAAGTGGATTATGCTTGCTGTTAAAGAAGCTGGTCCAGCCGAGCAGCAGCAGAAGACGAAGACTCAAATGTCCATGTAGAGCATCATGGTCCCTGACCAAAGAGACTTCTTCTGGTTCCTCTTGCTCTTCTCACCAAGAGCACAGATGTGCCCAGCAGCAATATGACAGCAAATGTCTCTATGGCTTCGGGATGAAAATGTCCACACACTTTAAGACCCGAGAAGAAATGGGGAGTGCTCCACACCCAAGGAACTGAAGCTAGGGAAAGACAGTTTTCTTGTGTTTCTGTCATAGAGGTGGACTGATGCTGAAGTCAACTGGTCTATACCAATCTAGAGCATCCACTAGGTGTAACAAGGTGTCTGGTTGTGCACGGGTTGGTGAGGCAGGAGGGGCCAGACCAGCACAAAGTCAGGGCCCTATTCTCCTAGTGTTGGGTCCACTTGATGCTCTTGAGGTCAATGCCATCCTGAACCATCTCCCAGAGAGGGCTGCCAAAGAGAAGAGGCATTAAATGAGTGAGGGCTTAGATAGGAAGTCAACAACATTGGCCCCAAGGCTCTGAGCAATGGCTTGCCTCCTTCTGTCCCTGTCTGTCCTCTGCCTCTTGCCCTGGTAGACCCTAACACAGGTGGTTAAGGTATCCTGAGCTCTCCAGCTCCCTGTAAGTCCTTGTCAGCTCTCCTGAGAGCTCTCCCCAACTGCTAACAAACAGGAATAACTAGGTTCCTCAGGCTCAATTGCAGTG
The DNA here is from genome assembly GCF_029289425.2 of Pan paniscus. Classification (NCBI taxonomy): domain Eukaryota; kingdom Metazoa; phylum Chordata; class Mammalia; order Primates; family Hominidae; genus Pan; species Pan paniscus. The sequence continues at coordinate 41,400,614 of NC_073270.2, forward strand.
GGGCCCTGAGCCAATGGACACCAAACATGGTCATATTCTTGAAACTTTCATCCCACTGGTAAGAGGCTATGGCCATGGTTTCCCTTGGAGGAACCAAGACCCTTGAGACTTGTATAAACATCTAGTTTAAGCCTCTCTTCATATGACATGTATAAGCAGCTCGTTTCAGCCCACCACATATTACCCGCTTTTCAGCATTTGTTTCTTGGTTTTGTTCTAGTTCCCAGTTAGGGGTGGAACTTAACCCTACATCATCTTGGTATGCTGTACCCTTACCCAGTTCTTGCCCGTTTCATCTCCCCAGAGTTGGCCTGTGCTTCCAATATCCCTGGCTCTAATCCGAAAGAATTCCTTGGATCTTAGACCTGAGCATCCCATCTCACACAAGAGCTGCTGCTAAGAAATCTCTGCTAAGCTCTGATCGATCCCCAAGCAGAAGCTTGGATATCTTGGATAATGTTCCCAGACCAGATATTACTTCAGTGTGCTATGAATATGGGATTTTACAGTTTAGATTTCACCAGGTAATTTTATCAAATTTCATTATATTCTTGACTTGTCCCTCTTCTATACACTAAACATTCCCAGAATGCCTTTCTATTCATGAGATTTTCCATGGCCCTTAAAGTTAGCCATCTCCTTCCTGTCCTTCCTCTTTAGGGAAGACCACTTATTATTATAGGCTCACAAAATAAGACTCTGAGAGCTAATAGGACCAGGCTGCATTCAGTTTGTAAAGGGTCAGAAGGAATAGGGTGCAGATGCCGAAGCCACATAGATAGGAAACAAAAGGCTTTGCTGGCCTCGTGGTCAGTAGAAATGCCTTGTGAGTATACCACAGAATACTAGAAAGTGAGGACAAAGGAAGGGTCCTGCAGTTGAGCAAGCTATAGACACTTAAGCAATACAGCTAGACCCTACAAAGAAAAATCCAGAACACAGAAAAGCCTGTGAGAGCTCATAAAGGGAAGCAGAGTATATACCTGAAATTCCTCTCTCTACCAACTAGACCAAGAGAATCCTGAAAGTCAAGGTTAACCAAGACAGACCCAGGGTCTGAAAAGGCCTCAAGGTTCCAGGAGGAAGATGAGCTCTGTGGCTACTAGGGGAAGCCCTGGTGCCAGCTGACTGGCCAAGGATCTCATTACCTTTATAAACACATTGATTGATTGATTGAGACAGAGTCTTGCTCTGTCGTCCAGGCTGGAGAGCAGTGGCGCGATCTCAGCTCACTGCAAGCTCTGCCTCCTGGGTTCACGCCATTCTCCTGCCTCAGCCTCCCAAGTAACTGGGACTACAGGTGCCCACCATGCCAGGCTAATTTTTTTGTATTCTTAGTAGAGACGGGGTTTCATCGTGTTAGCCAGGATGGTCTTGATCTCCTGACCTCATGATCCGCTCACCTCGGCCTCCCGAAGTGCTGGGATTACAGGCGTGAGCCACCGTGCCCAGCCACAGAAAATATATTTTTAAAATTAGCTAGGTGTGGGGGCACACAGCTGTAGTCCTAGCTACTTGGGAGTCTGAGGCAGGAGGATAACTTGAGCCCAAGAGTCCAAAGTTACAGTGAACTACAACTGTGCCACTGCACTCCAGCCTGGGTGACAGAATGAGACACTTTCTCTAAAGATAATAATAATCATAATGAAGAATACTACCTGGGCCAGGTGCGGTGGCTTGTGCCTGTAATCCCAGCACTTTGGGAGGCCAAGACAGGAGGACTGCTTGAGCCCGGGAGTTTGAGACCAGCCTGGGCAACATAGCAAAACTCCGTCTCTACAAAAAATACAAAAACTAACCAGGCATAGTGGCACATGCCTGTAGTACCAGCTACTTGGGAGGCTGAGGTGGGAGGATCACTTGAGCTTGGGAGGCACAAGTTGCAGTGAGGTGTGATTGTGCCACTGCACTCCAGCCTGAATAACAGAGCAAGAACTTGTCTCCAAAAAAAAAAAAAAACTACTACCTGCATTACCTGCATTCATCTAGTTCTTTAGTTTGTTGTTTTTGTTTTTGTTTTTGTTTTCTTGAGACGGAGTCTCACTCTGTCACCCAGGCTGGAGTGCAGTGGTGTGATCTCGGCTCACTGCAAGCTCCACCTCCCAGGTTCACGCCATTCTCCTGCCTCAGCCTCCCGAGTAGCTGGGACTACAGGTGCCCGCCACCACGCCCAGCTAATTTTTTTGTATTTTTAGGAGAGACGGGGTTTCACCGTGTTAGCCAGGATGGTCTCGATCTCCTGACCTTGTGATCCACCCACCTCAGCCTCCCAGAGTGCTGGGATTACAGGTGTGAGCCACTGTGCCCGGCTTTTTTTTTTTTTTTTTTTTTTTTTTGGGACGGAGTTTGGCTCTTGTTGCTCAGGCTGCAGTGCAATGGTACAATCTTGGCTCAACGCAACCTCCCCCTCCCAGGTTGAAGTGATTCTCCTGCCTCAGTCTCCCAAGTAGCTGGGATTATAGGGATGCGCCACCACTCCCGGCTAATTTTTTTGTATTTTAGTAGAGACGGGGTTTCTCCATGTTGGTCAGGCTGGTCTCGAACTTCTGACCTCAGGTGATCTGTCCGCCTCGGCTTCCCAAAGTGCTAGGATTACAGGCGTGGGCCACCCTGCCCAGCCTAGTTCTTTAGTTTTTAAAAACACTTTCTCATTGTGAAGACAAGTAGCCAAGAAGATCTACTTTCTTGCTTTGTGGAATCTCTAAATCCTAAGATCCAAGTACGCTTGAACTTTGGTTTTGGCAGTGTAAACACAGCCTAAGGACAAGAGGGGAGACAGTGCTAGAGTTTCTTCCAAAGGGTCTCTGATACAATATGTATACCTCATTTCTCGAAGACGCTTCACATGCTGAATGCATTTCTCCACTGTGTAGTCCACTTCCTCCTCTGTAGTGAAGCGGCCAATTCCAAACCTGAAAAAAGGCACAGGAGAATGGCTCCCCATCAGAGCTCTGGCACTGGGATAAATTCATTCCGCAAATACTCACTAAGGATCTACGACACAAAAGATATGGAGAGAACATGGTCCTTCCCCTTTAGGCAGAGTTTCTCAGAACATGGTATATGGATCGGCCGGGCATAGTGGCTCACGCCTGTAATTCCAACAGTTTGGGAGGCCAAGGCGGGCAGATCACATGAGGTTGGGAGTTCGAGACCAGCCTGGCCAACATGGTGAAACCCCGTCTCTACTAAAAATATAAAAATTAGCTGGGCCTGGTGGCACATGTCTGTAATCCCAGCTACTCAGGAGGCTGAGGCAGGAGAATTGCTTGAACCTGCAAGTCAGAGGTTTCAGTGAGCTGAGATCATGCCACTGCACTCCAGCCTGGGTGACAGAATAAGACTCTGTCTCAGAAAAAAAAAAAAAAAGAACATGGTCTACGGACCACCAACATTAAAATCACCTGAGATGTTTTCTACTCCTCCTCCGGACCTAGTGAATCAGAATATCTGAATGTGGGACTCAGATATCATATTTCACAAACTTCCCAGGTGAAACTCAATGAAGTCTGAGAACCACTGCTCTAGAAACTTTCACAAGGTTATGAGAAGAGATAAGGAGAACTCGACTGAGAAAAACTTCAGGGTGGAAAAAGAAAAAAAACTGTAACAGGAGATGACAAATATAAGAGGATGCCTTTCATAAATGTTGCAGCTCAACTCACTGACCTGATAGAAGAGTGCGCTAAATCCTCATCAGTGCCAATTGCTCTAAGCACATAAGAGGGCTCCAGGGATGCAGAGGTGCAGGCACTGAGGAGAGAGACACGAACCTTGTTCAGTTCATCATCGACGTCTACTTTTAGTCACAAACCCTCAGTCTTGTTCCCATCCCCCAGGGCCCTGGAGTCATACCCTGGAGAAAACAAGAGACCTTCTAATCTGGCAGAACTAAAGGACCTGATGCTCCCCTGCACATCCTAGGATGTGTGAACCTAGCTCCTCTGGCCCCCATGGTGGATGACTTCCTTGAGCAAGGACGCTGGCAAAGTGTGACAGAGCATGATACCACATGGGTTTGACAAGAAGACGCAGCAGAGGACCATGTGCTCACTTCCCCAGGACATAATACACCATCTGCACCAGCCTGAAGGGCAGCCAAACACTTAGTGGCCTTTGGAGCATCTTCAATTCTAGAGGCCTGTAACAGAACTGCTAGTGTAACCCCACAACAGACACATACATCCCCTGGGACGATAAAAGGCACAAAATTCTACCCCAGGAAGTCTTCCTAGGGTGGTAAACTTCAGTCTGTACCCAGCTACCCAGCCAACCAAAAAAAGAGAGGCACTTACAAAATGACCTTTACCCTTAATCAAGAGGTCTTGTGCCTATCATCTCCACACTGGGAAGTTTAATAGCCTGTATGACTCTTCTAAGTGGCCCTGCCGCAGGCCCTGTCTATGCCGTCCAGCTCACCTCCCTGAGGATAAGGCAACGTCCTTCAGTGCCATCAGCAGACTTTCCCCTTCCACATATGCAAAGGAGAGGTTGATACAGCCTGGAGGAAAGAAATACTGTGAGAGAGGTCTCAGAGTCTCAGCCTCTACCAGAATGAGGATAGAAAGAGCAAGTCCATACCGGGATAATGGTGCTTAGGGTCCCCATTCATCACCACATCTGGAAGGCTCTTCATTATATTCTGTATCAGCCGCTCTGACAACTTTGAGATTCGCTTGTGGTCATACTAAGGAGCAGGCAAGGAAGGATTAGGCAGTAACCATTAACCAGCTCAGAAAGACAGTTTGAGAAGCCCTTCTCCTATAACTGGAAGTGACTATGTATCAGCCCCACCTATCATCCTATGTACTCATGGGGACCACTGTATCTCCAGTACTGAGCATAGTGCCTGGTATGCAAAAGGCGCTTGATAACTGGACACAGGGTTCATTTACTTATCCAGAAATAAATGAGCTGATAACTACTAAAAGGCCATGGGTTTTGGAGCCCATAATGTCTCCCTCAGAACAAGGTGCCAGCAGCACCAGGACAAGGAAGAGTTTTCTTAAGCCCTCTCTCCCTGCAGAGATCTGCCTCAGTCATGCTGAGAAGCCTCTAAATAGGAGACCCAGCACAGGGGAAGAAGTTGTGGGAGGGAACTGCTCTCCCCATACCTCCATCTCTTGCTGTGCCACCTCACACGCAGCCCCCAGCCCCACCACTAAGGGTGTGGGCACTGTCCCAGACCGCATACCCCGCTCCTGCCCCCCTCCACTCTGCAGGGCCTCCACACGCACACGGGGCCGGCGACGGATGTAGATGGCACCAACCCCTGGGAAACAAAATTTATTACAAAAAACAGAAAGAGAGAAAAGTAGATAAAACAAAATATTTCTTTCCAAAGGGATCAAAATATTACTTCAACTTTTCTGTAAGCATGAAATTTTTCTAAATAAAAAACGTTAAGGAAAAGAAGAAACAGCAGTAAAAGCATAGTATTTAGTAAAATATTTAACATCTGGAAGATAAATGCCAGAAGGAGTAATGATCAAAATGGTTTAAAGTAGCTCCCTATGCTATATGAAATGCCATCATACATTACAGTATTATTCATAACAGCAAAAATACTGGGAACAACTTAGATGTCCATCATCAGGGTAATGGTCAAATAGATTATGGCATGTCCATACAATGAAATACCAAGCAGGTGTATAAAAGAATGAGGGGGCCGGGTGTGGTGGTTCACGCCTATAATCCCAACTTTGGGAGGTCAAGGCGGGCGGATCACCTGAGATCAGAAGTTAGAAACCAGCCTGGTCAACATGGTGAAACCCTCTCTCTACTAAAAATACAAAGATTAGCCAAGCGTGGTAGCAGGCACATGTAATCCCAGCTACTGAGGAGGCTGAGACATGAGATGAACCCAGGTGGTAGAGGTTGCAGTGAGCTGGGATCAAGCCACTGCACTCCAGCCTGAGTGATGGAACAAGACTCTGTCTCCCCAAAAAAAAAAAAAAAGAAGAAGCTTGTTCTGAACTGACACCATAAAATCTCCAAGATACATTGTTACAAAACTGGTGAAATCCAAAAAAAAGTCTGTACTTTAGCTTGAAAAAACAAAGATGTATTGGCCGGGCGCAGTGGCTCACGCCTGTAATACCAGCACTTTGGGAGGCCGAGGTGGGTGGATCACCTGAGTTCGGGAGTTTGAGACCAGCCTGACCAACATGGAGAAACCCCTTCTCCACTAAAAACACAAAATTAGCCAGGCATGGTGGCACATGCCTGTAATCCCAGCTACTAGGGAGGCTGAGGCAGAAGAATTGCTTGAACTCGGGAAGCAGAGGTTGCAGTGAGCTGAGATGGCACCATTGCACTCCAGCCTGGGCAACAAGAGCAAAACTCCGTCTAAAAAAAAAAAAATGTATTATGGGCTGGACACGGTGGCTCACACCTGTAATCGCAGTGCTTTGGGCAGCCGAGGCGGGCAGATCATGAAGTCAGGAGTTCGAGACCAGCCTGACCAACATGGTGAAACCCCGTAATTATTAAAAATACAAAAATTAGCTGGGCGTGGTGGCACGCACCTGTAATCCCAGCTACTCAGGAGGCTGAGGCAGGAGAATCGCTTGAACTTGGGAGCCAGAGGTTGCAGTGAGCCAAGATTGCGCCACTGCACTCCAGCCTAGTGACGGAGCAAGACTCTGTCTCAAAAAAAAAAGATGTACCATTAGGTGAAAAATGAAAGATTGAAACAGTGAGTACAGTATGCTATCATCTGGATAAAAAAGAAAGCTGGAGGAGAAGTATATATTTGTTTGTAAACACATAGGATAATTGTAGAAAAACCCAAGAAATTGCCTCCCAATAACCAGAGAAAATCAGAAAAAAAAAAAAAAAAAAAAAAAGAAGAAAGAAATTACCTCCCCAGAAGGGAACTGCATAGCTGGAGGTCAGAGGTGAGAGGCAGACTTTTGTCTGTGCCTTTTTTTTTCCTTTTTTTTTTGAGACAAGAGTCTTGCTCTGTTGCCCAGACTGGAGTGCAATGGCACGGTCTCGGCTCACTGCAACCTCCACATCCCGGTTAAAGTGATTCACCTGCCTCAGCCTCCTGATTAGCTGGGATTACAGGCATCCGCCACCACGCATGGCTAATTTTTGTATTTTTAGTACAGACGGGGTTTCACCATGTTGGACAGGCTGGTCTCAAATTCCTGGCCTCAAGATCTGCCCGCCTCGGCCTCCCAAAGTGCTGCAATTACAGGCGTGTGCCACTGCACCTGGCTGTCTGTGCACTTTTTTGTAGCTTTTGAATTTTGAATCACATGAATATTACTTTTTCAAAATACAATTTAAATTTAAAAACAATTTGGTGGAGCATGGTGGCTCATGACTACAATCCCAGCATTCTGGGAGGCCAAGGAAGGAGAATCACTTGAGACCAGAAGTTTGGGACCAGCTGAGAAACACAGTGAGACCCCGTGTCTACAAAAAAAAAAATTAAAATTTAGCTGGGCATGGTGGAATGCACTTATAGTCCCAGCTACTCTGGAGGCTAAGGCAGGAGGATCACTTGAGCCTAGGAGGTCGAGGCTGCAGTGAGCTATGATCGTGCCACTCACTCCACTCCAGGTTGGGCAACAGACTGAGACCTTGACTCAAAAAAACAAAAAACTTAAAAATGCGTATAACCTGTGACTAAACAAGCCAAATTACAGAAATTTTGTGCCAAAATATGAGCATGAGCATGCAAAGTTATTCACCAAGTAATCAGGGCTTCTGAATAGAATTGGCACTTGACAGTTCTCCCACACAGAAAACTGTTTATGCTGAGAATGGAGGTACTATAAAAATTAAGGCAGTGGTTTCCAAATCGATTATGAAGGACACCAGATTTTAAATAATAAGCTGGGTGCAGTGGGTCATGCCTGTAATCCCAGCACTTTGGGAGACTGAGGCGGGAGGGTTGCTTGAGGTCAGGAATTCAAGCCTGAGTAACATAGTGAAACCTCTATCTCTACAAAAACTGTTTTAAAAATTAGCCAGGCATTGGGCCAGGCACGGGATTACGCCTGTAATTCCGGCACTTTGGGAGGCCAAGGGGAGGGGCGGGGTGGATCACCTGAGGTCAGGAGTTCGAGACCAGCCTGGCCAACATAGTGAAACCCTGTCTCTACTAAAAATACAAAAATTAGGCCGGGTGCGGTGGCTCACACCTGTATTCCCAGCACCTTGGGAGGCCGAGGCGGACGGATCATGAGGTCAAGAGATCAAAACCATCCTAGCTAACACAGTGAAACCCCGTCTCTACAAAAATACAAAAAAAAAAAAAAAAATTAGCCGGGCGTGGTGGCAGGCGCCTGTAGTCCCAGCTGCTTGGGACGCTGAGGCAGGAGAATGTCGTGAACCCTGAAGGCAGAGCTTGCAGTGAGCCAAGATCACGCCACTGTACTCCAGGCTGGGTGACAGAGCGAGACTCCGTCTCAAAAAATAAAATAAAATACAAAAATTAGCCAGGCGTGGTGGTAGGCACCTGTAATCCCAGCTACTTGGGAGGCTGAGGCAGGAGAATCGCTTGAACCCGGGAGGCGGAGGTTGCAGTGAGCCGAGATCTCACCATTGCACTCCAGCCTGGGGGACAAGAGCGAGACTTTGTCTCAAAAAAAAAAAAAAAAAAAAAAATTAGCCAGGCATGGCCGGGCACGGTGGGCCTATAATCCCAGCTACTCAGAAGGATGAGGGAGGAGAATCCCTTCAACCCGGGAGGCAGAGGTTGCAGCGAGCCAAGATCACACCACTGCACTCCAGCCTGGGCGTCCGAGTAAGACTTTGTCTCAAAAAAAAAAAAAGAAAAAAAAAATTAGGCGTGTTGGTGCACACCTGTAGTGCTAGTTACTGGTGAGGCTGGGGTAGGAGGGTTGCTTGAGCCCAGGAGATTGAAGCTGTGGCAAGGTAGGATAGCACCACTGCACTCCAGCCTGAGCAACAGAGTGAGACCTTGTCCCTATAAAACAAATGAATAAAATAATGTATTAAACTGTATTTATTAAGAATTATTTCATTTCTCCATTTTAAAAAAGTCAAGAATCTTATACTATCTGAGTCTATTCAGTTCCCAAATTCAAACAGCAAGTGCTCAAATACCATGTCTGAACAGTGAAGAATGCCACATTGTCTAAATCTATTTAGATTCTGGACTTGGAAAGCAGGAGGTTGGATAATGAGGGACACCTGTACACATGTAAGTGTTGATCAGAGCTTCTGATCAATGAGTTCATTGGTTTTTTGTTTTTAAAATTTTTGTGAGTACACAGGAGGTATATATATTATGGAGTACATGAATTTTTTTTGTTTTTGAGAGGGAGTCTCGCCTGTCGCCCAGGCAGTGGTGTGATCTCGGCTCACTGCAACCTCTGGCTCCTGGGTTCAAGCGATTCTCCTGCCTCAGTCTCCTGAGTAGCTGGGATTAAAGGCACATGCCACCACACCCGGCTAATTTTTGTATTTTTAGTAGAGACGGGGTTTCACCATGTTGATCAGGCTGGTCTTGAACTCCTGACCTCGTGATCCGCCCGCCTTGGCTTCCCAAAGTGCTGGGATTACAGGTGTGAGCCACCGTGCCCAGCCCATGAGATGTTTTAATACAGGCATATAATGTGAAATAGGCACATGATGAAGAATGGGGTATCCAGCCTGAGTTCATTGGTTTTTATCAAAAAGACTTATCTACAATAAAAGCCAATAAAAGCAACATTTTATTAAAAGACAGAACGCTTACTGGGTTTTTTGAAATAATAACTCACAAAAAACACTCTACAACCTCTGGGAACCCTTAGAAGACACCATCTTCCATAATTCCAGAAGCTATTACACCTACTTCTACAAGGTATACACCCAGATAACACACCCTGCAGACATAAAAAGGGTACCAGCACAGACATCAACCCAAAAAAGGCCCTCACTTGAGAAAGAGGAGTTATATTTTATATTTATATTTTATGGTTACCTTCACAAAACAGAGGACAACAGTCTATTCCCGAGGGTTAAGGGAAAGAGGCATAACTCAAGCTTGAACACATTCCAATAGGACCATAGGGAACAAACATGTATCCTTGAGAGACTAACAGGATAACAGACTATGAAGTCTTCTAAGAATAAACAGAAAGATAGCTGGGCTTGGTGGCTCACATCTATAATCCCAGCACTTTGGGAGGCCGAGACGGGCGGATCACGAGGTCAGGAGATCAAGACCATCCTGGCTAACATGGTGAAACCCCGTCTCTACTAAAAATACAAAAAAAATTAGCCGGGCGTAGTGGCAGGCACCTGTAGTCCCAGCTACTCGGCAGGCTGAGGCAGAAGAATGGCGTGAACCAGGGAGGTGGAGCTTGCAGTGAACCGAGATTGCGCCACTGCACTCCAGCCTGGGCGACTGAGCAAGACTCCGTCTCAAAAAAAAAAAAAAGAACACAAAGAGATGTCAAATCCCATGCAATCTTCCCCTGACCTATAGCAAGACACTGGGAATGAGGGACTCAAATAGTTGCTCTGCACATCATAGTGGGGAAAACAAGATAGCTGGGCCTATCTAGATAAATTTGATTTGACAAAACCCATTTTTCCTCAACCAAATTAAGATCTACATGCTTGCTAAGGATTTGTTAAAGAGAGCAAGAAAGAATGGCCTGATGTATAGTAACTGCTAAGGTCTACAAACAGGCAAGTGTTTCTGGCTATTGCTAAATGACATTTGCATTCTACAAGGGACTCTGAATGTACAACTTCCTCTGAGAGCAACAGTAGTCCCAAATGACTGTGACAAACATCTATCAAAGGTCTTGCTGGAAGGTACAGAGAGAAGGAACTCTAGAAGGGGCTGGTACCTTTGGGACCGTAGATTTTGTGACCACTAATGCTCATGAGATCAATTTTCATGTCATTGACATCAAGTGGGATTTTTCCAACAGCCTGGGCTGCATCAGTATGGAAATATACCTTTCTGGAACTGCAAATCCGCCCTGAGGAAACAGAGGGGAAGACCCACAGCACAATGTTGGAAAGTCATCTGTCAGAGTCCCACAGTGCACTGTGAATTATCTCCACCAATAGTAAATGACCTGTCAATATTAAACTCCTCCCCTCCCTCCTTCTACCCCTTCTCCTTCCTCTTTTCCTTCCCTCCTCCCCCTTCCCCCTTCCTCCCTCTCTGTGTCTCAGTAGCTTCCCTTCTTCAGAATAAAAAAGATGAAGGGCAAAGCACCAGATCGAAACACTCGTGATATTCTTATGCATACAATTCTCACCACCTCATTAACACCAGCCTTCCAAAATGTCAGATTACTTTCTAGATCCCTTTTGATTAAAAAACAAACAAAACAAAATAAAAAAAAAACAAGATTAACAGATCTTTGTGCTAATGTGCCTAAAGAAATTACAGGGCGAGCTCTATGTGGGGAGAATAGAGATGTTCTAAAAGGAAAAAGAGTAGCAGGCTTTTTTGTTTTGTGGTTGGTTTTGGCAGCAACTGCAATAAAATTAAAAACCATAAAAGGTGCTAGACCTGGCCGGGAGCAGTGGCTCACGCCTGTAATCCCAGCACTTTGGGAGGCCAAGGCGGACGGATCACCTGAGGTTAGGAGTTCAAGACCAGCCTGGCCAACATGGCAAAACCTCATCTCTACTAAAAATACAAAAATTAGCCAGGCATAGTGGTACACACCTGTAGTCCCAGCTACTCGAGAGGCTGAGGCGGTAGGATCATTTGAACCCAGGGGGAGGAGGTTGCAGGGAGCTGAGATCACACCACTGCACTCCAGCCTAGGTGACAGAGTGATACTCTGTCTCAATGAAAAAAAAAAAAAGGTAATAGACCTGGATTCAAATACTGCCTATGACACTTCCAATGTCCTTGAACAAAGTACTTAGGCTTTCCCTTGATTTCCTAACTACACTCCATAGAGTATTACAGCTCTCAGTATACTACCTCATACAGACCCCCATGGTGGGCAGGGATCAGGGATAAGCCATGATACTCACCTATTTCTGCAATAGGCTGCTTCACTCCAATCTCATTGTTCACAGTCATGACTGACACCAGGCTAGTATCTGGCTGGATAGCAGCCTCTAGTTCCTAGGGATATGCAGGAGTAAGGTGACTAGATAGTACAAACAAAGTCCTCCTAAATCAGAATATAGGCAAACTTAGTCATGAAAAGGAGTCTTATACTACATACCTATCTGAATAGTTAACTAAAAACAGTGACAACACAAAATGTTGGTGAGGATGCACAGACTCTGAATGGTTCATACGTTGTTAGTGGGAATGTAAATATCACAGCCACTTTGGAAAACAGTTTGACAGTTTCTGTTTCTCATCAAACTAAACATGAAATTACCATACAACCCAGTAACTGTACGCTTGGGCATTTATCCCAGAGAAATGAAAATTAAATTCACAAAACATCTTACGTAAATGTTCACAATAACTTTATTCATAATACCAAAAACCTAGAAACTACCCAGATTCCTTCAAGAGACGATTTTGGTACATCCATAACATGGACTACTACTTATCAATCAAAAGGAACAAACTACTGGCACACGCAGCAGTGAATGAATTCCCAAAGACTTATGATTAGTGAAAAAAGCCAGTCAAGGCCGGGCGCAATGGCTCACGCCTGTAATCCCAGCACTTTGGGAGGCTGAGGTTGGTGGGTCTCCTGAGATCGGAAGTTCGAGACCAGCCTGGCGAACAAGGAGAAACCCTGTCTCTACTAAAAATACAAAAATTAGCTGGGCCTGGTGGCGCACACCTGTAGTCCCAGCCACTTCGGAGGCTGAGGCAGGAGAAATGCTTAAATCCAGGTTGCAGTAAGCCGAGATTGCAACACTGCAATCCAGCCTGGGTGACAGAGTGAGACTCTGCCTCAAAAAAAAAAAGAAAGGCCAGGTATGGTGGCTCACGCCTGTAATCCCAGCACTTTGGGAGGCTGAGGCAGGCGGATCACAAGGTCAGGAGATCAAGACCATCCTGGCTAACACAGTGAAACCCTGTCTCTACTAAAAATACAAAAAATTAGCTGGGTGTGGTGGCAGGCACCGGTAGTCCCAGCTACTTGGGAGACTGAGGCAGGGGAATGGCGTGAACCTGGGAGGCGGAGCTTGCAGTGAGCGGAGATCACATCACTGCACTCCAGCCTGGGCAACAGAACAAGATTCCATCTCAAAAAACAAAACAAAACAAAACAAAAAAACAAAAACAAAAATAAAAAAGCCAATCCCAGGTTACATACTGTATGATTCCATCCACATGACAGTATGAAATGACAAAATTAAAGAAACTGCCAGCCGGGTGTGGTAGCTCACGAATGTAATCCCAGGACTTTGGGAGGCGGAGGCGGGTGGATCAGAAGGTCAGAAGTTCAAGACCAGCCTGGCCAAGATGGTGAAACCCCGTCTCTACTAAAAATACAAAAATTAGCCAGGCGCAGTGGCAGGCACCTGTAATCCCAGCTACTTGAGAGGCTGAGGCAGGAGAATCGCTTGAACCCGGGGGGCAGAGGTTGCAGTGAGCTGAGATCAAGCCACTGCACTCCAGCCTGGGCAACAGAGTGAGACTCCGTCTCAAAAAAAATTAAAAAAATGCCAGGCACGGTGGCTCACACCTGTAATCCAAGCACTTTGGGAGGCTGAGGCGGGCGTATCACAAAGTCAAGAGATCGAGACCATCCTGGCTAACATGGTGAAACCTTGTCTCTACTAAAAATACAAAACATTAGCCAGGCATGGTGGCACGCGCCCTGTAGTCCCAAGCTACTAGGGAGGCTGAGGCAGGAGAATCGCTTGAACCTGGGAGGCAGAGGTTGCAGTGAGCCGAGATTGCACCACTGCACTCCATGCACTCCAGCCTGGGCAACAGAGTGAGACTCTCAAAAAAAAAAAAAAAAAAAAAAAGAAAGAAAGAAATTGCTGGGTATGGTGGCTCACACCTGGGTATGGTGGCTCACGCCTGTAATCCCAGCACTTCGGCAGATCACCTGAGGTCAGGAGTTCGAGACCAGCCTGGCCAACATGGTGAAACCACTGCTCTACTAAAAATACAAAAATACCTGGGCATGGCGGCAGGTGCCTGTAATCCCAGCTACTCAGGAGGCTGAGGTAGGAGAATTGCTTGACCTCGGGAGGCAGAGGTTGCAGTGAGCCAACACTGTGCCATTGCACTCCAGCTGGGGCGACCAGAGCAAAACTCTGTCTCAAAAATAAAATAGGCTGTGTGTGGTGACTCACACCTGTAATCCCAGCACTTTGGGAGGCCGAGGCGGGCGGATCACAAGGTCAGGAGAGCGAGACCATACTGCCTAACACAGTGAAACCCCATCTCTAAAAATACAAAAAATTAGCCAGGCATGGTGGCGGGCGCCTATAGTCCCAGCTACTTGGGGAGGGGGCTGAGGCAGGAGAATGGCATGAACCTGGGAGGCGGAGGTTGCAGTAAGCAGAGATCTCGCCACTGCACTCCAGCCTGGGAGACAGAGCAAGACTCCATCTCAAATAAATAAAATAAAATAAAATAAAATAAAATAAGGGCCAGGCATGGTGGCTCACGCCTGGAATCCCAGCACTTTGGAAGGCTGAAATAATTGATCATTTGAGGTCAGGAGTTTGGACCAGCCCAGCCAACATGGTGAAACCCTGTCTCTACTAAAAATACAAAAATCAGTGGAGCATGGTGGCAGACACCTGTAATCCAAGCTACTTAGGAGGCTGAGGCAGGAGAATCATTTGAACCCAGGTGGCAGAGGTTGCAATGAGCCAAGTTCACACCACTGCACTCCAGCCTGTGTGACAGAGCAAGACTCCCATCTCAATAAAAAATAAATAAATAAAAATAAATATAGCTGGGGATGGTGGCTCATACCTACAATCCTAGCACTTTGGGAGGCTGAGGTCAGAGGATAGCTTGAGCCAAGGAGTTTGAGACCAGCCTTGCAACATAGGGAGACCCTGTCTCTTTTTTCTTCAGATGGAGTCTTGCTCTGTTTCCCAAGGTGGAGTGCAGCGGCGGGGTCTCACTCACTGCAACCTCCGCCTCCCAGGTTCAAGTGGTTCTCCTACCTCAGCCTCCTGAGTAGCCGAGATTATGGGCAGACACCACCACACCCGGCTAATTTTTGTATTTTTAGTAGAGACGGGGTTTTACCATGTTGGCCAGGCTAGTCTCGAACTCCTGACTTCAGGTGATCCACCCACCTTGGCCCCCAAAGTGCTGGGATTATAGGCATGAGCCACAGCACCCGGCCAAGGGAGACCCTGTCTCTACAAAAAGAAAAAAGAAAAAAATTAGCTGGGCATCATAGCCTGCGCCTATAGTTCCAGCTACTCAGGAAGGAGGCTGAGGTGGGAGGATCATTTGAGCCTAGGAGGTCAAGGCTGCTGTAAGCCTTGGTGGTTCCAGAGCAAGTTCCTCTCTCATTCATAAATAAATATATAGCCAGGTGTGGTGGCACACATCTCTAGTTCCAGCTGCTTAGGATGCATAGGCACAAGAATCGCTTGAACTTGGAAGGCGGAGGCTGCAGTGAGCCGAGGTCACATCACTGCACTCCAGCCTGGGCAACAGAGCAAGACCATGTCTCATAAAAAAAAATTATATATTATATATATAAAATATTTTATATATATATATATTATATATATAGCAGCCGGGCGCAGTGGCTCACGCCTGTAATCCCAGCATTTTGAGAGGCCGAGACAGGCGGATCACCTGAGGTCAGGCACTTGAGACCAGCCTGACCAACATGGTGAAACCCCATCTCTACTAAAAATACAAAATTAGCCAGGTGTGGTAGCGCATGCCTATAATCCCAGCTACTGAGGAGGCTAAGTCAGGAGAATTGCTTGAACCTGGGAGGCGGAGGTTGGGATGAGCTGAGATCGCGCCCACTGCACTCCAGCCTGGGCAACAAGAGCGAAACTCCGTCTCAAAAAAATTAATTAATTAAATAAAATAAGTATGTATATACAAATAAGAAAGAAAAAAAGGCCGGGCACGGTGGCACACGCCTGTAATCCCAGCACTTTGGGAAGCCAAGCCGGGTGGATCACCTGAGGTCAGGAGTTCGAGACCAGCCTGACTAACATGGTGGAACCTTGTCTCTACTAAATACAAAAATAAACAGCTGGGCGTGGTGGCACATGCCTGTAATCCAAGCTACTTGGGAGGCTGAGACAGGAGAATCGCTTGTACCTGGGAGTCGGAGGTTGCAGTGAGCTGAGACTGTGCCACTGCACTCCAGCCTGGGTAACAAGAGTGAAACTCCATCTCAAAAAAAAAAGAAAGAAAGAAAGAAAAAAAAAAAAAAAGGAAAAGGAAAAGGAAAGGAAAAAATAAGGTAAGTAGATCAAAGTGGGGTATGTGAGGAAAGGCTCAAGACAGGATTGGCAATGGGCGGGATGGTTCACACCTATAATTCCAGCACTTTGGGAGGCCGAGGCAGGCGGATCACCTGAGGTCGGGAGTTCAAGACCAGCCTGACCAACATGGAGAAAACCTGTCTCTACTAAAAATACAAAATGAGCCAGGCAAGGTGGCACATGCCTGTAGTCCCAGCTACTTGGGAGGCTGAGGCAGAAGAATCACTTGAACCTGGAAGGCAGAGGTTGCACTGAGCTGAGATCTAGCCACTGCACTCCAGCCTGGGCCACAAGGGCGAAACTCTGTCTCAAAGAAAAAAAAAAAAGACAGGATTAGCAAGGACCATTATGGAGATGTGAAGGCTAGTGTGGCTGGAATAGGTTTTTTTATGAAGGGGGGCAGTGGTCAGCAATAATAAAAAGTAGGTTACCAGCTGGGCACGGTGGCTCATGCCTGTAATCCCAGCACTTTGGAAGGCCGAGGCAGGTGGATCACAAGGTCAGGAGATCGAGACCATCCTGGCTAACACGGTGAAACCCTGTCTCTACTAAAAGTACAAAAAATTAGCTGGGTGTGGTGGCGGGCACCTATAGTCCCAGCTACTCAGGAGGCTGAGGCAGCAGAATGGCATGAACCCAGGAGGCAGAGGTTGCAGTAAGCCAAGATCGCGCCACCGCGCTCCAGCCTGGGCAACAGAGTGAGACTCCGTCTCAAAAAAAAAAAAAAAAAAAGGAAGGTTACCACCAAAATGTTGTATAAAACCAGTATTACCCTGATAACAAAACCAGACAAGGGTATCCAAAAAACTACAGATCAACATCCCTGGCTAGGCACGGTGGCTCATACCTGTAATCCTAGCACTTTTGGAGGCTGAGGTCCTGGTGTCAAGTCCAACCCTCCCACTTCGGCCTCCTAAAGCACTGGGGTGTATTGAATTTTCACAGTGATGCCAGGACTATTCAATAGGGAAAATCAGTCTTTTCAACAAATGGTGCTGGGACAACTGGATAGTCACAAGCAGAAGAATGAAGTTGACTATTATCTAATACTATATATAAAAATTAATTCAAAATGGATCAGAGATCTAAATGTAATAGCTAAAACTATAAAATTCTTAAAGGGAAACACAGGCTAGGCACAGTGGCTCACGCCTGTAGTCCCAGCACTTTGGAAGCCTGAGACAGGCGGATCACCTGAGGTCAACAGTTCGAGACCAACCTGGCCAACATGGTGAAACCCCGTCTCAACTAAAAATACCAAAAATTAGCGGGGCGTAGTAGCAGGCACTTGTAATCCCAGCTACTCAGGAGGCTGAGACAGGAGAATCATTTGAACCCGGGAGGTGGAGGTTGCAGTGAGTCAAGATCGTGCCATTGCACTCCAGCCTGGGCAACAAGAGTGAAATTCAGTACCCCCCCGCAAAAAAAAAAAAAAAAAGAAACACAGGGGTAAAACTCTATGACCTTGGATTTCAAAATGAATTCTTTCTTTATTTTTTTTTTGAGATGGAGTCTTGCTTTTGTCACCCAGGCTAGAGTGCAATGGCACGATCTCGGCTCACTGCAACCTCCGCCTCCTGGGTTCAAGCAATTCTCCTGCCTCACCCTCCCAAGTAGCTGGGATTACAGGCGCCCTCAACCACACCCGGCTAATTTTTGTATTTTTTAGTAGAGACGGGGTTTCACCATGTTGGCCAGGCTGGTCTTGAACTTCTGACCTCAGATGAACTGGTCACCTCGGCCTCCGACTCCCGACCTCAGGTGATCCGCCTCCCAAAGTGCTGGGATTACAGCTACTCAGAAGGCTGAGGCAGGAAAATCGCTTGAACCCGGGAGGCGGAGGTTGTGGTGAGCAGAGATCATGCCATTGCACTCCAGCCTGGTCAATAAGAGCGAAACTCCGTCTCAAAAAAAAAAAAAAAAAAGTGCAAATGACAAAAGAAAAATACATAGCTTTCTTTTATGAAGTGATGAAAATGTCCTGGAATATGACAGTGATGATCGTTGGAAACTGTGAATACATTAAAAGCCAGTGAATTGTATAATTTCAAAAGATGAATGTTATGGTATGTGAATTATATCAGAAATTTCTAAGTGCTTAAAAAAGCACCATGTAAAGAACTCTGAATATCAGGCAAAATGAAGTTATAATTCATGTCAAAGGAAATGGGAAATCTCTCAAGATTTTTGAGTAAAGTGAGGAAAGGCCAAATAAGTACTTTAGAAATAAAGTCTGATGAGGATGTGCAGGACACACTGGAAGGTTGTTGCTAAAGGTGTGGGCAGCAAGCCACCCAGGTGCCGACGCAAGAGACCAAGGGCACGAGCTGTTCCAGTATAATAAAATATATAAAATAAGAATAGTTATACTAGATATAGATCTTAGATATGATTATATATGAATATCATTAATCATTAGTTTGTAGTGATTACTCTTTATTCTAATATTATAATAATCCTCGCTCTACAATCATAACCTAGGAAAAACCAGGCCATACAGAGATAGGAGCTGAGGGGACATAGTGAGAAGTGACCAGAAGACAAGAGGTGAGCCTTCTGTTATGCGTGGACAGGGCCACCAGAGGGCTCCTTGGTCTAGCGGTAACGCCAGCATCTGGGAAGACACCCTTTGCCAAGCAGACCATGGTCTAGCGGTAGTGTCAGTGTCAAGGAAAAACACCCGCTACTTAGCAGACCAGGAAAGGGAATCCCCCTTTCCCCGGGGGAGTTTAGAGAAGACTCTACTCCTCCACCTCTTGTGGAGGGCCTGACATCAGTTAGGCCTGCCCGCAGTTATCTGGAGGCCTAACCGTCTCCCTGTGATGCTGTGCTTCAGTGGTCACACTCCTAGTCTGTCTTCATGTTCCATCCTGTACACCTGGCTCTGCCTTTTCGCTAGCAGTAGCAAATTAGTGAAAGTACTAAAAGTCTCTGATAAGCAGAAATAATGGCGTAAGCTGTCTCTCTCTCTCTCCTCTCTCTCTCTCTCTCTGCCTTGGCTTCCAGGCAGGGAATGGCCCCCTGTCCAATGGACACGTGACCGACGTGACCTTACCTATCATTGGAGATGGCTCACACTCCTTACCCTGCCCCTTTGTCTTGTATCCAATAAATATCAGCGCAGGCTGGCATTCGGGGCCACTACCGGTCTCCGTGCCTTGGTGGTAGTGGTCCCCTGGGCCCAGCTGTCTTTTCTTTTATCTCTGTCTTGTGTCTTTATTTCTACGCTCTCTTGTCTCCGCACATGGGGAGAAAACCCACCGACCCTGTGGGGCTGGACCCTACAAAAGGACTAGTTCAGGCAACAGAGATTAAAGTCCAGAGGCAGCTAAGATGCAGGATACAATCCAAACAAAGAAATGAGAGGAGGCCGAGAAAGGTGGCTCACATCTGTAATCCCAGTGCTTTGGGAGGCCAAGGTAGGAGGATCACTTGAGTCCAGGAGTTCACCACCAGCCTGGAGAATGTACTGAGATGTTGCCTCTATAAAAAATGTTTAAAAATTTAGCAGGCTGGCCAGGCACAGTGGCTCACGTCTATAATCCCAGCACTTTGGGAGGCCAGGGTGGGCAGATCACCATAAGTAAGGAGTTAGAGACTAGCCTGGCCAACATGGTGAAACCCTGACTCTACTAATAATACAAAAAAATTAGCTGGGCGTGGTGGTGGCACATGCCTGTAATCTCGGCTACTTGAGAGGCTGAGGCAGGAGAATCACTTGAACCCGGGAGGCAGAGGTTGCAACGAGCCAAGATCGTGCCATTGCACTCTAGCCTGGGCGACAAGAGTGAAA
The DNA here is from genome assembly GCF_029289425.2 of Pan paniscus. Classification (NCBI taxonomy): domain Eukaryota; kingdom Metazoa; phylum Chordata; class Mammalia; order Primates; family Hominidae; genus Pan; species Pan paniscus. The sequence goes on from NC_073270.2 coordinate 41,420,760, forward strand.
CTCCATCTCAAGAAAAAAAAAAAATGTAGCCAGGCCAGCTGCAGTGGCTCTTGCCTATAATCCCAGCACTTTGGGGGGCCAAGACGGGTGGATCATTTGAGGTCAGGAGTTTGAGACCAGCCTGGCCAAGATGATAAAACCCTTTCTCTACTAAAAATACAAAAAAATTATCTGGGTGTGGTGGTGTATGCCTGTAGTCCTTGCTGCTCGGTAGGCTAAGGTGGGAGAATCGTTTAAACCCAGGAAGCAGTGGTTTCAGTGAGCCAAGATCGTGCCACTGCATTCCAGCCTGGGAGACAAGGCAATATTCCATCTCAAAAAACAAAACAAAAATAAAAATTTAGCCAGGTGAGGTGAGCCCAGGAGTCTGAGGCCGCAGTGAGCTATGAGCCCAGAAGTCTGAGGCCACAGTGAGCTATGACCATACCACTGCACTCCAGCCTGGACAACTCAGCAAGAACCCTGTCTCCAAAAAAAGAAAGACAGAGGGAGAGAGAGAGGGAGGGAGGAAAAGAGGGAGGGAGGGAAAAGAGGGAGAAAGGAAGGAAGGGAGGCAGGGAGGGAGGAAGGGAGGGTGGGAGTGAGGGAGGGAAAAGTATAATTCCAGAGACATTATAAGGAAATGGCCATAGATATAAATGTTACTGATTGATGACTGAATGTAAATAAGATGAAAAAGGGAGGAAATAATGAATGATGAGAACACTTTGGAGTTTGGATTGAGGGGTCCATCTACAAACAGCATGTTAGGATTTGTCTAGGAATGCTGATATCCAAAATCTGGTGGATAAGATTCAAGAAAACGACACTACTTCTTTAGCAGGATGAGAAGCATCAGTGCAGGGAAGGAGGAGGCCAGAGCTTTGCCATGGTGAATGTGAGTCCCTGGCATCCTGCACATGTGGCCAGTGGCTCCCATACAAACCAGAAAACACAAACAAATGCAAGAAACATGTCCTCCAGGCCAGGTACAGTGGCTCATGCCTGTAATCCCAGCACTCTGGGAGTCCGAGATGGGTGGATCACCTGAGGTCAAAAGGTCAAGACCAGCCTGACCAACATGGTGAAACTCTGTCTCTACTAAAAATACAAAAATTAGATCCAGGCATGGCGGCTCATGCCTGTAATCCCAGCACTTTGGGAGGCCGAGGCAGGTGGATCACGAGGTCAGGAGTTCGAGACCAGCCTGGCCAATATGGCGAAACCCCATCTCTACTAAAAATATAAAAAATTAGCCAAGTGTGGCCGGGCACGGTGGCTCACGCCTGTAATCCCAGCACTTTGGGAGGCCGAAGTGGGTGGATCACGAGGTCAGGAGATAGAGACCATCCTGGCTAACATGGTGAAACCCCGTCTCTACTAAAATACAAAAAAAAACTAGCAAGGCGTGGTGGTGCATGCCTGTAATCCCAGCTACTTGGGAGGCCGAGGCAGGGGAGTCGCTTGAACCCGGGAGGCAGAGGTTGCAGTGAGCCAAGATCACGCCACTGCACTCCAGCCTGGCAATACAGCGAGACTCTGTTTAAAAAAAAAAAAAAAAAAAAAAATTGGCCAGGTGTGGTGGCACGTGCCTGTAGTCCCAGCTACTCAGGAGGCTGAGGCAGGAGAATCACTTGAACCCGGGAGGTGGAGGTTGCAGTGAAGTGCCACTGCACTCCTGCCTAGGTGACAGAATGAGACTCTGCCTCAAAAAAAAAAAAAAAAAAAAAATTAACTGGGCCTGGTGGCATGCGTCTGTAATCCCAGCTACTCAGTAGGGTGAGGCAGGAGAATCATTAGAATCCAGGAGGCGGAGGTTGCAGTGAGCCGAGATCGCGCCACTGCATTCCAGCCTGAGTTATAAGAGCCAAACTCTGTCTCAAAATAAAAAAAAGAAGTAACAAGTCCTCCAGAGGTTGCAGAGAGCTGAGATCAAGCCACTGCACTCTAGCCTGGGCAAAAGAGTGAGACTCCATCTCAAAAAAAAGAAAAAGAAACAAGTCCTCCAGAGAAAAGGAGGACAGTACACACTCAAGGGGAACATGATCTCATTCTCTGCCAGGCTTATTTCTCTAAACTTCATCCTAACTGTTAGATCTATTCCTTCAAGCTCCAGCTAGGGCCCAAGAGAGAAATTTACAAGCTGAAGCCAGGCTCCTCCATTTTTGCTCCTCCTGCCAATAGCCACTCCTACCTTTAGGTCAATGATCCCACTCTTCTGCACTGGGAGGTAGGTGACCTGAAAGCCCTCAGCTTCCAGTGAACGGCAGGAGTCCAAGACACATTTGTGTTCTGTCTGGGTGGTGATCAAGTGCTTTTTCCGTGACCTGTAGAATCGGGCCACCCCCTAGAAATTGGTGGTGACAGATGGAAGGAGAACATACTCAGAGAGACAGCAATGACTTCAATCTCATTTGTAAAGGAAAAGTGGGCAAGAACAGTATGCTCCAACACCAGTTCTCTCATACCAACTGAGTATCCTATAATTCAATTCTGAGGCTAACTCTCCAGACTTAGTGAAAAACCCCATGGGTTAAGGGCTCAATCGTACAAGACTGCTCCTAGTTCAGATACCAGACATAAGTCCCAGGGATCTCAAGCTACCCATACTTCTGCCCAGTCAAATACAAATTCAGGGCTTCCCGAAGCCCGGTCAAGTTCAATAATTCACTAGAATAAATCACATTTGTCCAAACCCATAGAATGTACACCACCAGTGAATCCTAATATAAGCTATGGACTTTGGGTGATAATGATGTATCAATATCAGGTCATCAATTGCAACAAATGTACCACTTGATGGAGGATGCTAATAATGGCAGAAGGCTGTGCATACCTGGGGGCAGGGCATATATAGGAAATTTCTATACCTTCCTTTCAATTTTGCTGTGAACCTAAAACTGCTATAAAAAATAAAATCTATTAAAATAATAATAGTATACAGATTAATGTAGGTATTTAAAAATCTGGAGAAATATACAGCAAATTAGCAGTGAAAATGTGTTTAGAGTTCTACTCTATATTATTGGAATTTATGATTCATTCATTTAACCAATATTTAGCACCTCCAGTATCCCAAGTAATTTTCTAGGTGCCAGTGATATAACAGTAAACAAGTCATGAGTAGGTATTACTGTTAATATCACAAGAAACAATAAAGGTACATTTAAAAATTCCTGGAATTTCAACTATTACAAGAAACTAAAAAAAACATTTATCTCATTGAAGAAAAAAAAAAGCGGCCAGGTGCAGTGCCTCACGACTGTAATCCGAGCACTTTGGGAGGCCGAGGCAGGTGGATCATCTAAGGTCAGGAGTTTGAGACCAGCCTGGCCAACATGGGGAAACCCCATCTCTACTAAAAATTAAAAAATAAGCCAGGCCCGGTGGCACGCACCTGTAATCCCAACTACTCAGGAGGCTGAGGGAGGGGAATCACTTGAAATCAGGAGGCAGAGGTTGCAGTGAGCCAAGAGTGCTATTGCACTCCAGCCTGGGCAACAGAGCGAGAGAGCGAGACTGCATCTCAAAAAAAAAAAAAAAAAAAAAGAACGCCAGGTGCGGTGGCTCATGCCTGTAATCCCTCCACTTTGGGAGGCTCAGGCAGGTGGATCACGAGGTCAGGAGTTTGAGACCAGCCTGACGAACATGGTGGAACCCCATCTCTACTAAAAATACAAAAATGGCCAGGCGTGGTGGCTCACACCTGTAATTCCAACACTTTGGGAGGCCGAGAAGGGAGGGTCACCTAAGGTCGGGAGTTCAAGACCAGCCTGACCAACATGGAAAAACTCCGTCTCTACTAAAAAAAATACAAAAATTAGCCAGGCGTGGTAGTACATGCCTGTAATCCCAGATACTCTGGAGGCTGAGGCAGGAGAATCGCTTGAACCCAGGAGTTGGAGGCTGCAGTGAGCCGAGGTCACGCCATTGCACTTCAGCCTGGGCAACAAGAGCAAAACTCTGTCTCAAAAAATAAATAAATAAATAAAAATAAAAATACAAAAATTAGCGAGGTGTGGTGGCACGCACCTGTAATCCTGGCTACTCAGGAGGATGAGGCAGGAGAATCGCTTGAACCTGGGAGGCAGAGGTTGCAGTGAGCCGAGATCATGCCCCTACACTCTAGCCTGGGCGACAGGGTGAGACTCCATCTCAAAATAAATAAATTAATTAATTTTTTAAAAAAAGGGGGGGTTGGATGTGGTGGTGGCTAATGCCTATAATCCCACCACTTTGGGAGACTAAGGCAGGAGGATCGCTTGAGCTCAGTAGTTCAAGACCAGCCTGGGCAACATCATCTATACTAAAAAAAAAAAAAAAAATTAGCCCGGCGTGGTGGTACACATCTGTAGTCCCAGCTACTCAGGAGGATCACCTGAGCCAAGGAGGTCAAGGCTGCAGTGAGCTGAGATCTGGCTACTGCACTCCAGCCTAGGTGAGATCAAGACTCTGTCTCAAAAAACAGAAAAAAGAAAAAAAAATGGGCCAGGAGCAGTGGTTCACACCTGTAATCCCAGCACTTTGGGAGACTGAGGCAGGTGGATCACCTGAGGTCAGAAGTTTGAGACCAGCCTAGTCAACATGGCGAAACCCCGTCTCTACTAAAAATACAAAAATTAGCTGGGCGTGGTAGCAGGCTCCTGTAATCCCAGCTACTCAGGAAGATGAGGCAGGAGAATCGCTTGAACCCTGGAGGCAGAAGTTGTAGTAAGCCAAGATTACGGCACTGCACTCCAGCCTGGGTGACACAGCAAGACTCCCCCTTGGAAAAAAAAAAAAGAATTAACAGTATCAACTTTGCAGAACAGGATCAGGGACTGGGGTCCTTGGGGAAGGAGAGGAAGATTTACACCTCATTTTATTTTATTTTTGTTTATTTATTTTTTGAGATGGTCTCATTCTGTCACCCAGGCTGGAGTGCAGTGGTGTGGTCTCGGCCCACTGCAACCTCTGCCTCCCGAGTTCAAGCAATTCTCTTGTCTCAGCCTCCCGAGTAGCTGGGACTACGGCCACCACACCCAGCTAATTTTTTGTATTTTTTAGTAGAGATGGTGTTTCGCCATTTTGCCCAGGATGGTCTCGAACTCCTGAGCTCAGACAACCTGCCTGCCTCAGCCTCCCAATGTGCTAAGATCACAGGCTTGACCCACTGCACCCGGCCTACACTTCATTTTAAATCTTTCCATTGGTTTTAAAAAAACACACCATATGTGACAGAACTATTTTTCAAAAATTAAAAACTTGAAAGAAAATGTGCATCTCTCCCCAGAGCTTATAAAAGACTATTACCTTTAACAGCAGAATAAAAAGCCAGGTGCAGTGGCTCAAGCCAGTAATCCCAGAACTTTGGGAGGCAAAGGCAGGAGGATCACATGAGCCCAGGAGTTCAAGACCAGCCTGGGCAACATAATGAGAGCCGCATCTCTACAAAAATTAAAATAACAGGCCGGGCGCAGTGGTTCGCCAAGGCAGGCGGATCACAAGGTCAGGAGATCGAGACCATCTTGGCTAACATGGTGAAACCCCATCTCTACTAAAAATAGAAAAATTAGCCAGGCGTGGTGGTGGGAGCCTGTAGTCCTACCTACTCAGGAGGCTGAGGCAGGAGAATGGCGTGAACCCAGGAGGCGGAGCTTGCAGTGAGCTGAGATCACGCCACTGCACTCCAGCCTGGGCGACAGAGCCAGGCTCCATCTCAAAAAAAAATTAATTAATTAATTAAAATAACAAAGTTAGACAGGCGTGCTAGTACACGCCTGTAAGCCTAGCTACTTGGGAGGCTAAGATGAGAGGATCGCTTGAGTCCAGGAGTTCAAGGCTCCAGTGAGCTGTGATTGTGCAACTGCACCCCAGCCTAGGTGACAGAGTGAGACCATGTCTTTTTTTTTTTTTTTGAGACAGAGTTTCGCCCTTGTTGCTACAGTGCAATGGCGCAATCTCGGCCCACTGCAACTGCAACCTCTGCCTCCTGGGTTCAACTGATTCTCCTGCCTCAGCCTTCCAAGTAGCTAGGACAACAGGGGTGTGCCACCACACCCAGGTAGTTTTTGCATTTTTAGTAGAGACGGGGTTTTACCATGTTGGTCAGGCTGGTCTCGAACTCCTGATCTCAGGTGATCTGCCGGTCTCAGCCTCCCAAAGTGCTGGGATTACAGGTGTAAGCCACTGGGCCCGGCTGAGACCCTGTCTTATAAAAAATAAATACATAAATAAAATAAAAGCAGAATATTAAACCATATAGGACAAAATTATAACTATGTAAAAATGGTCTGTTCATGAGGACAAAGAACATAAATGAGAAACATTTATAATTGATTTATACTCTATTTTATCCTAAAAAGTATTTACATCAGTAAGTAAAAATGGTTGTGGGGCACTTTGGGAGGCCGAGGAGGGCGGATCACGAGGTCAGGAGATTGAGACCATTCTGGCTAACACAGTGAAACCCTGTCTCTACTAAAAATACAAAAAATTAGCCGGGTGTGGTGGAGGGCACCTGTAGTCCCAGCTACTCAGGAGGCTGAGGCAGGAGAATGGCGTGAACCCAGGAGGCGGAGCTTGCAGTGAGTCAAGATCATGCCACTGCACTCCAGCCTGGATGACAGAGTGAGACTCAGTCTAAAAAAAAGAAAAGAAAAAATGGTTGTGGGATGGTGATGATAGTTCAAAATGTTACAGTTGTTTATAAAAATTTCATTTAAATGACATTTCACCACCCACCCACCTTATTTTATCTCAGTTACCCATGATGTAGATTTCTTTAACAACTTATAGATTATTTTACTCTACCAATCATGGAGATTAGAAGAAACATCATCACAGGTACTCTTAGCGATCCTTGACCTGTTGGTTTGGAATCTGTGGAGACTTCCAAAGAAAATATTTTCGAAGTTTTGAAAATGCTCTCCATTTCAGAAACCATCTCCACCTTTGGAGGAACCTTCACCCCGACTCTCTGGTCTCTGCAGTCCCAAGGAAGGATGCCTTCCTGTTAACATGATCAGGCAGAGTGCTGATGACCCTGAAGCCCGTCCTAGGCCTCCTATATTCAGGCTAAGGTCAAAGAAACCAACACTGGCAGCACAGTTCAAAGACAAAGATGAGAGCAAGTGGAGCCAGAGTTCAAACTACAGCAAGCCACAATTTCTCAGAGCCTTGGCATTTACTCACATAATCCTGGCAACCAGGCCCAGTGAAATCTGACTATGTTCTATGAAACACCAACGTGACTACTAAAAGTACCTTTTCCTTGCATTAGCACCAAAGATCTTTTATGTACCCAGGACAAAATGACTGATCCCAGAATGGGTGACCATGTGAATGCCTGCAGAGGGCACCACAAAGACAAGCACTTCAAAATGGAGATATCTAAAGAAACAGGAGGAACTTGTTGCAAATAGATCTGATCGGAAAGAAAAAGGAAGGCTGAGAGGAGGGCAGCCCTGAAATCACATATATAACTTGTTGTTACTAGATAAAAAGAATGGAGAAAGGCTGGGTACGGTGGCTCACACCTGTAATCCCAGCACTTTGGGAGGTCGAGATGGGAGGATCATCAGGTCAAGAGATTGAGATCATCCTGGCCAATATGGTGAAACCCCATCTCTACTAAAAATACAAAAATTAGTTGGGCATGGTGGCGGGCACCTGTACTCCCAGCTACTCTGGAGGCTGAGGCAGGAGAATCACTTGAACCTGGGAGGTGGAGTTTGCAGTGAGCTGAGATTGCGCCACTGCACTCCAGCCTGGCGACAGAGTGAGACTATGTATCAAAAAAAAAAGAAGAATGGAGAAAAGGTTCAATCACCATTATCCACTCTCTGAAGTAACTGCCAGACAAAAAAAAACACAAGTGGTTAATGGCCTGAGGGCCACCTCCTTTGCTATCCAACTACCTCACTCAACTCAGACCAACAGCAGCAAAGACTTAAGAAAGAGTAGACTGCAAAGGGTTAAAGGAAGCAACAAATCAGAAAGACTGCAAGCCTTCTCTTCACAATGGGGTGGGGATGGGTGGCTGCGAAATACATATACGAGTCCAAATGATGGAGGGACACTATCTCCTAGGTCAGGAAAGCCCACATACACCCTCTGGTTCCCTTCTCTTACCTTAATTGCTATGTTGTTGGATTCAGTAGCACCACTAGTAAAAATGATCTCACGAGGATCAGCTCCAATCAGAGATGCTACTTGCTGCAAGCCAAGAAACAGAGATATATAACATCAGTTCCCCAGGCAGAAATAGAGCTGCAGACACAGGTGGGACAGCCCTGGAGCAAGAAGAGCTCCACTGCATTCCACCAAATTGCCCTGGATGAAGCTCTGCACCTACAAGAATCAGATTCTAGTTATATCCCAGATCCCAGGCTCTTTTCCAGCCCAATGCAAAATAATAACTTTTTTTTTTAAATGAACTATTGGCCAGGTGTGGTGGGTCACTCCTGTAACCCCAGCACTTTGGGAGGCCGAGGTGGAAAGATCACCTGAGGTCAGGAGTTCGAGACCAACCTGGCCAACATGGTGAAACTCCATTTCTACTAAGAATACAAAAATATTAGGCCGGGCATGGTGGCTCAAGCCTGTAATCCCAGCACTTTGGGAGGCTGAGGCAGGTGGATCACCTGAGGTCGGGAGTTCAAGACCAGCCTGACCAACATGGAGAAACCCCGTCTCTACTAAAAATACAAATTTACCCAGGTGTGGTGGCGCATGCCTGTAATCCCAGCTACTTGGGAGGCTGAGGTAGGAGAACTGCTTAAACCCGGGAGGCAGAGGTTGCAGTGAGCCGAGATCGTGCCACTGCACTGCAGCCTGGGTAACAAGAGCAAAACTCTGTCTCAAATAATAGTAAATAAATAAATAAATAAAAATACAAAAATATTAGCTAGGCATGGTGGCGTGTGCCTGTAATCCCAATTACTTGGGAGGCTGAGGCAGCAGAATCACTTGAACCCGGGAGGCAGAGGTTGCAGTGAGCCAAGATCGTGCGCCACTGCACTCCAGTCTGGGCAACAAATGTGAAAACTCCATCTCATAAAAAAAAAAAAAAGAACTATTGAGCTCTTACTATTTATAGTACTTCTTACTTACAGATGTTGTGGTAATAAACACTTTATCAGCATTGTCTTATTTAATACACCCAGTAACCCTACAGAGTAGAAACTACCACAATCTCTGTTTTAAATGAGGAAAATAAGGCTCAAAGAAATTAGATAACTTGCCCAAGTCATTTAGCCAGGAAATATGGGAACTAATCAAATGCCTGCAGTCAAACTCCAAGGCTGCTCTTTGAATCTCTTCCAGAAAGAATCCAAAACCATTTCTACCTCCATGCACACCTACCAAGAAAGAAATGCCTCCCACAGGCCACTGCCCCTCTTTGACCTTAGAACCTCCTAGACTCCTGTGTACTAACCTGACGAGCACGTTCCATGGCTGCCTCACTCTCCCAGCCATAAGCATGTGTCCGGGAGTGTGGGTTCCCATAGTAGTTGATTAGGTAAGGGAGCATGGCATCAAGCACCCGGGGGTCCTGAACACAACAGAACAGATCATTTTCCTTGAGCGCATCGTCAATTCAGGTCCCACTCCACCCCTCAGACCTGGCCACCCTGCCTTAAGACACTCTCAACCCCTCAGGCACTGCCTAGAGGAGGCCTCAAACATTCTTTTGTTCCCACAAAACTACCCACCAAATATCAACCTAATACACTCCCACTCACAACCCATCCCAACTCGGATTGTTCTGCCTCCCCTCAGGTAGTCTACAAACACTGCCTTGTTCCGACATCTGTTTCTGCTGGTGTTTCCATTCCTGCCAGGTAATGTGATCTATAAGAGGCTGGGACAGGACAGGGCCTAGGCAAACACCCCTGGTCACACATTGGTGAAAACTTGCATTAGTCTTTTAACCCGTTTAATACTTGTCCAAGTTCACACAGTTACTAAGTGGCCGTTCTGCTCATTCCAGAGCCCATGCTTTTAACTACTAATATAGAGCCTGCGCTGAAGTGATCTGACCAAAGTCAATTGCTAGTGAGTAGTAAAGCCAATGCCAGTGGCCTCGAATTTAAGCCTCCCGACTCCTCGCTCAGTGCTTTTTCCAGCACACCTTCACGGCTCTCACTTCTCCAGGGATTCAGCCATTTCTTTGCATGATCACGCCCATCATTTACTTCCTATAAGCAGCCTTGGGAAAAGCTTCATCCTTACCAGAGGAGTTGTAGCTTGCACATCCATATAGAGAGGTCGCAGCACGGGCCCCGCCTCCGGGGCAGCGGCTGTATCTGCGGGAACCGCAGACTGAGGAGCATGGTCTCCAACTGATAAAAAATGGAACAGAGTAGCCAAATAAGACCGAAGGCAACTATGAACGCATGGCATCCAAAGGGCAGAAGGAAAAATCTGGCTGGAGGTGAGATAAGTGTAAGGGATGCTAGGGTCGAATCTTAATGGAAAGAAAACAACACCAGATACCTGACACGCTGTAAAAGGAGGTAAGGGAGAGGGAGAGAGGGTTCCTGGAGGGGGTGTTGAGTTGATATTCAAATGGTATCGTAGGAAGGAAGGCTCTAAAGGGCAAAGACGTTTAGAAGGAACGTGGAGCCAGAGTAGGTGCAGTCCCTTCTGACCGAAGGTAACGGTCTGCACGGGAGCCCGGAGCAGCATCTGTAACTTGGCCAGGAGCGGTCTGAAGGACGCGCCTCCACGGCTCTGGGGGCCTGTCGCGCAGGGTGCGAGGGGTGGTGCGCCGGGGTCAACCGTTCGGGGACCCGCCTAAGAAAGTTTGAGGGATGTGTCATTTGAGAGAAAGGGTCAGAGGGTCTGGGCAGCAGGGTGGACAGGAAGGCTCCGGAATATTCAGTTGCGTCGCCGCGCGGAGGGGACAGGTCCGCGCCTCCCGGAGAGCGGGACCCGAGCGTACCGCGCAGGCGCAGCCCCCGAGTGGGCGCCGCGGGCTTCGGCCCTGGAGCCGCTGTCACCGCCACTGCCGCCCGCCTCCAAGCGGCTCGGAGCAGCATGGTCCCGCTGGCAGAGCCCACCTTCCGAAGCCGCTGCAGTCCTGGGCCCCAGGCTCCCGGAAGTGCTGCCCGGCGCTCCGGAAGCGATTCATCGGGCCGCGAGCGCCCTCCCCGTCGTTTTCCGTGAGAGACGTAGAGCTGAGCGACCGAGGCCGCGAGCGAGGTGAGGTAGGCGCCGGGCGACGCGGGGCCGGAACGCGAAGAGGGTGGTGGAGTCGGGCTACCCACTGATTTTCCTTCCCTTACTTCCCCTGAGCCCTTGGGCCCACTTCCCAGCCTACCGCTTCCGTCCCCGCCCGCCTGGGCCCACACTTTCCTATCCCCCGCAGATGCCGGTGGCCGTGGGTCCCTACGGACAGTCCCAGCCAAGCTGCTTCGACCGTGTCAAGATGGGCTTCGTGATGGGTTGCGCCGTGGGCATGGCAGCCGGGGCGCTCTTCGGCACCTTTTCCTGTCTCAGGTGAGGGGCGCGGGCGGTGATCTCTGGGCAGGATAACCAGACCTTCCGGCCCTACCCCATTCGGCCTGGAGCCTGAACACAGCCTCCTTCTTTCGACTTCCCTCTCTGTCCCCTCGCGAGCCAGACTCATTCCAAACCACCTTCAATCTGTAAAGTCAGGTTGGAAGCGTCAGTGCTTAAGAATTTGAGCTTTAGAGTCAAAATGCTTTCTGGCCCTTTTCTTACTGGTTCGGTGACTTTAGGCAAGTTGGAGACTGGGTTTCCTTAAGTGTAGAATGAAGACAGTAGCATCTAACTTATAGAGTTGTAAAAATTCGATCAGCACACTTTGCACAGCATCTGGCACATATTAAGTGCTCAGTAACTAGTTACTACTGTTGCTTTTATTTTTTTTTCCAATTGCGCATAAGGAAAGAAACTCGTTCAGCGGTTTTACTATTCTGGATACAGGATACAGAGATAAAGCAGTTAAACTTTACACTCTAAAGGTCATTTTCACATTTAGAGGCTGTTATTGCCATATCCCTAGATTGTAAATTACCATTTACAGAGCACTTACTCTATGTTAAGCACTGTGCTAAATACTGTAGTTTTCAAAATCCTGTAAATAATGTTGAGATGCCCATTTTACACTTGACACTATGTGTAAATTGTAGAGCTGACTCTTGAACCCCAACCTTACTCCAAAATCATTAACACCAAGAAACTAAAAGACAGATGTCTTTATTGGGTCTTAAACTGCAGGCAACACCAGTCCAAAAAGCTGGTTTCTCTATGTATTTTACACTGCATCTGCTGCCTCCCACAAACTGAAGGCAGTTAATACGACATCCACCAGAAAAATACCCTGGAGACCCAGATGGATCTTTTTCCTTCTCATTACCCACCCCAGGTAGTAAGATATAATATCCAGTAAGTGGAAAATCAGATGTAGGGGTTGCTAGACTAGTGTTAGCAAAAAATTGGAAAGGAGCAGTTAATACTCTGATATTTTTGTTACCAAATAGCTCCATCTTGGTTTCCTCCTCAGGATCGGAATGCGGGGTCGAGAGCTGATGGGCGGCATTGGGAAAACCATGATGCAGAGTGGCGGCACCTTTGGCACATTCATGGCCATTGGGATGGGCATCCGATGCTAACCATGGTTGCCAACTACATCTGTCCCTTCCCATCAATCCCAGCCCATGTACTAATAAAAGAAAGTCTTTGAGTAGTCAGTGTCCCTCTCTTAAAGGAATATTCTTCTCTCAGCCTATTATCCAGCTTTGCCAAGGATCTTCTGCACTAAAGAGATGGACTAACGTAATGACTAGGGTTAGTATCTCTTTCACAAGGCCTGCCTCTCTTAATCCAAAATTGGAAAACTTGGGAGTGTCTAGTATTTTCCATAGATACTATTCAACTAATTACTCAGTACAACTCTGTGCTTGTTGCTACGGTCACCATTTTAAAGGAGAAAAACTACTTCAAAAAATGGATTTATAAGCCGAAATTTCCTCAAGGTCACACATTGCATTATTTCCAAAGCAATGTTCATCCTGAGGTTGGTTGTTTCCTTGGTCGCAGGTTGGAGTGCAGTGGCACGATCTCGGCTTACCGCAACTTCTGCCTCCTGTGTTCAAGCGATTCTCCTGCCTCAGCCTCCCGAGTAGCTGTGATAACAGGCACGTGCCACCATGCCTAGCTAAATTTTGTATTGGTAGGCTGGGCGCGGTGGCTTATGCCTGTAATCCCAGCACTTTGGGAGGCAAAGGCTGGTGGATCACAAGGTCAGGAGATGGAGACCATCTTGGGTAACACGGTGACACCCCATCTCTACTAAAAATACAAAAACTTAAGCCAGGTGTGTTGACACGCGCCTGTATTCCCAGCTACTCGGGAGGCTGAGGCAGGAGAATCGCTTGAACCCAGAAGGTGGAGGTTGCAGTGAGCTGAGATCGAGCCACTGCACTCCAGCCTGGGCGACAGAGCGAGACTGTCTCAAAACAAAAAAAATTTGTATTAGTAGAGACGGGGTTTCACTGTGTTGGCCAGGCTGGTCTCGAACTCTTGACCTCATGATCCACCCGCCTCTGCCTCCCAGTGTTCACATATACAGGCATAAGGCACCACGTCCAGCCCGAGGTTGTTATTTAGATATACCTAGTGGCTTTATCAGAAAAAGCAAAACAGTTCATCCACTGTAAAAAAAATAGAAACTTCTGTAGCTTCTCAACTGGCTAAATTCCAGATTATTTTCTAACCACTCATCAACAATCTATATAGCTTGCCCTCCACAAAACTTACTAGTTTGATGATAAAAAGCTTCTGTAATGAGGCAGTTGTCCATCTCACCTGCCTAGGCCACGCAGACCCTGGAGTTACTAACCTGCATTGCCCATTAAGCATTTCTTAAACAGAACTTTCAAAGATGGTAGTAATTATTATAAAGATAAAAGAAAACTAGATGAACACTTTGGAACACTGACAGGCAGGAGGAAATTAAGGACATTACCAGATTAGTTACAGATTTTCGAACCAGTGGGATGCTGACTCAGGAACTGATTGGACATAAACAGTTTCACTCAGAATGAGCTGTTTTCTATGCACGACACTATTCAAGTTACTGCACTCCAACCACATTTCCTCTGAACATTATTTACACACCAAATTTCACTCTGTGGTAGCAACTAAATTTTGGCACAGATGAGATTAACCACTAAAGGCCACATTTGCTGGTCCAGTTCCCTAGAAAGCAATGACACAAATTTGTTAGGAAGACTTGGTTCAAGGGGAAAAACTGATAGCAGGAGATACTTTGGAAAAAGAGCACACTGACAGAGTGTCTCTGCCCCAAAGAACTCTGCAGTCTGGTATTGAAAAGTAAATTTTCAATGAGGCTGGGCGCGGTGGCTCATGCCTGTAATCCCGGCACTTTGGGAGGCCAAGGCGTACAGATCACTTGAGGTCAGTGTGAGACCAGCCGGGCTAACACCGTCTCTGCTAAAAATACAAAAATTAGCTGGGCACGGTGGTGCGTACCTGTCCCAGCTATTCAGGAGACTGAGGTGGGAGAATTGCTTGAATCTGGGAGATGGAGCTGAGATCACATCACTGCACTCCAGCCTGGGCCAAAGAGCAAGACTCCATCTCAAAAAGAAAAAGAAATTGAACCTTGGGAGTTTCCATATAAATTAAATCACTAGAACAATTATTGGGATAAATGTCAAACAAAACGACTGATAGGAAATTCTGAATAAGCCTGTAAAACTTGTGCTTCAATGCTAACAACAACAAAAAAAGTTGAACAAATGAGGTAAGGAACTCAGTATTTGAAGATAAGTTAGGAGCAGCATTTCCTACTCAAAAGATTTACCAAGATATAAACAGTTGAAGAGAATTGAGTATAAATGGTGACAGCTTGCTTCCCAACTAGTATGAAAGCTCAAAACCCCTTAATACAGTAATATATGCACCTTATTTAATATATTAATATATAAATCAATTTTGGAAGCCAGTTTGAAGTTAAGCCATTTTGTTAAGTGTGTATTGTAAATGGTGAAAATTTCTTCATAAATATGCCCAGACAATGCAGGAGACCAAGAATGCCCAGGTTTTAAGGGCAGGCTGTTTCCTTTTCTTTTTGGTAAACCCCTCAGTTTTGATACATTCTTCTAAAATACACAGGGCTAGACTCTTAATGGAATAAAGGAATTCATGGGGGACAACGTGAGGGCAAGTTTCCGCAGACTCGGAACATTTTCCCCCCCAAGAGGCAAGTACTGAATTGAGACTAAAAGAAGCTAATTCTATTCTCAAATTTCTGTAACTTTAAAACATTTGAAAAATGAAGATCTCCTGTGGCCTTTTTAAGAGACTTTTATTTGAGTGGTTCTTACAAAGATTGTTGCAATATGAAAGTCATTTGTTTGATAGAAATATCAAGCTGTCTTGTCAAACACACTGAAGTAACCCAAAAATATATTTCAGAGCTCACAGAGCTTAAAAAGAGCAAAGATTATATGCAACCAGACAAAACCTATTTCTGCATTTCCTATTTCTTTCTCAGACTGCTTTGCCTACCAGACTCTCACGTTTAAACATCTTCAGGAAATGCAGGGATCATTTTGTTTGGAATTTTAAGACACACCAGAACACATAGTATTTACAAAGAAACTTTTACAGATACATTAATTGAAAAGATACCATCAAGAAATCTTATAATTTTGAAATCTCCCTTTCTTGCCAATTGATCAGAATGCAAGATGAGATGCTAACCAAACAGCCCTTTAGCTGTCTTGTATTTCCATACACTAAATGTGTATTTCAGAAACTGCTCAACCATCAGCCAAATATCAACATTAGTGAAATGTGAAATGTAACCACTGTGTAAAAAGTTAGGCTTCTGAAACATTAAAAACATTACATCCCTGGTCTGCCTTCTTACA
Organism: Pan paniscus; assembly: GCF_029289425.2. Taxonomy (NCBI): domain Eukaryota; kingdom Metazoa; phylum Chordata; class Mammalia; order Primates; family Hominidae; genus Pan; species Pan paniscus. The sequence goes on from NC_073270.2 coordinate 41,436,650, forward strand.
GAAAGCACATTTGTTCTCCTAGAGCTATTCCTATAGTTCATTAATTTTCTACATGAACATTTTAAAAGGCAGAACAAGAGAACAGTTTTGTATACAGTGGGATTTACTATTTAGGGAGAATGAGCACACTGCATTCCTGTTAACATTTTTATTTTTTCAAGGTAACAGGAAATTGTATACAAATGACAGTAGATCCTTGCCTCTTTATTTTTATCTAAATAAAAGATAACTCAAGATGAATTCTCAAGAAAGAAAAAATGCTATATACATAAGGGACTATATCTTCCTTCATCGTCTACTTGGAACCAGTAGTTGTGTTGCTGTCATAGAATCAGGAAACAGGTTGTGGTAAGTTGGAAGAGGTACATATGCTGCTGTTATCATTTTACCTATTAAAAGAAACAGACATGTTGGGTTTAGCATCTTCATTATAGAGGCTTAATAACAATCAGTCAAAAAAATAAATTCAAACTCACCAGCAAACCACCTGCCATGCAATGCATTGACAGCAGCAATAGCTGCAGCAATTGATGGGCACTTCACATACACATTGCCCTACAGAAAAAGTGAAAAAAAAGGTAAAGATGTTGCTGTATGCAAAATGGACCCAAGTTATGTTTATTCAAGTTGCCTGTAGAAACTTAGTGCTCTATAACCACAAACTGGTTTACCATAATGGTTCCACTGGCTAATAGGTATACTAGAATTTTATTAAAAAATAACTTCTACTCTCAAATTTGCCGTTTTATCTTTTCTCTATGATTTGTATGCAGCCTAAGAATGAATCAAGATGCCAAGATTTCATGGCAAGCTTTGAGCATTACTAGAAATCCTCTCATACCCTGATCAAATTGTTACTGATTTTCTTTTATTTTGGAGGGTTTATTTAGCCACTATTTTAAAGCTACTTTCAGGCACACACACAAAAAAACTATAATGGAAGACGGTGACCATAACATGCACCACATATGTGCGAAGATTAAGGTAGAGACGAACAACCTAACATCATTTATAAAAAAAGATGAAAATACCTGAGCTGAATTTTTGTCAACATAAATATGAATAACTCCTCCATGTTTATTACATTCTTCAATCACATCATCCTTAATCTCGGTATCCCATCCAACTTCTTCTTCTCTGTAAGAAAGTATTAAGGACTCTTAAATACTATTGAAACTAACAAACTGTATATATTTACAAATGTATCAAAAAATTTAAATATTCTATGAATTAAAAAAAATACTTTGGAAAAAAAGCACATTGACAGAACGTCTCTGCCCCAAAGAACACTGCAGTCTGGTATTGAAAAATAAATTTTCAATGAGGCCGGGCACGGTGACTCATGCCTGTAATCCCAGCACTTTGGGAGGCCGAAGTGGGCAGATCACCAGAGGTCAGGAGTTTGAGACCAGCCTGGCCATGATGGAGAAATCCGGTCTCTACTGAAAATACAAAATTTAGCCACGAGTGGTGGCAGATGCCTGATATCCCAGCTATTCAGGAGGCTGAAGCAGGAGAATCGCTTGAGCCTAGGAGGCTGAGGTTGCAGTGAGCCAGTATCAAATCCCTGCACGCCAGCCTAGGTGACTCCGTCTCAAAAAAAAAAAAAAAAAAAAGTTAAAAGATATAGATAGGGCTCTGGGGAAAATCAAAGCAAAATAAGATAGAAAATATTGATCCCATCCTACTTTATGACTCTGCATAACTTGAAAGTGACTTTTAAATAGTTAAATGGGCCAGGCGCAGCAGCTCATGCCTGTAATTTCAGCACTTTGGGAAGCTGAGGGGGGCACATCACTTGAGGTCAGGAGTTCAAGACCAGCCTGGCCAACATGGCGAAACCCCAGCTCTACTATAAAAATACAAAAATCAGCCAGGCATCATGGCACACGCCTGTAATCCCAGCACTTTCGGATGCTGAAGCGAGCAGATCACTTAAGGTCAGGAGTTCGAGACCAGCCTGGCCAACACGGCAAAACCCTGTCTCTACTAACAACACAAAAGTAGTTGGGCGTGGTGGTGTGCACCTGTAATCCCAGCTACTCGAAAGGCATGAGAACTGCTTAAACCTGGGAGATGGAGGTTGCAGTGAGCTAAGATAGAGCCGGTGGCGCCACTATACTCCAACCTAGAGTGAGACTCTGGCTCCAACAAAAAAAGTTAAATACTTCAATGCTATCAAATGATACTTACAACGAAAGTTTATCACCATTTCATAGATAAAACTAAAGTAAATTTGGTACTGGGAAAACAAAAGAATTCAAGACTCTTTGGATGAAACAGTCATACAATTGTCATTATATGAAATGTAACTTATTGAAATCGAAACAAAAATCTACATTTTGATTGGATGTACTATATTATAAATAAGATTTATAAAACCAATGAGAAGAGTTAAAAAATAGCATTCTAATCACTAGCTAGGGATAGTTACTAGCATTCTAATGCTAATAGTTATTAGCATCCTAATCACTAGCTAGGCATAGTTTCCGCGCCTGGCCGAAAAATTATTTTAAAAGGATCAAAACTATGCAGTTTCAAATGAAATATGGAAATACCAGGCCGGGCCCGGTGGCTCATGCCTGTAATCCCAGCACTTTGGTAGGCTAAGGTGGGCGGATCACCTCAGGTCGGGAGTTTGAGACCAGCCTGACCAACATGGTGAAACCCCATCTCTACTAAAACTACAAAATTAGCCAGGTGTGGTGGCGCATGCCTGTAATCCCAGCCACTCCGAAGGCTGAGGCAGGAGAATCGCTTGAACCCAGGAGGCGGAGGTTGCAGTAAGCCAAGATCGCGCCATTGCACTCCAGCCTAGACAACAAGAGCGAAACTCCATCTTAAAAAAAAAAAAAAAAAAGAGAAATATATAAAACAACTCTATTGATGCCTTGATAGGAAATATCAAGAATAAAGTCCATTACTTACGTTTGAGGGTTAAACATGTTAGAGAGTTGGAAACATTGTGTTGCAAGTGGCTGAACAGAGGCAGCTGCAGCTAAAGCTGAAGCTAAAAAAAGAAAGAGAAAAATTAGTTTCATGGAAAATGCATGAAAGTATCCCTCATAAATACTTTAAAACGAAACCAAAAACCCACCCCAAACATGTAACTAGGATGTCACTGGAGTTATTTTACCTTATTTAATATTGCTACTAATGCATGTTATCAGTAGCTTTTAGGTGCCAGAAAACTGAGGTAACCTAATACGTGAAACAGACATTCAGAAATTTGGGAGTCCTATTTTAACAGGGAAATTAAACTTTATGTGTTATCAAAATCAGTTCAATTAGACAAAATCTCAATACACATCAATCCAAACAGATGAAGGATAAAATAGATTTGAGTTTATACCCAAATAAGAGGGGATAATAAAACAAACTCCTTTGAAATGCCAAATAAATCTATATCCTTTCCTATTTCTTCGCTTTCTGCCCACGAAGTTTTTTAAATCTACAAATTATAAAAGAATTAAAAGACATATAAAATCATCCAAGTGTTTAAAGACAATGTCCTAGAAAAATAAATCCTATTAAAAATAAATCCTATTAATAAATCAAATGTTTTAAAAATGTTTTCGCACAATAAAAGAACACTGAAAAGAGCAGCATATATGTGTAATATCCACTACTACCAAAACATACTGGGGTTTGAAGTTTAAAGAGCATTTTCCAAGACAGTTGCTCCAATGCTTTCACGTGATTTACAAAAATATTACCAGTAGCTGTTACAGAACTCACCGTAATCATATTATCTGACCAAATTTCATTCCAAAACATAATAACAAACAAAGCTAAGGATAAAACAGTGCATTAGAAATTACGGTAATTAAAATAAACGATCACTTAAAGTATCAGAAATATTACACCGAGAAATTAGAGCTGTGCATGAAATATATCATAAATGATAACTTTCTGGTAGCATTACAGGTGCTTTAGCTTCTCTGTAACATATAAGTTTTTTCTTTCATCAAGTTTTATTTTAAATAAAACAAAATTTTAATATAACATGTCAAATTCTGCTGGAAAAAAGTTAAAGATTCGAGAGTGTATTATAACTGTGCAAAAATGAAGCTCACTGTGTAGCTTACAGAAGATATGGAAGTATCCTTAAAAAAAACTAGAAAGTCTAAATAGAACTGAGGAAGACTTGATTCTTCCAGTTTCTCAAGTTTAGTATGATTATATACTATGAATACTAAAAAATATTAAGAAAACGTACTATACAAACATTCACGTTCAAGCTAGATCAATGCAGAACACAGTAAATCTAGGAAAATCTTTTAAAAATCTCTTAAAACAGCACTGATTAGAAGCATCTTGTTTGTGAAAAAATTTAATTCTTGACTGTGATGGAACATGACATATCTTTCTCATAATCATTTCCCTAAACATTAAGCATACTCCTACAAAAGATATAGAACTTACATTAACAGCAAAATGCTCATGTCAAGCAACAGAGATTTAGTGATAACTAAAAACAAGAAATCATAGCCTACTTAATGAATGGTTTCTCTGAAATGTGCATGTAATTTAAGTATGTAGAAACCTCTTATGCTTGGTACTGGCTTAAATAAATCACTGAGTACTATGTCTTAAGCAAAAAAAGGTGAGTTTTATAGCATGATTCACAACTTTATACTAAGACAACTTCCAGATCCCAGGTTCTAAAATACTTGCCTACTCGTTAATAAGAGAATACTTCATTTCCTGACTTCTATATGCAACTTATCAACACTTAGAACACACAGGCAGGCATAAATCAAAAACAAGGTTGAAAATTTTAAGCAAACTAAAGCAAAAAAAAAAAATTGTTATTTTGATTTTTTTTAAGTCCATTAATTTGGGTTAGGTCTTCTGAAATACAGACAGATTACTATGAATATACCACTATGTGTCACTGTGTCAAAATTCGGTCCAAATTACTGGTATAAAAATATGACAATAAATATAGAAAACTGTCTTACTACATTTAATTCTATTTCAAAGACAAAAATAAAAAATATGAACACTTCAACTCACCTTCAGTCTGCTGGGAAAGTCTTGTTTGCAAATCTATAACAAAAGAGAATTCTACAGCTCAGTGCAGGAACAATGAAGAGCCTCAACTAACAGGGTAAATGTCAGGAAAGCATTAATAAAAGAGGACTACAATAGCAGGGTTTATTCAAATGCACTTAGTAAAACCTGGCAGCAAAACCTCCTTCCCCATTCCTCATTGAGAAGGCTTTGGGGCCTTTTTTTCCCCCTCTTATCCTGGGAAACTTACTTTTCCCTCTCTCTTCCTAGACTAGACTACTCTTCCACATCTCAAGTGATTTTCACTACACTACTATACAGCTGGGAATAATGGGAAATGGGGAAAGGGAAGCACACCGGTCAGAAAATGAGTGAAAAACCCTGATCTTGAGAATTCAATTCCAAGTACTTGGGAAATACAAGTATTTATATTTTTAGTGGCCATAGTACTTAACACTTTAAAAGGATATTATAAAATTGTAAATACTGCACATCAAAAAGCTGTAACAGTTTCAATGATTTCCCAATTTAGGAAGAACATCACCATTGGGAAATACACCATTCCAACAGTATGCATATATTATTTTTTTAAGGACTTTTCAAAGATTTAACTTGTCAAATCTAGCCCATAATGGGGCAACTTGATTATTGATTTCCTGGCCTAGTGTAAAAATTTAGCAAGGCAGAAATAAAAATCTCTGGAGTTTTCTTAAAAGCTATGAAGTTTAGGAAAATGAAAACATCTAATCAGTATTAAAAATAAGAGGGATGTGACCAATATATTTTCTCATATAATCGTTAGATTTCTACAGTGGACGCCATCTGAAAGCTGCTACAGAGTGAAACAGTAGCAAGTCTGAACAGTAAGTCTGCCACAGTGCTATAATGCTCTCTTGAAGTTCTTTTTATAGAAATATACAACATCAAAATTCTGATTCAGTAACCTGATTTTCATTAAAATTTGATTCAACTGCAACACTTTATTACCACATATATGGGTTTCTTGCAACATGGGCAAAAATGTACAGGGATCTGCAGCCCAAGTTATATTGGGATAAAATACCTGGGTCCTAGGTGCTCAAAATTGGCATCTCAGGGAGCTGAAGAAATGTAACTGGTGTATACTGAAGGAACTTGAAGATAGGACCATGTGAACAGTGTCAATAAACTTTAAATAATAACAGAATGTCTTTTTTTTCCTAAAATGGGAAAAAATGTATAGATATCAGAAATCCATGCTATTTTGTCTACCAACCCAATCATAATTTCAAAAATGATTTGTCGTATCATTTGTGACAAAGTGAAAAATAAAGCATGGTTTTCATAAAGATAAGGACTCTAACCTATTTTAGAAAGGGCCTATCAAACTGGCAGAATAAAATAATGTGGATATAGTGATGACCCATCCCTAGTTTCACCCAATAGCTTTAAAAGACTTAGGGGACAAGCACCTCAAACACAGTAAACACTCAACAATTTTATTTCAGCAAGTTATATGTAATATTTTAATGACCACCATCTGGAGAAAAATATCCAGTTACACAGATATTCACCTAAAACATGAGTGTTATTAATGCAGAAGAAATTTATAGCAAGGCTAATAAAACAATGATCTTTAAAATCATCTCTACCACCACCAGCACTAAAAAAGGGAATGTAACTAGATACATAGATAAAGGGTAGGGACACTATTGTCAGGAATCCATATGGAGCTTTAGGATTTTAGCTGGCTACATTCAAACAATCTTAATATATACTACACGATGAGAAAGAACCCGAGAGGTACATTCATCCATAATAAAAGAAATAAAGGCTAACGGTAGAACTGATATTTAACAGTGGATAATCTTCAGTTAACTGAAGATATTAAGAGCAAATCAACGTATCTGATACAGCATCCAGGGTGTAAGAAAATTGTCTATAAATGACCCCTTTGTCACTGTATCAATTCCCTGAAGGCAGGAAGAAATCTTTCACCACCCTTTAGTGGAATACCTAGAACATGAACTAAAAATTTTCTAAGTTGTCAAAGAACATTATGAACAATGAGAAGCAATACAGGTAAACAGTTTTCTGGTTAAAAAAAAAAACCTTTCAAACTGTAACAATAAACTCTAGGTAATGAGTTTACTATCAATTAGAGCAAGTAGCAATCGACAATTATTCACTGTAAAGGATCGAATAGCTAACACTATAAGCTCAAAATAAATTATGTGTTAATCCAATGGAATAAAGATAACTTGAGGAGGGATCAAATGACTGTTAAATACACAAATGCCTTACTGGTTCTGATTCTTGTAAGTATAAACTGGCTTCGCTGTCAGAAATTCTAGGGAGTAACTGCTTGTCAAATTTCAAAATAAGTCATACAATTTATAGAAAGGAAATGAAACCAAATGCAGGTTTTCTAAAGGTACTCACACACTTAAGAACAACCACTAAGAAGGCAAAACAGTGAAAAAATAAATGTAAAAACAAAAGTCGTCTTCTACTTTAATTGAATATTGAGCTTTCAATTTAGAAGAAAATCATGAAGCAACCACAGGACCTCTTCGTACTTTCAGATGCGGTACTACCAGGGTCTAAAATATATTTTCTCAGTTACAGTCTCACTTCGTATATATATATAACGTCAAAGGACCAGCCAGGTGAGGGGGCTCATGCCTGTAACCCAGGATTTTGGGAGGTCAAGGCAGGCAGGTCTCTACTAAAAATACAAAAATTAGCTGGGTGTGGTGGGAAATGTCTGTGATCCCAGCTATGTGGGAGGCTGAAGCACCAGAATTCCTTGAACCCAGGAGGAAGAGGTTGAGCCACAGAGTGAGACTCCATCCCCCACCAACAAAATAACAAAGGGTTCTTCTTATGATGTTCTAAAAGCACGTCTTTGACATTTCAAAATTAGATCCTATCCTATCTCCTAGATTTGGGTCAATGTAAAAGTTACAGGTAATTAAATTAAGAAATGAGGGCCGAATGCAGTGGCTCACATCTGTAAGCCCAGCACTTTGGGAGGCCAAGGTGGGCAGATCACTTGAGATAAGGTGTTTAAGACTAGCCTGGCCAACATAACCCCATCTCTACTAAAAATATCCCTGTTACTCGGGAGGCTGAGGCACGAGAACTGCTTGAACCCAGGAGGCACAGGTTGCAGTGAGCCGAGACTGCACCACTGCACTCCAGCCTGGGCAACAGAGCAAGTCTACCGTTATCCAAAAAAAAAAAAAAAAAAGAAAGAAAGAAAAGGGGGGGGGTTGGGGGGCACAGGGGAATGAGTGTTTTATGAACTAAATCCCTTTATACATAATTGTAAAAATGTCAATTCACCCTTCTTTTCCTGTTGCCTCCAAAAGCTCCATCTCCCAATTCATGATCTTAAATTTTTATGTACTATAAAGAAAAATAACTGTCTCAACACTCTTACTACTACAATAGTTTTAAGTAAAGCTTTTTTAAGTGCCTCTGATATTTTCTGAATTCAAATATTATAAATATTTTTTCGATCAAACAATATACACCTTGTAGTATTCAATAAAACTGATATATTTTAAAAGAAACTTATGTCAATGAATTTCGACTAAAAACTAGGGTGCAGGGTTTAAAACTGTCCTGACAACTCATTTTGATGCATGGTTAATTCTACCCTACGTCTCCACTTCCTTAAATAGAAGACTACAAACTAACAGGCTATAAGTACTTGATGAATTGAATTCTCAGTAAGTCCTTTTAAATGTAAAAATTTGGAAAATTTTCGAATTAGATGAAAAAACGATTTAAAATTAGAAAAGATTCAATTCCTACCTGCCACAGCACCAAATGCCAAAGAGCCACTCATCTGTAGAGCTTGCTGTGCTGCTGGCGGAATCTGCAAACCTGTACCTGTAAAAGAATAGTCTTAAAGTTCCTACTATGTTGAGAGCAGAGAAATGAAGTTTCCTGGGTCATTAATATCATGATCACTTCACTAAAATAAATTGCAAGGAGGGCCGAGTGTGGTGGTTGACGCCTGTAACTTAGCTAGCACTCTGGGAGGCCAAGGGAGGTGGTTCACTTAAATCCCAGAGATCGAGACCAACCTGGGCAACAATTGTGAAACTCTTTTTTTTTGAGATGGAGTATCGCTCTTGTTGCACAGGCTCTTGTTGCACAGGCTGGAGTGCAATGGCGCAATCTCGGCTCACTGCAACCTCCCCCTCCCAAGTCCAAGTGATTCTCCTGCCTCAGCCTCCTAAGTAGCTGGGATTACAGGTATGCGCCACCATGACCGGCTAATTTTTTATTTTTAGCAGAGATAGGGTTTCTCCGTGCCGGTCAGGCTGGTCTCGAACTCCTGAACTTAGGTGATCCACCCGCCACAGCCTCCCAAACTGCTGGGATTACAGTTGTAAGCTACCGCACCCGGCAGAAACCCCATCTCTTAAAAACAACCAACCAACCAACCAACAACAACAAAAAACAAAAACAAAAAAAAACACCACAGAAATTAGCCAGGCGTGGTGGTGGTGGTTTGCAACTGTTAGTCCCAGCTATTTAGAGATTAGGGTGGGAGGATGGCTTCAGCCAAAGAGGCAGAGGTTGCGGTGAGCCAGGATCGCACAACTGCACTCCAAATTGGGCAACAGAGCCAGACCCTGCATCAAAAAATAAGAAATTACAAAAAGAAAAACATGTAACATTATAATAGCTGCAACTAAATTTATTCCTAAGTATGACATATAAACATTACATAAAGGAAAAGAAATCTTGCAAATTATACTGTGGCATTCAAAACACATAATATAGATTTCCATACATTAATACAAGGCACATCATCTATGAAATAATATGCAGTGTGACCAAGGATAACACCAACTACAAAATAAGATAAAATCTTTTTCCCTTTCTTAGTTTACATGGCTACCTTTCTTTTCCACTACAATACCCACAGTAAATCATTCGTAATAGCAAGAAACACTTACCCTCTGCAAGTCTTGCCATTAACTGAAGACGACCAGTTGTTCCCAAATCAATTCCAGTCCTTTCCAGTTCATCACTGTCCAAAAATGAACTAGCACTCGAAGCATCAGTACGTTCAGTAACATGACCAACTTTCATTGGTCTTCCTGCTAGTTCAAATCCATTAAGTTGTTCCAAAGCCTTTTTGGCACATTCTGAGTCAGAAAACTACATGATAGGGGAGGCAAGGACAGGAGACAGTGCTTTAATTTTTAAAATACAAACTATACTTAAAAATATAAATATATTTTTAGCATATTCAATAATTACTTCTGAATACTAAGGTAGAAACTGCAAGCTGTAAGTAGCAAACACAACATACATGATGACGACGCTAGCTAATGCAAATTAGGCTTGTTGATGTGGTAGTTTAAATAAAAGATATTACAAGTAATGACAGCTTTATATTTGAGAACATGGGGATTGTGGTTAGAAAATGTGAAAACTGGCTGGGTGCAGTGGCTCACACCTGTAATCTCAACACTTGGAGAGGCCGAGGCAGGCAGACCACCTGAGGTAGAATTTAATACTTTTCTAATAAAAATGTGACCAGGGACAAAATAGTCAATATAATCCTCATATATAAAACATAAATACTTCATACACAAGCAAATAAATACGTAACTTGATATAAATTACATATATATAAAATTTTGGTTTACACATATACCCACAATGGCTTATCTGGAGAAAAAGAAAAGGTGGAAAATATCCACACTAAAGTTACTAGAATAAAAAAATAAAATTGGTGAGCTATGTTTCATAAATTTTCTCCTTTCACCAGTTCATTGACGTACGTAACAGCCTAATGACCAGTAAGTTAAACAGATTTGCTATCAACATAGCAACAGGCTTACATTTTATTGAAATGTAGATATAAGCTAACAATTTTAATTTCCTGATAGAGATATACAGTGTACTTTTAAAAATACTATGTTTCCAGGACCTTAAAAGGTTACAGAGCTCACACATCTGAAAAAAGTTCCACCATGTATGAGTTTCATATACATAAGTGGCACCATCTCGGCTCATTGCAACCTCTGCCTCCTAAGTTTAGGCAATTCTTCCTCATCCTCCCTAGATGCTAGGATTATAGGCGCCCGCCACCACGCCCGGTTAATTTTTTATATTTTTAGTAGAGACAAGGTTGCACCATGTTGGCCAGGATGGTCTTGATCTCCTGACCTCAGGTGATCTACCGCTCTCAGCCTCCCAAAGTGCTGGCATCACAGGCATGAGCCACCACACACAGCCCAAAAACACTTTTGACAAGACAATTCTGGTCTTGGTTGTGAGGTATGTACATTAAAAAAAGGATCTTTAGTAAAAAAGAATCGTTAACAGACCTTCATTTATTTAACTGTTAAGAATGTGTCAAAAGGTTATCAGAGATGAACGTATAAAACATTCAATTATATGAATAGCTGGCTGACCCCTATATGTATATATAGCACATAGTAAAGGAAAATAGGAACATAGTAATATAATTTGGATCCTTGTCCCCTCTAAACCTCAGGTTGAAATGTGATCCCCACTGTGGAAAGTGTGACTTAGCAAGAGGTATGACAAGGCAGATCCCTCATGAATGGCTTGGTGCACTCCCCCTGCTAATAGGCGAGGGTCCTTGCTCTGTTACTTCACAGGATGTCTTCCTCTCTCTTCCTCTCCCTCTCTCCAAGTGACACACCTGCTCCTCCAAGCAATAACAAGTGAAGGCTTTGCGAAGCAGAAGTAACAGCTTCCTGAGGCCACCACAGAATCTGAGCAGCTGTTAGTGTCATGTTTGCATGGCCTGCAGAACCTAATAAACCTATTTTCTTAAATTATTTTATATTTATTTATTTATAGTTTTATTTTTTTTCAAGGCAGAGTCTTACTCTGTTGCCCAGGCTGGAGCACTGCAGCGCAATAGCACAATCTTGGCTCACTGCAATCTCCATATCCTGGGTTCAAGCAATTCTCCTGCCTCAGCCTCACAAGTAGGTGGGATTACATTTGAGCACCACCATGCTCAGCTAATTTTTGTATTTTTAGTAGAGACGGGGTTTCGCCACGTTGGCCAGGCTGGTCTCGAACTCCTAATCTCAGGTGATCCACCCGCCTCGGCCTCCCAAAGTGCTGGGATTACAGGCGTAAGCCACCGCGCACGGCCACAAAAACTAATTTAAAGCACTTGAAAATATTAAAATGCCACCTTCCCCACCATTATTAACTATTATTGTACTTCTACTATGCAACTTGGATCAAAAAATTTTAGGAGTACCTAAGTGTGATGATTTGGTTTTCACATTCGTGTGAGCTGTGCCTGCCTTTTGTTACAAGGGCATATTACCCTTTGCTGTGAAAAAAACTTTTTTGATCGGACACAGAGGCTCAGTCCTGTAATCCCAGCAGTTTGGAAGGCTAAGGTGGGACATCATTTAAGGCCAGGAGCTAGAGGAGACTAATCTGAGCAACATAGCAAACGTAGTTAAAAAAAAAAAAAAAACCCTAAGTAATATAATTATGGTAATTACTCACTGTAATAAATCCATATCCCTTGGATCGACCAGTTTCACTGTCCATCATCAGCTGGATACTTTCAATCTATAATTGAAAAGCATAATTACTATAACTTAAAAGCAGAGTACAAAACTACTTTATTCCCTGAGACATGGTTTTAAAAATCTACCAGTCTCCTCATCCTCCAAAATAGAAGACTTATCACAAAACCTCATCACCAAGAAGTCTTTTTAAAGTCTAGAAACTATAATTTTACATTTAAAATGAAAAAAATTAGGCTGGGCGTGGTGGTCGGCGCCTGTAATCCCAGCATTTTGGGAGGTTGAGAGAGGCGGATCACCTGAGGTCAGGAGTTTGGGACCAGCCTGGCCAACATGACGAAATCAGGTCTCCACCAAAAATACAAAAATTGTCTGGGCTTGGTGGCGCATGCCTGTACGCCCAGCTACTTGGAATGCTGAAGCAGAAGAATTGCTTGAACCCAGGAGGCAGAGGTTGCAATGACCCCAGAGCACGCCACTGTACTCCAGCCTGGACAACAGAGCGAGACTTGGTCTCAAAAAAAAAAAAAACAAAAAAACTCTAGAAACTTCCCAAGCGAGAAATTATGCGCTGGGGAGCAGAGGGGAGGAAAAAAAACTATGATTGTAACCTAAGATTAATTTTTATATCAATACTAAACCACTGAAAACCAGAAATCCTTCGTAAATTACCATTAGAAGGTAGAAACAAAATCAACGTTTCCTTCCCATTGTGCTAAAAACACCAAGCAGTAATTTCCAATTATACAGACAGAATCGTAAAAATGGAATGAATTTGGCAATATACAATGAATTTGGCAATAACTGCACAATTCTGTGAATTGTACTAACTAAAAACCATTGAGTTTACGTTCAATCAGTGAACTGTAACACAATCTCCCGATTTAGCTGTCCATTTAAAAAAAGGTATGAAAAATTAAAACAGAGCATCCAGCCAGGTGGGTTGGCTCAGGTCTGTAATCCGAGCACTTTGGGAGGCAGGAGGATCGCATGTTAAGGAGGTGGACGCTACACAGTGAGCTTGCATCATGCTGTTGCACTCCAGCCTCAGTCACAGAGGGAGACTCTGTCTCAAACAAGGAAGGAACTTTTTTTTTTTTTGAGACGGAGTCTCGCTCTGTGGCCCAGGCTGGAGTGCAGTGGTGTGATCTTGGCTCACTGAGAGCTCTGCCTCCCGGGTTCACACCATTCTCCTGCCTCAGCCTCCTGAGTAGCTGGGACTACAGGCACTCACCACCACGCCCAGCTAAATTTTTTGTATTTTTAGTATAGACGGGGTTTCACCGAGTTTGCCAGGATGGTCTTGATCTCCTGACCTCGTGATCCGCCCGCCTATTTGCTAGTATTTGCTAAGCCACAGAAAGTCTATGGAAGGATATAAAAAACAAAACAAAACAAAACAAAAAAACGGGTAAGGGCTGCCTCTAGAAAAGGAGTAGTCGTGGATGAAGTGGGACTATGATAGGGATAAGATATTCTAGGAGCATTAGCTAGCAAAAAGTAAACAATATAAACATTTAGGCTGGGCTCGGTGGCTCACACCTGTAGGTGTGAGCTGACGTGGGCAGACTATCTGAGCTCAGGAGTTCGAGACCAGCCTGGGCACCACGGTGAAACCCTGTCTCTACTAAAACACAAAAAAGTAGGTTGGGCTCGGTGACTCATGCCTGTAATCCCATCACTTTGGGAGGCCGAATCACCAGAGGTCGGGAGTTTGAGACCAGCCTGACCAACATGGAGAAAAACCCTGTCTCTACTAAAAATACAAAATTAGCAGGGTGTGGTGGCGCATGCCTGTAATCCCAGCTACTTGGGAGGCTGAGGCAGGAGAATCGCTTGAACCTGGGAGATGGGGGTTATGGTGAGCTGAGATCATGCCATTGCACTCCAGCCTGGGCAACAAGAGCGATACTCCATCTCAAAAAAAAAAAAAAAAAAAAAAAAGCCAGGCATGGCGGCATGCACCTATAATCCCAGCTGCTAGGGAAGCTGTAGAAGAATTGCTTGAACCTGGGAGGCAGAGGTTGCAGTGAGCTACCGCACTCCAGCCTGGGCGACAGCGCAGGACTCAGACTCCAAAAAAAATAATAAAATAAACCTTTAAAAAGGGCTTCTTATTAAAGCTGCTACATTATGTTTACTGGAGTTGGGCACTTAATACATACTAATTGTTCTGGGGCAAAGGTAAGTAAACTACATATACCCCATGAACCAACTCCAGCTTGACTTGTTTTATAAATCTTTCTCCTGTCTGAGCCTCCAGAGTAAGCTGGAACTACAGGCATATGCCACCCAAGACCGGCTAATTTTTGTATTTTTAGTAGAGAAGAGGTTTCACCATGCTGGCCAGACTGGTCTCCAACTCCTCACCTCAAGTGATCCACCCGACTCGGCCCCCAAAAGTGCAGGGATCACAGGCATGAGCCACTGTGCCTGGCCCATACTCAATTTCTTAATAGCTTACAGCTGGTTTGGAGGAGAGTTGAGTACTTGCAACAAGACCATATGGCACTGAAAACCTAAAATGGGTCTGGGCGCAGTGGCTCACGCCTGTAATGACAACACTTTGGGAGACCGAGGCGGGTAGATCACCTGAGGTCAAGAGTTCGAGACCAACCTGACCAACACACCAAAAATTAGCTGGGCGTTGTGGTCAGAGCCTGTAATCCCAGCTACTCAGGAGGCTGAGGCAGGAGAATCAATTGAACCCGGGAGGCGGAGGTTGCAGTGAGCCGAGACTGCACCATTGCACTCCAGCCTAGGCGCAAGGAGTGAAACTCCCATCTCAAAATTTAAGAAATAGTTTGACAAATCAGACTCTAGAGTAATAAAAATAATTTAAATATCAACTGTTTCCTGATGTTCATTTTTATATGGTACACAGATTTCACAAATATCCGTGATTATTCTTTTTCTTTTCTTTCGGAGACACTCTGGCTCTGTTATCCAGGCGTGATCTCGGCTCACTGCAATCTCTGCCACCCGGGTTCAAGTGACTCTCCTGCCTCAGCCTCCTAAGTAGCTGGGATTAGAGGGATGCGCCACCACACCCACCTAATTTTTCTATTTTTAGTAGAGACAAGGTTTTACCACGTTGGCCAAGCTGGTCTCAAACTCCTGACCTCAAGCGATCCACCTGCCTCGGCCTCCCAAACAAAGAGATGGGATTACAGGTGTGAGCCACTGCACCTGGCCGGTGAATATACTTTTAAAAGTTAAATTTTATTTGTTCTATCTAGCTCCTTTTAAATTTATGCCTTTTGCTAAAATTATTGAGTGGAAAAGGTTCATTCCTCACAGTGACAGGACAGTCTTGGCAACTTTCTCTCCTCAACACAGAACTAGTTGGACACTCTTGGTTTAGGTAGATAGCACAAAGTCCTCTAGAACAAAAGCCAAGCTGCTCTGAATTGAGCTCAAGACCACAATGCCAGACACAAGGCCTCGTGGCGCCTGTGAAGCAGATCAAGTTGGTTCCTCACTTTGCCATGTAACAGCTCATGTGGCCCCAACTGCTCTGAACTTCATTTCTCCATATAGCACATAATGGCATGTCAACCTCCACCTAAGATCCATGTTACTGATAGAAAAGTCAATGGAGGCCAGGTCCAGTGGCTCACACCTGTAATCCCAGCACTTTAGGAGGCCGAAGCAGATCACCTGAGGTCAGGAGTATGAGACCAACTTGGCCAACATGGTAAAGCCCTGTCTCTTAAAAAAAAAAAAAAAAATTAGTCGAGCATGATGACAGGCACCTGTAAACCCAACTACTCGGGAGGCTAAAGCAAGAGAATCGCTTGAACACTGAGAGGAGGAGTTTGCAGCGAGGCGAGATTGTGCCACTGCACTCCAGCCTGGGCAGCAGAATAAGACTCTGTCTCAAAAAGTCAATGGAGAAAGTACCAGAGTGGATCAGAAGTGGGTCACATACTGTTAGGCAGAACAGCCTTGCCAGAGGGGCATTCACCCACTGAAGATTTCAACAGACAGAAAAAGGGCAAATCTAATCAGGCTACCAAGGCCTGGAACTGAGCACATAACCAGGGAGACAGAGTAAAGTCTTTTTAAAGTTAAGAGTCTCGCCAGGCTGGAGTGCAGTGGTGCCATCTCAGCTCACTGCAACCTCTGCCTCCTATATTCAAGGAAGAAATTCTGCTGCCTCGGCCTCCCGAGTAGCTGGGAACACAGAGACGCACCACCACGCCCAGCTAATTTTTGTATTTTTAACAGAGACGTGGTTTTACCATGTTGGCCAGGATGGTCTTGATCTCATAATCCGCCCACCTCGGCCTCCCTCCCAAAATGCTGGGGTTACAGGTGTGAGCCACCGCACCCGGCCAACAGAGAAGAATCTTAAGATATTCAACTTTCTTTTAAAAACAATCTTTTAAAAAAAATCCTACTAAAAAATAATAGTCTTCGTATGATTTAACAATTTTCTTTCTTTTGACACAGGATCACACTGTTACCCAAGGTGGAGTGAAGTGGCATAATCATGGCTCACTGCAACCTTGAAATCCTGGGCTAATGTCATCCTCCTGCCTCAGCACCCCAAGTAGCTGGGATTACAGGCATGAGCCACCATGCCCAGCCAATGTGGACTTTTTATTAACTCTAATACCCATTATGCATTTCACATGGCATTATGAATAACAGTAACATTCTCTTAAGAATCTATCAAGTGACCTATTTTAATCTATGTTGTCACAGAAATTTTTATAAAACCAGCCCTTATCCTCTTAATATTAATCTCACAGAAAGATAACAAAGCAAGACATACAGAAATTATGTAGTTATACTCAGATCAACAACCTACTGAAGATTCATTGAAGAACCTGGACTTACTCTTCCAAAAGGCTCAAAGATCCCACGAAGCATATCTTCAGTTATGTTGAAGTGTAATGAGCCCACATAAAGCCTCATAGGTCCAGCACTTCCCTTTTGTAAATTGTTTGCCATTGCTGCAGCTCTGTTTTTTTCTGCCTAGAAGACAAAATACACGTCACACAGAGATAACACACAGCAGTTTAAAGACATACACCTTCCATTTGCATAACAACTAATGTTAAAGTTTAGAGTGATAAAAATACTACCCTACGTAAGTCAGATACTACATATCAACTTAATAGGAGGCATCTAGAATATGCAAAATTCAGAAAGAGGAGGTAGATAACATTTTACCAAGGGCCTGCAGGAAATTAGGGAGTTACAGCTTCAAGAGTACAGTTTTTGGCTGGGCACGATGGCTCACACCTGTAATCCCAGCACTTTAGTAGGCTAAAGCAGCCAGATCACGACGTCAAGAGATCGAGACCATACTGGCTAACACAGTGAAACACCATCTCTACCAAATATAGAAAAAATTAGCCGGGTGCGGTGGTGGGCACCTGTAGTCCCAGCTACTCAGGAGGCTGAGGCAGGAGAATGGCATGAACCCAGGAGGCAGAGCTTGCAGTGAGATGAGATCACACCACTGCACTCCAGCCTGGGTGACAGAGTGAGACTCAGTCTCAAAAAAATAAAAAAAATAAAAATAAATTTAAAAAAAGAGTTTATTTAGAGGTTTTTTTTTTTTTTTTTTTGAGACAGAGTCTCACACTATGTTGCCCAAGCTGGTCTTGAACTCCTAAACTTAAGTGATCATCCTTCCTTCTCATCCACTAGAGACTGCCAGGGACTACAGCACACCCCACATCACACCCTGCTTATTTTAGAATGTTTTCAGAGCATATGCCAGTCACATATAAAGTAAGCAGGCTGGCCGGGCGCAGTGTCTCACGCCTGTAATCCTAGCACTTTGGGAGGCCGAGGCGGACGGATCACGAGGTCTGGAGATCAAGACCATCCTGGTTAACACAGTGAAACCCCGTCTCTACTAAAAATACAAAAAAATTAGCCGGGCGTGGTGGCAGGCACCTGTAGTCTCGGCTGCTTGGGAGACTGAGGCAGGAGAATGGCGTGAACCCGGGAGACGGAGCTTGCAGTGAGCTAAGATCGCCCCACTGCACTACAGCCTGGGCGACAGAGCGAGACTCCGTCTCAAGAAAAAAAAAAAAAAAAGTAAGCAGGCTACATTTCACACCTAAAATGAATCATGAACCTACATTCTTGACAACAATCTTAAGATGCATTCTGATACCACAGATACTAAATACAGAGAAAAATGCTTCCTGGAATTGTTAGACAAAACCAACATTCACTAAAATACTCTTGAGATTGGTATAACCGAACGTAGTTGTGATAAAATAAGGTGTATATGCCATAACATAAAACTGTACCACCAAGCAAACATTTTGAGTCAGCTGTCATCCCTCCATAACCAACATCGCCTCAAAAAAAAAAAAAAAAAAAAGAGAAAAGAAAAGTTGTCCATTTGCATTCTAACACAGGCTTCTCTTGTAACAAACTAGAGTATATTGGATAGTACTGCTCTACAACAGGTTGTTGCATGAATTAAAAACCTCACTTAATATGCTACTTCTCAGCCCTGGGTCCCGCCAATGCACACCCAGCCACTAAGTTTGTCTTCCAACATAGGAAATAATTTGAGTAACTCTTTTTTTCTTTTTGAGACACAGTCTTGGTTCTTGTCGCCCAGGCTGCAGTGCAATGGCGTGATCTTGCCTCACTGCAACCTCTGCCTCCTGGGTTTAAGCAATTCTCCTGCCTCGGTCTCCTGAGTAGCTGGGATTACAAGTGCCTGACACCATGCCCAGCTAATTTTTGCATTTTAGTAGAGACAAGGTTTCACCATGTTGGCCAGGCTGGTCTCGAACTCCTGACCTCAGGTGATCCGCCCGCCTCGACCTCTCAAAGTGCTGGGATTACAGGCATGAGCCATCGCGCCCAGCCAAAATACTAAAATATTAAATGCTGTCAAAGTGCTGTGCGGCTCAAGTGATCCTAACACTTCAGGAGGCCCAGGCCAGAGGATCACTTGAGCATGACAGTTTGAAACCAGCCTGAGCAACATGGCAAGACCCTGTTTCTTAAAAAATTTAAAAATTAGCTGGGAGTGGTGGCACGCACCTGTAGACCTAGCTACTCAGGAGACTGGGGAGAAAAGACTGCTTGAGCCCAGCAGGTCAAGGCTACAGTGAGCTGTGATTATCTCACTGCACTCCAGCCCTGGCAACAGAAGTGAGACCCTATCTCAAAAACAAGGCCAGGTGTGGTGGCTCACAACTATAATCTCAGCACTTTGGAAGGCTGGGGCAGGTGGATCACCTGAGGTCAGGAGTTCAATACTAGCCTGGCCAACATGATGAAACCCCATCTCTACTAAAAACACAAAAAGTAGCCGAACGTGGTGGCAGGCTCCTGTAATCCCAGCTATTCAGGAGGCTGAGGCAGGAGAATCGCTTGAACCCGGGAGGTGGAGGTTGCAGTGAGCAGCGATCATGCCATTGCACTCCAGCCTGGTGACAGAGAGAGACTCCACCTCAAAAACAAAACAAAAAAAAGGCAAAATCATTACATTTCAAACACAAGGAGAAACGACAGGACGACAGTCTTGAGAAAACTATATCAATGTTCATAAACGCAAAGTTAAAAAAAAAAAAAAGGTCCTGAAAACATCCGACTCAACGTAATGAGCAGCAGTCACAGAACACAACAGCACTATACCATGCAACAGGAGGCTTTCAACACCATCAATAATCAAACTCTTAACCAACAAAAAAATTACCTGTGATGCCTGTACTATGATTGGCACGCCTAAAACTCGTTGGCCAGTTAATCCTATTGCTAGAGGCACTGAGCTAACATCGACGAACTCCACATAAGCAATTCCTTTGGAACGTCTTGAATTTCTGTCAGAAATCATCCTCACATCTCGCACCTAGAAAGAAAACACAGTTGTTTGTGCAACCATCCATTGTAACACATGTAGAATTATTTCAAGAGACATTGTTGAAGGATGAAGGTATTTTTAAAAATTTAATTAAAAAAGTAAATCTGTAGGACAATTCCTATATCCTATCTTTATCTTTGAACAAATTTGTAGTAACATTTATCAACTCCAATACTATAAGAGGCAAAATGGAAACATTACCACAAACAAATACTGCTACTAAATCAAATGAAGTATTTGATGTTTACATGTTTTCTCTTGCAATTTCTACCTACTTGACCTCCCTAAACAGGTTAAGATTACCTTTCCTACTGTAGAGAAAAACTCTTCCAAATCCCTTGGTCGAATTCTTGCCGCCAGCTGCATACAGAAGACTGTCCTTGCATCTCTTTCCTCAGGAGTTAAATTATCAATAGGTTCTCTAATAGGAGTAAAACATATAAAATTAATTTCATAACAGATTTTAAAATAATTTTTATCTTTTTTATTTCTTCATATAGTTCAACAGGTTTTCAGGTACAGGTGGGTTTTGGTTACATAGATGAGTTCTTTAATGGTGAATTCTGAGATTTTAGTGTACCTGTCACCTGAGCAGTATATACTGTACCCTCACTCCTTTCCCAACTCCACAACAATATTTTCATCTTTAGAAACCAGGTCTTGCTATGCTGCACAAGTTGGTCTTGAACTACTGAGCTCAAGCAATCCTTTTGCCCTAAACTCCCCCATAGCTACGGCATTTCACCACGTTAACTAGGCTGGTCTCCAACTCCTGACCTCAGATGATCCGCCTGCCTTGGCCTCCCAAAGAGGTGGGATAACAGGTGTGAGCCACTACGCCTGGCCTAAAATAATTCTCAAACATGTTCAGTAAACAGAGTAAGCTGTGAAACTGGTTTGTCATAATTCCCAAACCCATTTTCTATTTTTTTTTTTTTTTTTTTTTCAGAGGAAGTCTTGCTCTTGTCCCCCAGGCTTGGAGTGCAACGGCGCCATCTTGGCTCACTGCAACCTCCGCCTCCCTGAGTTCAAGCAATTCTGCTGCCTCAGCCTCCTGAGTAGCTGGGACTACAGGCGCCTGCCACCACACCCAGCTAATTTTTGTATTTTAAGTAGAGATGTGGTTTCACCATGTTGGCCAGGCTGGTCTCGAACTTCTGACCTCAGGTGATGTGCCCGCCTCGGCCTCCCAAAGTGCTGGGATTACAGGCATGAGGCACCGCACCCGGCCAACCCAAGCCCATTTTCAGTAAGATCTATTGACAAAAAATGTGCATAAAACTATTCAATGTAACTCAATTCCTTCTAAAAACTAAGGTTTACTGTTTCTTGTAATCACATCTTACATGGCATTAGCACAGAAGTCTACTGGCCTTACCATCTCAAAAAAAAGTAATTTTTCTTTCTTTTTTTGTTTTTGAGATGGAGTCTCACTGTCACTCAGGCTGGAGTGCAGTGGCGCAATCTCGGCTCACTGCAACCTCCACCTCCAGGGTTCAAGCAATTCTTCTGCCTCAGCCTCCCGAGTAGCTGGGACTACAGGTGTGTGCCACCATGCCTGGCTAATTTTCTGTATTTTTAGTAGACATGGGATTCCACTGTGTTAGCCAGGATGGTCTTCATCTCCTGATCTCGTGATCCACCCGCCTCGGCCTCCAAAAGTACTCGGATTGTAGGCGTCAGCCACCACGCCTGGCCCAAAAAGGGTAATTTTTCTAAAACAAGGGTCAACCAGAAGCCTGACAGTTTAATCATAGCCATAAAACATATCACCAGACCAATCACAAATGCCAGACTGATCCAAAATCAGTGTAATGGATGATTCTTTACAACACAACCATGTAATTGTAAAGTCAAATTAAGTTTGACAATCACAAATGGCAAACTTGAAGTGAAACCCCAAATGATTCTACAAATTCTACTTTACAAATTTAGTTACAGTGTCTATTAACATCATCTCTGTTACAAAATATCAATTAAGGTTGTAAGTCATCCTTTAAGATGTAAGCCTAAACACGCTCTTTTCCATTTTTTGGACACTCTCAGGATGTACGGGGGTTGGGGTGGTCGCTCCACCTGTAAGATTTGTCACAAAAGTTTTTTTTCTTTTTGGAAACGCAGTCTAGCTCTGTCACCCAGGCTGGAGTGCAGTGGTGTGATCTTGGCTCATCACAACCTCCATCTCACGGGTTCAAGCAATTCTCCTGCCTCTCTTCCCGAGTAACTGGGATTACACGCACGCGCCACTACATCCGGCTATTTTTGTACTTTTAGTAGAGATGGGGTTTCACCATGTTGGTCAGGCTGGTCTTGATATCCTGACCTTATTGTTACAGGCATGAGCCACCACGCCAGGCACAAAAGCTTTTAAGGCCGGGAGTAGCGTGCAGATTGCTTGGCCCTGGATTTTCAGACCAACTGAGCAACATGGCAAAACATTGTCTCTACAAAAAAAAAATATAAAAATTAGCAGGGCATGGTGGCTGCACCTATAGTCCCAGCTACTCGGGAGGCTAACCTGGGTGGGATTGCTTATGACCAGCCATTAGAAACTGCAGTGAGACATGATTGCATCACTGCACTATAGCCTGGGTGACAAAGAGAAACCCTACCTCAAAAAATAAAAAATAAAAATAAAAAAGCAAATGCTTTCTAGCCGGGGGTCTCAAAAAAAAAAAAAACACCCACAATGCTACCACCTGACAAAATATTCCTTGAACCGAAATCGTAGACTGAACAAATACAGTTCCCTTTTTTTTTTGTGGACAGTCTTGCTCTGTCACCAGGCTGGAGAGCAGTGGCGCAATCTCAGCTTACTGCAACCCTCGCCTCCTGGGTTCAAGTGATTCTCTTGCCTCAGCATCCCAAGTAGCTGGGACTACAGGTGCACACCACCATGCCCAGCTAATTTTTTTTTTTTTTTTTTTTGAGACAGAGTTTCTCTCTTGTTGCCCAGGCTGGAGTGCAATGGCGCGATCTTGGCTCACTGCAACCTCCACCTCTCGGGTTCAAGCGATTCTCCTGCCTCAGCCTCCCGAGTAGCTGGGATGACAGGTGCACACCACCACGCCCAGCTAATTTTTTGTATTTTTTAGTACAGACAGGGTTTCACCATGGCCAGGCTGGTCTTGAACTTCTGACCTCAGGTGATCCGCCTGCCTCGGCCTTCCAGAGTGCTGGGATTACAGGCGTGAGCCACCACCACGCCTGGCCTAATTTTTGTAGTTTTAGTAGAGGCAGGGTTTCACCATGTTAGCCAGGCTGGTCTCGATCTCCTGACCTTGTGGATCCACCCACCTCAGTCTCCCAAAGTGCTGGGATTACCCGCGTGAGCCACCGGGCCTGGCCTACAATTCTTATTTTTAAGAGTAAAATAATCCATGGAAACTTCATTGAAGAACCTAGGAGTAACAATTCAAATCACTAAGACTTTTGAGATGAAATAGTTTTCCTCAGGACAGCCAAATAGTAAAACTTACTGTTACAACTACTTCTCCACATGAGGCTATTTCAAATAACTCATTATTTATTAATTCCAAAGTTAAGTGTAAAGTTTGATATAACTGCTACGTTGCCAACACAAAGAAACATTTAACACGAATAAGCTAATTACCCGATTTGATCATTACACTGTATACATGTATCAAAACCTAACTGTATTACCCATATACATAATCATTACATGTCCATTAAAAATAATAAATACAAAAAGTTTATTTTAATTAAAATAGGAAAATAAGATTACATTAAAATAACTTCAGGCTGGGAGTGGTGGCTCCTGCCTGTAATCCCAGCACTTTGGGAGGCTGAGGAGGGCAGATCATGAGCTCAGGAGTTCAAGACCAGCCTGACCAACATGGTGAAACCCCATCTCTACTTAAAATACAAAAATTTGCCGGGCATTGTGGCACATGCCTGTACTCCCAGCTACTCGGGAGGCTGAGGCAGGAGAATCACTTGAACCCAGGAGGCAGAGGTTGCAGTGAGCCGAGATCCCACCACTGCACTCCAGCCTGGGTGACAGAGGGAGACTCCATCTCATAAATAAATAACTTTTGTGGCCGGGTGTGTTGGCTCACACCTGCAATCCTACCACTTTGAGAGGCCAAGGTGGGTGGACCATCTGAGGTCCGGAGCTCAACACTAGGCTAGCCAACATGGTGAAATCCCATCGCTACTAAAATAAAAAAATAGCGAGGCATGGTGGTGCATGCCTGTAATCCCAGCTACTTGGAGGGCTGAGGTAGAAGAATTGCTTGAACCCAAGGGACGGAGGTTGCAGTAAGCCAAGACTGCACTACTGCACTCCACCCTGGGTGACTGAGTGAGACTCTGTCTCAAAATAAATAAATAAATATATAACTGTTGCTTTAATTATATGAAATTAAAGTGAAAACTACTGAAAACTCAGTAGAAATTCACTTGACTTTAAAGTACTGGAAGTGCAAAAGAAAGCAAAAGCAAGATTTAATATGGTCCAAATTACTAAATATCATCAAATTTAACAGTACCATAAGCTGCAAAAGCTTTTTAAGAGCTAAAGGCTTTAAAGAAGTAAACTACCTCACAGGGCTCTTGTCTTTTCTGAATGGACTTTTGCTTCGGGAACGTCGTCTGCTGCAAAGTTAAAAAGTTTCAGAAGTTATCCAAACAAGTACAGCATGTTAGTTCCTTGAAAAACAATTTAAACAATTCAGAAGTATGTTTAAAAACCTTAATTTGATGCTATGAGGCAACCCAATCTTTCCTCGGATGGCACTGTTAAATTTTGGTCCGGAGCTAAAAAGGAAACACAAAATTACACTAGTTACAGGTTTAGGGTCTTGCTAAGATCGCATTCATGCGCTCTCCAGCAAGACTAACATTGTTTAGGCTACTGGCTTTTCCACCTCAGTTATGAAGAGGAAACAAAAATACTTGTCTCTTAACTTTATTCCCAGGCAAGCTGCCCTTGTATTTATCCATCCTGGACCACTGAGAGGTGCCAAGACCAAAGGTTACAGCCTCAAAATTTTTAGATTCTGAAAATGCACACACCCATTTTCAGACTTTAGATATCTTTGTAAGCTACATATATATATACAGTCTTGAGAATTAAAAAAAAAAAAAAAAAACACACACACACACACATATAAAAAATAAATCCCTCTGAACTTCCCTCACACCAGCAGTAACTATGGTTAACAATTTGGTGTGTATCTTTGCAGATCCTCTCTTGGGAATCTATGTGTACACATGTACATATACAATTTTCATATACGTCTTCTTTTTGAAAGACTTCTTTTAAAAACTAAAGTGAATTCTTTAGTCATGCAACTTAGGTATTTCCCCATTCACCTGTAACTCTTAAGACAGCATGACACCACTTAACACACTACATACTTCAGTTGTTTGTTGCAAAAATATTCCATCGTGAACATGTGAAGGTAATTTACCAATTCTCTAGAAAAATTTTGTGAGGACTTGTCAGGACTAACAGTGTTTTCACAAAGATCATAAAGGTAATTATTCTGTAGTAACAGTTTTTGTGACTTTTTAAAGACCAGGCTAACTTAAAGGGACTAGCCAGTTGTCCATTAGTGCTCATCCCGCTAACTTATTCCAGAAGAACAGCGAAATAAATAAATACATAGTGGCCTGTGATCCACACATTTGAATTAGTTTTCATGAACACTATGCCTACCTACAACATGCAAGTATTTCCAAATAAAACACTTTATATTAACTTGACCCTTTGCAATTCAGACTAATGCTGATGACTGAGAATCATTTACTGGATGTATTAGTTCTCAAGTAATCAGTTATAAGCTATTTTCTTTCCCCTTTAATTATAAAATATTCTGAGTTACAGCCTCAAACCCAACATTAAGAACTAAGTAATTTTTTATTAAAGTTAAGCCATGATCCCAGCAAACAAAGTATCCATCACTCAAAGGAATTAAGCTAATTCCTTTCCCCTTATTTAGTTCATCCTGGTAAAAAGATTTAACATAATCCCATTTTAAAAATGCTCAGAATCTTGATAAATGGGACAAAAGCAGAGAATTTCCTAATGTTGTACAGCATTCGAAATTAAAATAGCATTGTGGTCCCATTTTCAGCTATTAAAAAGTTAATGAAATAAGCAGCTTGGAGGAAACCAGCATCACGGAGTTTAATTCTTTTTATTTTAAAGATAAAAGAGCCAGAATCGGAATTCATGTAATGCCAAAACATTTCATGAATCCATTGAGCACTTTACATTTTCTTCTCATTCATTACTCATTAATAGCTTATCTGAAACTTATTATCTCCTTAAAAGGTTAGAAAACAAATGCTTAGCTTAGGGGGTTAAGTATCTTGCCCAAGTGATTCGGGTCTGTTTGTCTTTGAATTCCATCCTTAACCATTCAAATCTTAGAAGTTAGAAGGGTTATTTTTAATATATCCCAGAGTTTACAGCACTGTGTTTATTAAGAGGAATTAACCTCATAAAGCATTAAAGATTGCTAGATGCAATCCTTAGAATTGTAGGTGGTTAATATAGTTATTTAATAACCATAATAAATTTGTTTCCAACTTTAAATATCCACATCCAAATTTCTAGTGATCTAATCTTCAAAACACTTTTAGTTTGGAATACCTTTTACTATTATTAACAAACCTTAAATACAGATGAGCCCAAAAAAGGATCTTTATCAATGAGCATACACAACAAATTCACAACTGGCCTGACATTTCAGCTGAAAACAGCCACGGTGACAAAGACTTTCTATTTACTGTTAACTAATTATACATGTGTAACTTAGTATTCATCAGAACTTTACAATTTTAAGTAAATATGTATTTAGCAAATACTGTAACAGCCCAGACACTTGTTAAGCTTTCTTAAGTATTTGGGCACTACAATGTCATCTTTTTCAAGCACTCTAGTGCTTTCAACCAGTTGGTGTTGATTGGCATACGATTTAGAAACTCTGATAGTTTAACAGAAAATAGTCAGTATGCCTAGTAAAAGCAAATTTTTACTTATTTGTCTATGCACTGTATTTTCACTTTACTAGTATTCAATGCCAATATCTTTAATTCAATACTTTTTAACCAATCATTAAAAAAATAAAATTTCACAATTCAAATCACTCAAGTTAAACTGCCATCTGAATACCCAGAGAATAACCCTCAAACCAAAATCATAACTATAGTTACATACTAAGGACTTCTGTAGCGGCCTCTAAATCTTCGATCTCGACTTCTTGAGCGGCTCCGTCGCCTCTCTTTGCTTCTACTTCGCTTTCTTTCACGGCTTTTGCTCTTTTTCCTTTCTCTGTCTCTACTTCGCTTCCGTTCCTTACTTTTGCTTCTCTTTCGTTCATGACTACGACTTCTGCTCTTGCTTTTTTTCCTCCTGAGAAGAAAAAAACTCGCCATTATCATGCTGGCTTAAGAACCCACCAAAATATACTACCTTTTATGGCCAGAATCATTTTTTTATCCTTTCATAAATTTCTTTGGCTAGTTTTACTATGATACAATGGTACATAATCATACTTAAAAAAAAAAAATCCTGTAATCTCAGCACTTTGGTAGGCCGAGGCAGGCAGATCATAAGGTCAGGAGTTCAAGACCAGTCTGGCCAATGTAGTGAAACCCCGTCCCTAATAAAAATACAAAAATTAGCCGGGCATAGTACCGTGTGCCTGTAGTCCCAGCTACTCGGGAGGCTAAGGCAGGAGATTTGCTCAAATCCGGGAAGTGGAGGTTGCAGTGAGCCAAGATCCCGCCACTGGTACTCCAGCCTGGGCGACAGAGTAAGACTCTGTCTAAAAAAATTGCTACGTATAGTAAACAATATCCCTTTTACCTTATATTAACATTACTGAAAATCAGCAGACAAGACATTATTTGAAAGACACCATCCTCTAAGAGTAGAACTGCAATTATCTCCTGAGAGTTAGCTATAGCTTTAACAAGCAAAAGGGCTTGTTGGCAAATACAAATCAAAATGTGAACCTTTAAATAGTTTGTCATACAACAGGCCAACAAAAGCATTACTGTAATCCGCAAAATAAATTAATAAAACAAACTTACAATAGAATATTTTCACATTCAAGTACTAGTACTGGTTCATTTATAAAAATTTTCATCAAATATAGTAATTTACCATTAAGTCAATTTTGCCCCCATTTACATATGGAAATATTTAACACGTTCAAAGGGTCACATAGACATCAACATTTTGGTTTTCATGGGCAAAACCGTAATGACAAAGGACAATAAGAACTAATGCAGGCCAGTGCAGTGGCTCACGCCTGTAATCCCAACCCTTTGGGAGGCTGAGGCAGGCAGATCACTTGAGGTCAGAAGTTTGAGACCAGCCCGGCCAACACGGTGAAATCCCCTCTCTACCAAAAATACAAAAATTAGCCAGGCCTGATGGTGCATGCCGGTAATCACAGCTACTTGGGAGGCTGAAGCAAGAGAATTGCTTGAACCCGGGAGGTGGAGGTTGCAGCGAGCTGAGACCATGCCATTGCACTCCAGCCTGGGCAAAAAGAGCAAAACTCCATCTCAAAAAAAAAAAAAAAAAAAAAACCCAACTCCAAGCTTGGTGGCTCACACCTGTAATCTCAGCACTTTGGGCCTGTAATCTCAGCACTTTGGGAGGCTGAGGAAGGCAGGTCACCTGAGGTCAGGAGTTCAAGACCAGCCTAGTCGACATGGTGAAAACCCATCTCTACTAAAAAATGCAAAAAGTAGTGGGTCGTGGTGGCACAGGCCTGTAGTTCCAGCTACTGTGAAGGCTGAGGCAGGAGAATCGCTTGAACCTGGGAGGCGGAGGTTGGAGTGAGCCGAAATCATGCCACTGTACTCCAGCCTGAGCAACAGAGCAAGACTGTCTCCAAAAAAAAAGAAAAAGAAAAAGAACTAACGCATTAAAATACATTTTGACATTCCTAGACTTTAATGTGACCATTTCAAATACTTCCTAAAGTTACAATGAATACACCAGAAAATGGAGTATGCCATTTTTAAGCCAGTTTATAGAAACCTGTGGGATGCAATCAAAACCAATGATCAACTTGACCTTCACAGACCTTTTTAAAATCTCTAACTAAAAACCAAAAAAGCCAAACATATCTTTCTGCTCACTTCCGTAGTCTTCACAGTATACCACCCATTCATAATTAAATCTTATAATCTATACCTGTGTCATCACCCAAATTTTAGAGGTGCCTTCAGATATTTCAATATAAATTGAAAGACATTTCAAAATCAGTTTATTCCACTAAAATGTCTATTTGTAGTGGCTTAATGATTAAACATTTTGACAATTCTGTATCATTATCTGGATATGTAATTGTTTATTCCTTATCAAAGCAAAGTTACATATCACAAGAGCAACTGAGGTCTGCCTCAGAGAACCTGTAAGCAGGTCATCTTTAGAGTGCATTGAAAATAGAAAATGAAGACACCCACCTTCTGGAATCTTGAAACCCACACTCCAATCACAAGGAGATGTAGAGCTTTCCAAGGAGGCAGAAAGTTTGTCTAAAATTTCAAGATAATCCACCTGACTGTCAGAAATGTATATGCTAGGTAGCACATGACAGAAAATTAGGCTACACTCATTATTTATACAGAACTCATCAAAGCCATGCCCAGATGGGCAATAGGTAACACTCCAATTTTGTTGCCTAAGAAACCTAACACTATCTCTGTGACACTATTCCAACTATAGAACTCTGAGATTTCTAAAACCAAAAGTCCTAAATATATTCAATTAGGGGACAAGGTAAAAAGTAACTCCATCCCCCTCAAAAACAAAGTTTTTGTTGTGCTCTAGATGGGCTATAGCAAGAGAGGCAACCAACCTATTTACCTCTCATAGGACCCAAAACTTATTCTGCCAAAAGAAAATACTTGAAAATTGGAGAGCTAATTTTAACTTAAGGTCTTCTAGGACTTTTTGTAAACAAGTCCTCACCCACATCTGAAGGCAACCCCAGGCAGGTAAAAAG